>NC_090442.1:820793772-821107772 GCF_031143425.1 Pleurodeles waltl | reverse complement strand
ATTAATACCCTTCCCCACCCATAACCCCAACATCCCATATATCCCACCCCTAAAACCACAACATAAATTACTACATATAAAAAAACACAAGTACATAAATTAATACCTGAGTATGAATACACTTCCCCACCCATAACCCCTACATCCCACATATCCCGCCCCTAAACCCACAATATAGATCACAACATATAAAAAAAACACAAGTACTTAAATTAATACCTGAATATGAATACACTTCCCCACCCATAAGCCCTACATCCCATATATCCCGCACCTAAACCTACAACATAAATTACAACATATAAAAAAACACAATTACTTAAAATAATACCTGGGTATTAATACACTTCCCCACCCATAGCCCCTACATCCCATATATCCTGCCCCTAAACCAATAACATAAATTACAACATATAAGAAAACACAAGTACTTAAATTAATACCTGAGTATTAATACACTTCCCCACATATAACCCCTACATCCCATATATCCCACCCCTAAACCCACAACATAAATTACACCATATAAATAAACACAAGTTCTAAAATTAATACCTGAGTATTAATACACTTCCCCACCCATAACCCCTACATCCCACATATCCCGCCCCTTATCCTACAACATATATTACAACATATAAAAAAACACAATTACTTAAAATAATACCTGAGTATTAATACACTTCCCCACCCATAACCCCTACATCCCATATATCCCGCCCCTAAACCAACAACATAAATTACAACATATAAAAAAACACAAGTACTGAAATTAATACCTGAGTATTAATACACTTCCCCACCCATAACCCCTACATTCCATATATCCCACCCCTAAACCAACAACTTAAATTACAACATATAAAAAAACACAAGTACTTAAATTAATACCTGAGTATTAAAACACTTCCCCACCCATAACCCCTACATCCCATATATCCCGCCCCTAAACCAACAACATAAATTACAACATACAAAAAAACACAAGTACTGAAATTAATACCTGAGTATTAATACACTTCCCCACCCATAACCCCTACATCCCATATATCCCGCCCCTAAACCCACAACATAAATTACAACACATAAAAAATACAAAAGTACTTAAAATAATACCTGAGTATTAATACAATACCCCACCCATAACACCCACAACCCATAAAATCCATTACTTAATCCACACAATATACTTTAAAAAACTAAACATATAATAATTAAACCCTAAACAAATAAAAAACAAAACACAAAACTCATCTTAAAATTCATCCAAAAATAATTCACTTACCTTAAATTTCGTTGTTCTGGCATTAGTTGTTAAGGTAAAATGGTTGTTAAACCAGTAGTTGTTCAAAACTTCGTTGTTAAAACCCAGTAGTTCTTCAAGATTCGTTGTTAAAGCAAGTAGTAATTCAAACGTAGTTGTTAAGGTTGTTTCCCTAAAAAGGATGTTATTGGGTTAGTTGGGATTTTGTAATGAAGGCCTTGCAATGGCATGGTATTGGCTCAAATTCTCTTCAACTCCTCTCATTGCTTTATTCCTCCCCTCCCTCTTCAGTGTTAGTAAATGCTATACAATCCCCCTACTTCCCTCTACATAGAGGAATGCATCAGGGGTGATCCTTGTCTGGTCTATTATTTGTATTAGCTTCGGAGAAGAACTTCTGAGAATTGTACTGGCTTCAAAATTAATACCACCCACATTATTTTTACAGCATATGCAGATGACATTCTTCTATTTATGTCACACCCCAATAGCTCTCTTCCTGCTTTTTTTACAAGAACTTTAAATAAATTCTGCTGTATCAGGATGCAAATTAAATATGGACCTAACAGACCAGGGAGTGGTCGTCTGGTGTGTGGGTGTCGATGTCTCGGGTGTGTGCATGTGAGAGGTATGCTTCTGTTTGGCTGGTGTCTGTTGCATTTGTGAGTTTGGGCATTTGTGCATCTTGGGGGGCTGGTAGGTGGATGTGTTGGGTGATGTGGGAGTGGTGGATGTGTATGTGTCTTTTGGGGTGGTGTCTGTGGGTAAGCTGAATGTTGTGGATGTTTGAGTGTCTGATGGGGTGCATTTCCGCGGGTATGGTGGATGTGGTAGATGTCTAGGTGTCTGATGGGGTGGTGTCTGCAGGTATGGGTATGTCTTTTGGTATGGTCTCTGTGAGCATGGTGGGTGTGGTGGATCTGTCACTGGCTGTTGTGGTGGTGTGTTTGAGTATGCTGGATGTGGTGTGTGGGCCAGAGGAAGAGGTGGGGCTATCTTGTGAAGTGGTGGCTGATGTGCTTGTGGGTTTATGTTGAGTGCCTGCATGCCGGTGTGTCTTGTGGTGTTTATGTTTATGTGTGATGCTTGTATGTGTTGAGGTGAATACGTGCGGATGTGCCTGTGTGCTTGGGATAGGTATGGGAATGGGGGATTTGGATTGGGAAGAGGGATGTGGAGGTGGAAGGGGGAAGAATGTGAGGTGTGACTGGCTGCTGTCAGTGAGGAGGCCAGAGCCTGAAAAGATCTCTGTCGGCCAGATATGGTACTATGAATGCCTTTAGGAAAGCATTGGTCTGCTGAAGATGGCTGGCCAAATCCTGCATGACATTCACAATGGCAGTCTAACCCATAGAGATGCTCCTCGGGAGGTCATTAGCCTCCTCACTCAGGTCAACAGGGCTAACAGGGGTTGGGGTGGAGGGAAAGGATACACCCACCCTCTTGGGTGAGCGAGCACAGCCAACTGGGTGGGGAGCAACAGGGAGGGTGGTGATAGAACTCGAGTGGCAGACAAAGATGGTACAGGAGTATGTCCTGATGGGTACACCACCACTAGGGAGTGGCCACTGGAGGTTGAATCCAATCCAATAATAAGGATGTAGGTCCATTCTCCATGTGGCACTCCCTTCACCCTCCAAGCCACTGGGTTCCTCTGTGTCCTTGGTGTCTTAACCGGAAGTATCATGGCCAGATGTTTCCCTGCTTGGTTGTACCCTATCTCCTTTCCTTGCCTGGGCTGATGCTGCAAATAGAAAGAGGAAAAGGGTCACCACACGTACCTGGACACACTTGAACAACAGCTGAGGTTAGCAAACCATGATGTCAAGTAGGCCCAGCAACAAATGCCACCAAAGTGACCCCTACATGAACCATGCCAAATGCATGCATGACATCTGAACTGTCAACAGTTTCCCGCAGCAAAATAAAAAAAAAAAAGTATTTGACCACCAGGGTTGTAATGACCCCCATAATGTGCAAATTGACAGGGAGATATGTCCCTAAAATCAACAACACATTGAACTAGCAAGCCCAGGGAAATCACTACAAATGTCTGCCCCCTTACAATGACATACTCTGATTGCATCAGTAAATGCCATTGGTCCTTTGTATGTTGGAGAGACACAAAGATTTGAAAGCACTTGTAGAAGCACCTCAACATGTTGCCCAATGAGAAGCTACATCACTGTCTCCATTTTGGTCCTCCAAACCCAGATATCTGTGGGTGAGTGGGTGTAGTCAAACACATATGATTCCAGCATAACTGAAAATCACTCCATGATGCATGCCAACAGTCGGGTTACAAACCTTCCCCATGACACATGTGCTGTGCACTTTGCTACATGATGCCACATCAGTGCATTGAAATGTGCACTGTGGCCAAATATTCTAGTTATACATGTCACGTCCCTTATTGTTATATTGCTACTGCAATTGTACATGCCAATGACATGCAATGACAGTATGTGTCAGACAACAATCATTGGCGACACACTCCTGTTTGTGGCACCACCTGAATTGTTCCTCCATTGCAAAAGTCCTATTTCAAACACAGGTTGGAATGCACAGATTTCTGAGAGAATACAGGAATCATCCTACTAACACAGGTAGACCATGCATGAAACAGAAGTATGCACATTTTATCAAAAGAAAAAGGGACACATGCTAACATGCAGGCATAACAAATGTTGGCAACAGCTAGGGCACACAAATCAAATCACAAACCAAGGGAAAGTATTGATCTGTAGATAAACCAAAAAACAATGTAGGCCCTGTCACATGTATGATGGCCATCTTCACAGTACAGACAGTATTGAGCCACCAGCACCCTTCACTCGCTGAAGACAAGTAGTCTCTGGGTGGCAGATGTCAATATACTGATTTGACTAGACACCTGACTCACGACAGTGATCCATCACTTCCTTTCCTTTGGTCTGAAACAGTGAGGAGCAGTGGTCTGTTGCGTAGAATTCACACCCACAACAACAAACATTACTTGATTGATATATGTACATAGCCATGCATTGTCCCTAGAGAGAAAATAACTTGTGTATTGTACACAGTTGTGTCCTAGGTCCCTAGGCCAATAGGCAAGGGAAATCAGTATGCACCACATCACATTTCTACGTAAATAGTCACTACTGTGTCACACATGGCTCATCCCTAGTCATCAGTGGGAGAAGTCATTAATGCAATGTGACAGGCAGGAATATGCCCTGTACTCAACCCCTTGTGGCTGCTGTGCTCCCCTCAAACGCTCATCAAGGTCTGGGTACGACATTACCAGGATGTGGGACATTAGGGGTGTCATGGTCCGATGTACGCCCTGCCCATGTTGGGCTGGACAGCCCCAGCAAGACCTCCACGATCTTCTAGGTCTAGCATCTCAAGTCCTCCCACCACCTGTGACAGTGGACCCCCAGGGACCACACCTTATGGGCGATGGCTCCCCATACCTCCTTATTCTGATTGGTGTTTACCTGCATGGATGCAAGCCACAAATCAAGAGATTACATCACATGTTTTGGCACAAATGGTTGGGTCACATACATGTCAGAAACACCAAGCTAGACATTTTCAATTTGTCAACATACCATAAGTGTAAAGCACACAAGCCAATATGTACAGAGACATGGCTAGAGACATTTGTATCGATGTGCAAACTAGCCCACTACCCTGCTCAGGGTATACAATGGCTCACTTCAGGAAGCTCATGCTCCAGCAGCATGTACTGTGATGTGAGCCACAATGAAACAGTTCACACATATGTGGCTTCTGAAGGGTAAGCTCCTTAGCCCTCAATGGACCAACACATTCATATTCTGTGATATTGATTCACTGCATAGAGTCCCTAGAGGCAACTTCTATAGCAGAGATTTCACAATTACACTTGAGTGACAATGAAGGGGTTAGCATTGTAGGTACAGAAAGTGTGTTCCCTGTGCATGTGTGGATGAATGGCCTAACAAACGCAAACTCATGCCACTTACTTGGTGGGTTCTGTGGTATGTGCCTGTACCACATAACACTAAGGTATCCATTGTACAATTTCTGTGGTCAAGGAACTGACCCACATATCATGGCCTCCCAGGAATCAACACATTGTATGCACTGTGGGACTGTCATTCATGTAATAAGCCTGACAAAAGAGCTGTGTGAGTAAGGGACATGTCATGGGTCAAATGCACACATTGACAATGAGGCCAAATGCACATTTGGACTAGTTCTGGGATAGACCTTAGTACCCATTCCTAACCTTGTCAATGGACTGAGTCATTCATGGCAAGCTTTGCCACTAGAGCACCATATTGTCTACATGCCAGGATCTGCTGGTGTACAGGGAGTGGGCACAGTGCCACAATTCCATAGCAACAGTGACTCTCCCACAGTCTGGACTAGATCCCATACTGGGAGATACATGTGACAGGCCCTGGTCTCTGCAGGCAGAGCATACTGAACCTACATGCCACTCACATTTCCATCACTTCCATGCAAGAGAGTACATCATGTGGCCATCAGCAATTTGGCATGTGGTTTGTTTGGCAACCTGAAGCACAGAGTGAGTCAGGATAAGGATTGCAGACAAAATCAAATCAAATCAGGGATTATACTTACCTGTAAGGGTCTCAAGGTGCTAAGGGGGTTTGTCCTCTGACCTTCAGTCAGAGAGCCAGGTTTTAAGGTCTTTCATGAATTGGAGTAGCAATGAGGTGCAGGGCAAGGTGTTCTAGCTCTTTGCCGCGAGGTAGGCAAACTATCTCCTCCCAGCTGAGGTCTTCCGTATGTGGGGTACAAAGCTTGTGCTTGTTGAGCTGAGTAGAGAGGTCTGGTGGGGGAGTAGAAGGAGATGCAGTGGTTGAGGTAGGCAGGTCCTAGGTCATGGAGGGCCTTGTAAGCGTGGATGAGGAGTCTGAAGTTAATTCTCTTCTCGATAGGGAGCCAGTGGAGATCTTTTAGGTGATTAGAGATATGTTCGTGGCAGGGAATGTCCAGGATGAGTCTGCTGGAGGGATTTTGGATGTGCTATAATTCTGTCATGTTCATCTGGAGTAGAGGGCATTTTCATAGTCGAGTCTGCTGGCAAGCAGGGCATGGGTTTTGGTTTTGCAGCAGTCCTTTGGGATCCATTTGTAGATCTTCTGGCAAAGTTGGAATGTGTGAAAGAAGGAGGATGTCACTGAGTTGACTTTGCAGGTCTTGACGAGCAAAGAGTCCACGATGATGTTGAGGTAGATTGTGTGGTTTGTTGGGGTTGGGGGATGCTGAGGGTCGATGTCCACCAGGAGGCATCCCAGGCTGATGTGGATGGTCCCAGGATGAGGATTTCAGTCTTGTCAGTGTTGCGCTTGAGGCAGCTGTCCTTCATCCAGGTGGAGATGGCTTCCATCCCGTCATCAACATTTTTCTTGGCAGTAGTGGGGTTTTCAGTCAGTGAGATGATCAGCTGGTACAGTCGGTGTAGGAGAAAATCTTTAGTCCATAGTCCCTAACAATGGATGCGAGAGGGGCCATATAGACATTCAAAAGTGTGGGGCTCATGGAGGTTCTGACAGGTAAAACGTGAGTCTGACTCTATGTGTTCGGCCAGACAGGAAGAAGCATATCCATTGTAGGGCCTTTCCACAGATTCCGGCTGCATGGAGCCTGGAGCAAAGGGTGAAGTGTGAAACCATGTGGAAAGCAGCAGTAGGTCCAGTAATGTGAGGGATGCTGTATGGCTGCGGTCAAGGAGTGAGCAGATGTCATCTGGGATAGCATTGAGGGTGGACTCCATGCTGTGATTGTTCCTGAAGCCTGCTTGGGAGGTGTCCAGGATGTAGTTGTCCTCAGTATGCTTATGAAGCTGAGTGTTGATGGCCTTTTCGATGACCTTGCCTGGGAAAGGCGGTAGAGAGATGGGGCGGTGTTTCTTGAGGTTCATGGGGTTGGCCATGCGCTTCTTCAAGAGTGGGTGGATCTCGGCGTGCTTCCAGTCCTCTGGGGAAGGCCGGATGTGGGTTGAAAGATCTGTGGAACTATACACATTACTTACAATATCCTTAAGTTACTCATACAAGATGCATACACAGTTCATGCTGCCATGCACATACATGTTGTTCAATATTTACAACAAATATGAGGAAAGACATGTCATTGGATGGCAGTAAAGTTATGTGCCTTCAAAACAAGGATGATCTAGGTCCCCAAATACCTCACACAACACAATGTGACTGAAGTTAATATATGGCACTGGCCACCAATACCTGCATATTGTCCATCCACACAGACAGCAAAAATAGGCACATAAGAAATCTAACTGGCTCACAGGGGCACACTGTAGCCTATGAGGAGCGGAAGGACGGTGTCAAACAGAGTCAATTGTGCTAATGAGGTACTAACCTGCTTCTCTGGTGAGCTGAAGAGCTGTCCTTACAGTGGAAGGACCTCATTAACAAACCTGTCCAGCACCTCTGGAGAGAAAGCAGGGGCTCTATCACCTGCTGGATGTGGCATGATTTCTCCCAGAGGCAACACACAGCAGCTCAGGTAGAGGGGGTGTTGCTGGCAGCATTGTTAGGAATCAAGTGAGTGAATGTGCACAACATGGTGGTCACATCCACCACATCTGCGGTCATCACCGCAGATGGACACAGCCATTGGGCTGTAACCGCCACAGGCAGCATAGTTAGCCTATGTTGGAACCGCCTACTAGCCAGATGATTTCTGCTGACGGTCCCAGGCGGTTCCTAATGTCCATTGGCGTAGGTCAGGCATTCGCCATTTTGCCAGCCTGAAATACTGTATTTGGCTTCGTAAACTGTGGTACATATACAATATATGTGTTGTAGCATCACAAACACTGTTATTCTGTCTGTCATGTAGGTCCTAATACACATCCACCAGTGTAGTGTGTTGCATGGCGTGGATGGCATTTGACAGAGGTGCACGGCCCACCACCAGATTTAGGTGCCAGGACAATATTGGTGGAGCCCTCCTCTAGTCAACTGGAAAAGATTGTCAGGTCACTGTGGCATGTTGCATGTTTCACAGCATCGCCATCTGGAAGAATATCCCGTACATCCCAGGGGAGGGGGAACCTGCAGTTCAGTTCCTGAAATGCTATGTGAGGATGACAGTGGTGAAGAGGAAGGAGCTGATTTGTGACAAGATCTCATCCAGAGCTACATCTTATGAGTGTATGTTTTCTGATGTCATGACTGTGACCGTGTGATGAACTGTAGTTGTGAGAATGTTTTGAGTTGAGTGTTTTGGATACAGCTAAAGAGCTGATACTCTTCAATAATCAGTCAAAGGATGCTTGATGAGATAGCTGTTAACACATCCCCACCTTGATAATGTTGCTAGCATGTATCAGTTTCCTTGCAATGTACTTTGTTTTTCAGGAGCTTGCTATGTGACTTGTGTCATATGTATGGTTTCAAACCTATACTCCTTGTTTTGCTCATTGTACAGGTATCTTCACCATGACATCTTCATGTGGGCATTGCAAAGTTGTGATATTGGGAGTATGTGATGCTGTTCTGACATACAAAGTGGACATGGATTATGCCAGGTAATGTAGGTCACAAGGTTTGGATGTATGAGGATTGTGCCAAGACAGCTTGCACAGTGTTTGGGTGAAAGGTCAGAAATGCCCATTGGACTTGATCTGTGGGCTGTGGTGGGATGAGTGCATCATGTGTGTCATCATGTGGGCATGAAATCTGTAGTCCTAGTTTACGACCAAGTAATTTTCCCTTCACATTGGCTAAACACTCTTTTTGTCTGACCTGTATCTAGCTGAGGATTTATTTTTCATTGTAGACCACAGTGCTTGTGCCACAACACTTACATTTGTTTGTGTCATACCACCTAGTGCATAGGCATTGGATTATGATGGCCCTGTGATCAGGGACTGCTGAACTATCATCTGTCTTTATCTTGGATCATGTCATATTGGATTATTTTGGTGTGGTATGTGATAAGGGTCAAGCTGCTGACATCAACCACATCAATGTTTTTTCTATTTAATAGGACAATGTCTCACAAATCCCTTTCTACCGCGGTCTGAAGGTCTGTACCTGTCAACATGTTCATTCATGCAGTATGACTCAATCCTTTTTGCTGTCCAATAGTCCTAACAGATTGACAGCCTATGTGCTGCACACTCTAATACATTTTTAGTTTCAGCACACACTTATATTTATGTGTTTGTGTGGGAGAGTTGTAATCCTGAGCTTGGCCCTGTACATGCAAAATATCCCATCTTTGGCTCACATGGTCTGACATATCTACATGGTTAAATATGAAATCAAAATCAGCAGCCAAAGATTCAGTGAAGGGCCGATTTTGCTGTACACTAACACAAACAAATATGTGACGTGACTCAACACAAAATCAGATGTGAAGGGCAGTCATGGTGAATTAAATCATTGGAGTGGATGCCACAAAACTGGGGTCCAAAGTCCAGACTACTGCTCTTATTGGAAATGGGAGGTGGTGCAGGATCAGTCCAGAGTAAATGTGTAATACACAAAGGAGTTACTTAAGGAAGAGGGTTATTTCTGACAGTAGAGGGTGGCTTGCCATTCACATCTCCTGGATTCTTTGCTGGACCTCCTCGCTTACGGGGGTGGGGGGATCTGCTGCTACAGAAGCAGGGGTGTCTGAGCTTCGATTTTTCTCTGTTAAGGCCTCCCTTCTAATGGCTTGCACCAATGCAACTGGGCCTGCTGTTTATTGGATAAAGAAAGGGATAGACTGATGTTGAAAAGCCTTGTGTACTTCAACACCCTTTTTAGGGAGACCATGTTGTTATTGTGGGCCTTCATCTGTTCCCACATGTCCCGATGCATGTTCCTCTGAAGCTGCTTGATTTCTCAGAGTTCAATAAACATGTGGCCCATCACACCTTGGGTCTCCTTATTGACCCCCAAGGTGTAACAGATTCTGTCCTGACCAAGAGCAACCCCAGTGACCTCGCTCCACTGGCCCACAGCATCCTTCCCACACACCCCAACTCCACTGGCCTGTGTCCTTGCCACAGGCTGGCCCCTCCAACTTGTTTCTGGATCCTCATTGTCTGAAGTGTTGAACTGCACCTCAGGATTCAGGATCGGGGGCACAAGATGGTAGACCCTGTGTTCGGGACACATGTTTGGGGACGAAAGGTTGCTTGTGATGTTGAAGCAACAGGGTTGGGAGGTGACCTTGTGGGCAGAGTGAGACTTACTTTTGCTGTCTAGCCAGGTTGCCCAGATGGGCCAGAACCGTCCTCCATGTCCAGATGTCCTGGAGTGTCGTCTTCACTGAGGGCTTCATCCAGGGGGGTAGTGGCAGTCTGTTCTGTGGCATCTGTATGCCCAGTGGTTGTAATGGGACATCTACCTTCAAAGGATTAGAGTTACAGTAAGCAGAGAGATTGTGCAAAGTTAAGTTGTAGTTAAACCAATTGTTGCAAGTAACCATGGTGTTGGGTGTATTCACATGCCATTCGTGAAGCATGCCAACACATTTAGAATTAAGCATTTCCTAAGATGGGCAGATCAGTTGCACTTGGGAGGATATACTAAAAATGACATCTTACCAGTAGTGAAGCTAACACAGTAGAGAGGCAATATATGGCTTTGACCATTTGGAGGCCTAGTTGAGTGGGATGCAGTAAGACCCAGGACTTGGTTACATATGTGACTGGAGGCATCATGTGCACAGTGAAATGTCAATGTGAACATTGTTGCTACCAATCTGGTGATGCATCTTGAGATCTTAGGAATACTTCATGCACAAACTGGGTAAGCAGTTCTCCCTGTTCTCAATAGTTTCATCTTAGGTTAGCAAGTCAAGATGAAGCTGGGTAGACAGACAAGTCTCAGATTTGAGCATAATCTATGCTTGCTCTTTCCCAGGTGGGTACATTTCATTTGTCAGTTGTCAAGCCTTGGCCTTTGGACCATAGCACACTGTGCTGGTGGGTGGAGTAACAGAAATAGTGCCTCCTACCACCAGTCTTCTTGGTCTGCAGCTGGTGCCTGGAGACCAGGGAATGGACCTTGCCCCTGAGGTCATTCCATCTCTTCCTGATGTCCTTCTTTATGCACAGGGTGGTGCCTACAGCATTCAATCTGCCGACGATCCTGTCCCACAGTTCCATTTCTCTACTGATAGGAGTGTGCTCAACTTGTGCTCTCAACAATTGTGGCTCTACTGTTATGATTTCATCCACCTAGACTCTTAACTCCTCTTCGGAAAAATTTTGATTTTTGGAATGTGACATGGTGGAAAATAAAACACTAATGAGGGTGACAGGGGCTTACTTAATAGGGGAAGTACAATGAGGTGTAACTGGGCAAAGGTGTGTGCAGGGTGTTCAATGGGATGGTGAAAAAAGGGGTGCCTAATCTATATAGTCGATGGATTTCAGTTGCTCGTGCATCCTTGTCTTGCTGAGTAAGTGCAAAGGATTTTGGTCAATGTGAAGTTGTCTGTTACTTTGCTGATCGCAAACTGCTGTGGTCGGGACGTCCATTGGCTGACCACCACGAAGGGACCGCCACGGTGACTGTGTGCTTGTAATAAGCTTGGTTGTTGGCCGTGGTGCATGACTGGCAAAAGGGCGGTTTGGAAGACCGCGGGCATGGTGGTCTTTGCAGAACCGCCGACATTGTGGTTTGGTGTGCCAACTGCCAAACTCGTAATGAGGCCCAATTGTTTGTCACAATTTGTTTACACTAATATATTGAACAATGTTAGACTTTCTTACAATTTTGCTGTATTTTAGGTTTCTTCATTTGTAATTGTACAAGGCCATAAGTAATTTCTCTCTCTTTATTACTTTTCTCTTTCTCTCTTTCTTTTTCATTCTATTATTCTCTTTTTTATTTCAAAAAGCTCAATGTTTGATATTACATTGCCTCTTCAGCTTACACTTTTCTATTTTCTTTACTAAATTATCCTCACTATGGGAATCATTATGAGTTCAGCGGGTGGCACTCATTGCCGCCACTTCACCACCAGTGCAGTGAATCCCCCGCCAGACCTATTATGATTTTCCCGCTGGGCCGGTGGGCGGAAACAGCTTTTCCGGCCACCGGTCCAGCAGGAAACAGGGTCTTTACATTGACGCCAGCTCCTAATGGCCCAAACAGCAGCACGTCACACATTTCACTGCCCTTAATTCAGGCAGTGAAATGCATGGGCAGTACAGGGGCCCAAAGGGGGGGCCCCAGTCACCCATTCTGCCAACCTTTCCCTGGTGGTCTAAACCACCCAGAAAAAACTGGTGGAATGGGACTCATAATCTGCAGGGCGGCACTGCTTGCAGCACTGCACTGTCGGATTTGAAGTGCCGAGACCGGCAGGCTGCCTGGTAGCAGTAGCATGGTGGTGGCAGCGTTTCCACCGTGGCGTCTCTGCCATGGTCATAATATGGGGGTCAAACCTCCACTACCGCAGCAGTCCACCTGCCACTGTTAGTCTGGCGGTCAATGGACCACCACACTCATAATGAGTCCCTATATCTCCTGCAATGTTATAATTTAAATTCATAATTTTGTATTGCAATTTTCCTTTATTTATCACATTGCCTGATTCAATAAAATCCTTTAAAAAAAAAAATCACTACCAGCTGGAGTGGCAGTCCTGAGATGTGTTTATAGAGGGCTGCTTTAGTAGGTTGCACAATGAGTGTTACAGGCTATCTCAGTGCAATTATGTACAGGCCTGGGCACTTGTAGTACCATTTACTAGAGACTTACAAGTAAATTAAATCTGACAATTAGGTGTAGGACAATTGTATAATGTTAGATTAGAAGAAAAAAGAGAGAGCACAGGCATGTTCCCAAGTAGCACTGGTTAGCTGAGAAAAAGTGTACAGAGTCTTATTATCACCAAAACGGGGCTCAGCAACAGAAGACAAAAAGCTGGAGGTGACCCTGCAAAAAGGGCAGGTACAACAATTACACAACTGTAACATTCACTTTATTAGTGGCAGTCTTTCATTATCCTTGGCAGACCTGTCACCTTGCAATGTGTGCACTGTAAGGCCCGTATTTATACTTTTTAGTGCTGCATTTGCATCATTTTTTGACGCAAAATCGGCCCAAGCTCACAAAATACGATTGCATTTTGTACCTTTGCGCAGATTTTGTGTCAAGATATGACACTAATGAGGTGTTAAAAAAGTCTAACTATGGGCCTAAGTATCATATACATCCTGAAAGTTGTTGCTATTTGACTTTCCACACAATATTAGGGCAAGCGGTAAAATGACTTGCAGGTATGGCTGCCCACACCACCTAAGTACATTTATGAAGAAAAAGAAACTCTCCCCTAATGGAAAACCTACTATTAATTAATTTTATTACAGGCAATAACAAATCCATTAGGAAATTTGAAATAATGTTGGAATTTCAGCCCTCCCAAGTAATTGAATCTTGAAGTGAGATTTATGTCACATGGCTCCTATTTGAAAGTGGACTTTTTCAGTTATAAATGTTGATTATACCTATACAACATTTCTTGTTCCTGATACAATACGTATGAGGTGCTGTGGGGCAATCTTATTCTCACCAATGAGCCTGCACAGTGACAAGGTTTTCATTATTTAACAACCACTTGTGGATACTCAGCTATGGTGACTAAACTCCTAGCCATTGATTCTCCTGACTATGGGATGCGATTTGAAATCAGACACATCCCTTCTAACCCTTACGTGCTTGAATTGCCAACATGAGCCTGATGTTGAGTATTTCCAATTCAGTGTTGACCTGGCCTGTAAGTCTGGGCTTGACTCTTTTTATTGGTGCAGGATCAAACCTGATTCGCATGAGGGTGAGTCCTGCCTGAAGTAGCACAGTAGACAAAATATGATGCTTTGGAATGAAGCCCAATGCAATTACGAGTGGCTTTTATTTTCTTCTCATTCACTGAATTCTGCCATAAATAGTTAATCTGTTTTTTTTAATTTTTAGTGACCTGGATGATCACTTGGGTTTTTTGGTGATTGCTTTCTGCCTTCTGATTAGAACAGTGAATTAATGTAATAGATTTGCACTTGGTTGACATTTTATTGCAGTACCCAGGCCATCACTCCAAGATGTCTGCAGGATATCATTAAAGTATACCTAGATAGATGTGTGGAGTAGTAGACCTCTGTTTCCCATGTTTGTCTGGTAATCTTTGTAAATGTAGGTCACACAATCAAATGTGATTATTTCACTACTGGTTGCAGGTTAATCTGAACATATAAAAGTGAGAAGAAAGACAAAGGGCACTCTCAAACATTTATGACACTAACAGAAGATCCTTTATGCCTTGTCCTGAATTTCATGATTTAGTTAAGTGTTCACACACTCTAGCAGGAAATGCTATACTTTGAAAAATTGCCAAATCACATTTAAGAGACAGCACATGCTCTTTAGAGGTGCTTTTGCCCTCCAGCCATAAAAAAACCCTACACAATAAGCACAATAAAAGGAAAAATGAATTAGCAGTCGTTCTGGAATTTTATCAATTTTGGTTGGCAAGAAGATAAATGTTGTAGGCAGCATAGCATCAATCATTATTGGGGTGTTTTTAGCACTAGTTAAATTATAGTAATGCAGTCTTTCGCAGTGCAGTTCTCACATAACTGGAAGACCTTACCCTGAGAGTAAACACACATTGGTGTTGGGTGGCATGAGGTATGGATTCAAAAATGTATCCTGCCCTATGAACAACAAAACTCCATATTCCATTGTGCACCTCTAATTTAGTCAGTACCTCCGTGGTCTCACAATCCAAGGATCATCATTTAGAATGTAATGAAATAGAATGCTTGATTGCTACTTTAAAATGAATAGGCATCCTTTAAGAACACTATGGGCCTCATTTTGAGTTTGGCAGTCTTTTGGCAAGACCGCCATAGTAGCGGCCATCAAAAGGCCACCATGTTGGTGGTAATCCAACCATAGTATTAAGATTCACATTGTGAAGACTGCCAAAAAACAACCAAATTTCCAAAACCGCCAGGACACTGGAGGACGGAAACAAGGCGGTCCCACCATCAGTCCCACCAGTTCAACAAAAATCCACCCACTAGATTACGAGCCACAAATCACCACAGCGGTTCTTCTATGGTGGAAAACCTTTGGCAGTGCGAAATATGGCGGTCACCACTCAGAACACCACACCACATTGGATAGTTTGAATACCCCACACCTGACATACATCCACACTTCCAACATACCTACATGCTGCATCATATAACACACCCCTACACAACCACAATCCTTTGCAAACAGAACACCACTCACATCCACTGAGAAGCCAATTCTGAATTGAATACTACTTTGACACAATAGACACACATACACATCTCACTCACCACCCACCCCATTTCAGCACAACTATCAAAAAACACATCACTAGCACATACAATCTGCGACTACCATCTCCAACTCACATCACAGGACCCACACCTCACCAATTGCCCAACACTGCACCCTTACATTAAAAACACCCCCACATACCTTCTACACAACCACTACCATGTCCCCACACAAACACCCACATTTCACTGATGATGAGTTAAGGGTCATGGTGGATGAAATTGTCAGGGTAGAGCCACACCTGTCCGTAGCATAGGTCCAACAAACATCTATTGCCAGAAAAATGGAATTGTGGCAAAGGATAGTCAACACAGTCAATTCTGTCATCCACACATAAGGGAGGACATCAGGAAGAGGTGGAATGACCTATGGGGAAAGGTGCGTTCCATGGCATCCAGACACCAGATAGCTGTGTAGAAGTCTGGTGGTGGGCCCCCAACTCCTTCTCCACAGGTCACATCTTGGGAGGAGAAGGCCTTGGACATCCTGCACCCTGAAAACCTGACTGGAATACCTGGGGGACTGGAGTCTGGTAAGTATCCACAACATTCATGTCACACAATTGTCTAGTCCTGCATGCTTCCTCACCACCCAAATCCTCCTAATTTAGCCACTAAACCTCTTACTTAATCACCTAATGCCCTTCTCTTGTATGCCACCTCTCCACTCAGCCCAGCTGCCATCATAGCCCTTGGAAATGGCATGTTAACTTTAGGCTGATCAGATCAATAAGACTCCCAGAATGCACAAACCCATCATTGTGAAAACCTGGATTGTGCACATCACATTACATGTTATGTATGTATAATCAATGTACTGGCTACACCATCTAGATTGTTCTAGTGAGGACAAGCACATGACAATGACAGCAATGCAAGGGCACACATACAACAGCAAGCAAAGCAAAACACAGTTACAGCTCAGTGACTATTACCAATGGCCACAGATCACAGATACCAGTTCAGAAATAGCCAGACCTGGGTTGGAAAGGAAGATAGCAGAGTCCATGCACTTGTACAACACATACTTAAAGGGCAAGTACCCCTCCATAGTCACATACTGTGTTTCCACTAGGACAACATTGTGCATTGTGCATCTTTCATGTGTGGTATCTGGCAAGCCTGTCTCCACATTAGGTAACATAGCCGAACAGTCATGTCACATATCAGACATTATCAGATTGCATCTGCAATTCAATTTGTACCCATATAGTATGACCGCTCACAACATGCAGTAAAGGAAACAAGTCAGAGACTTGTATGTACAACTAAGGTATCCTGTGCAGCAGCTGTCAATGTGATTGCAGGATTTAATGTCAATTCACTGTCTGTATCTCACAGAAAAGCAACCAAACACTCATTCTAACCTGAACTCTGTGTCTCACTCCCTCCACAGGTAAACTTGCCATTGCCACCATGGAGAGTATACCTGAGACTGTCAGTCCCCCTCAGGATGAATGCCCCAGTGAGGACAACACCCTTGGATGCCTGGTAACTGAAAAACAACCATGCCCATCTGCGACACCTGGTCAGTTAAAGACTCTCCACCTCATCCTGCCCACATCGACACCTCCCAACACTGTTGTGCCAACTTCACAGGCAACCAGTCGCCCCCAAACCTGTGTCCCAAGGACTGTTCAATCTATTGTGTGCCCTCACAGTACAGGTATTTGAGTCTAACCTTGCCACCCCTGACAATGATGGACCTGGAACCACTGGGAGTTGCCACACTGTGCCAGGGGCACAGGCACGTGAGGATAAGGTGCGTGGGAGGGATGCTGTGGACCAGGAGATGGGGTCTCAAAGGGACACAACTGACCAGGAAACCACCTCCCAAGTCTCACCATGCTTGGGAAAAATCAAAGGCTGCAGAGGGTAACACCACCACCAGGACGTCATGCAGAAGGGGCAGGCACAAAATGCACACATAGCTATCATTGCAGGGGTGCTGAGGGACATCAACACCACCCTGATTTCCTTCTCCACACAACAGCAGGTCCCTTCTACTAGCAATGTTACGTCTGCCCTTTCTACATCTTTGGCAGCTAGTGGAATGGAGGCCCTGCCAGGGAAAGGCCATGCCTCAGACACTCCTCCCTCTGTAGCTGAAGAACTCCTCTCAAAAATGGACATCCATCAAGTCATCTAGCAGGAGCAGATGCCAAGACCAAACCCACTGCCAGGAAGTGAACCTGTCCTGATTTGTCACCCTAGTGTGCCACAGATACACCCTGTTGGCTGTTCTAAAACCCATCTGCATTTTCCTATGGTACAAGTCACTGGACCTGTGTAACCAACTGGTCTAGCAGCTACACTGATAAAATCATCTGCCATGACTTCACCCATTATTTTAATATTAATTTATCTAGTATTTTTGTCACTGATAGTCTTTTGACAAGCACAATAAATCACACTTGACCACAGCAACTGTGTATGTGTCCTTTACAATCCATGTACAATAGCCATGCTTGCCAACTGTGGTCTGGTCATACCCCCCTGTATCGAAACAGCCAGTGTAATGCTCATCATACAGAGGCTCCCTCTGTAGGAGACACATTACAACAGAAATGTCACAGGACAGATGTCTAAGAGGTTGAAATTCGGGTTCACACTATTTTGTAGTTAGTGTTGAATTCAAGAAATGGAGCATGACAGAGAGTACCATCTGGATGTAAGCTATGGTGTAACAAAAAGCACATAAACAGGTCACAGAGGTCAGGCACACTGTAAACTATCTACAAAGCTGGGGCACACATATAGGTCCTCTGTATCACCACATATAGGCTCTTCACATACCAATACCATAGCTGCTAAATCACATATCCCATGAAACACACAAAGATCATTACAGAGGAACCTAGTACTGAAAACATACACTAACATTGGCCCCATACCTTTAGGATTGTCACTCGCCTACGCCAGTATACAATTACATTCACCTTGGACTGCAAAGTAAGAACACAAACACAGCTAGTTCCCATGGACATCACAAAATACTCCACCCATTGCGAAGCGAGAGGCCAGGATCCAACCTTCATACATGTGCCAAAAACGTCACCTGCCACGTTATATACCATTTTACATCCATCTCAACCCCACAGGTAAAAGAAAAGGACTAAGGGCCATATTTATACTTTTTGACGCAAAACTGCGCCGACGCAGTTTTGCATCAAAAATATTACCGCCGGCTAACGCCATTTCTGTATGCCGTGCGGGCGTCAAATTTATACTTTGACGCACGGCGGCGCAAACCACAGGTGTGAGTCATTTTATTTAACGCACACCACAGCGTCACATCGTAAAGGAAAACAACGTTAACGCGGCGGAAATGACTGTGAGCCGAACCCGGATATTCAGCATTTTTTTATGCAATAGCGTCAAAACTCGCCGCAAACACAGCCATTTCAGCAGAGGAGAGCCAAAATGGATTCCCAGATGCCTGTACAGACCCCAGAAAGATGACAACAGACCAGGAACCAGCCAGGAGGACCCACACAAGACCCACAACAGGGAGAAGAAGAAAATAAAGTGTTGCTTCGCTGCAGAGGAGAAGGAAATTCTGGTTAAAGAGGTGACGGAACACCAGCACCAACTGTTTGTCACCTCAAAGTTGCCAATCAGTAGGAGAGAGGCAATATGGCAACAAATTGTTGACAAGATTAACAGTGTGCCAGAAGTACACAGAACAGTCATCGAGTGCAAGAAACGCTGGCATGACTGCAAGCGCAGGACCAAGGAAAAGATGGCCAGGAACAGGAAGGCACCACTGCAGACTGGAGGTGGGAGTCTACCACACCAGGAGCCCCTGGACCACATGGAGGAGATGGTGGCAGCCGTCATCCCTGAGGAGATCGTCACAGGGATTCAAGGACAGGACAGCGCAGACTACCAGCAGACAATGCACATGCAGGGTAAGTCGCATGGGGATTTAAAATGCACTAATGTTAACTGCAACTGGGGGGAGGAATACCTACTACACAATGCATGTAAGTCATCATATACATGGAGTGGCATGGGTAAAGGGGCACGGCACAGGGGCATGGCCAGTTCAGTGGAAACCTGGGGCACACCATTACACAACACCAACAACCTTTCCATGGTGGTATGCTGCCATGCCAATGATGTTGCAAAGGTAAAGCCACGCCAGGAGGGAAGGGCATGTCAAACTGACATCCCGTCACACGTCAGCCATTATACTCCCTACATTAACTAGGGCCCAATTAACAACCTCTAGCCATACCGACAACTGGAATGTAACATTGACAACAGTTGCCACTACCACCTCTGCTGTGTGTGCTGGTCAAGTAGCCAATGACAGTAACGTCCCCATGGATCATACACACCCAAATTAGAGCGTTTAGGATGACAACGTTAACAATGCCCTGAAACAAGACAAATGTTCCAGTCCTGTCAAATGTGAATGTCCATAGTTGCCGCAAACATCAGCCAATGTCATCAACATTAGGAGGTACATAGCACTAATGTCACACCCATGCTGAATATGTCAGGGTCCATTCTGTGCCTGGGTCACAATGCATCATCCCAAATGTCATACTGCTCAGACAACAGCATTGAGGGGGAGGACACATGTAACTGGTCACTGAAATACACCTGCACAGCCAGAGGAGGAAATAGGACACTGCTACGACTATCAGGGCAATCCAATGCACCACACATTCCCCAACATCAGCTGTACACATTACCAATGCTGACATCCATATCGTGCCATAATAATGCTATGCATAGTATATGCTACATTTCAACAACATATAGGTGGATGTGAAAGATCAGAGATTGGGGCAGGTCCAGATTGTTAAGTGTTCTGCTAGTGCCATCAGAGCACCCACAGCCAGTGAAAGGCCTCACCATGAGAATGGAAGAAGGGGGAGGGTTGAGCAGGACAAGAAGGTGGCAATTCACCATTTGGCCAGAACCAACACCTAGAGGATATGATACTGACAAGTCCACAAACTGACCACAATACATGTGACATGCAGGTGGGGCATAGGCCTGGGAGAATGACCAACTGAAAGAATGGATCAATGAATAGGAACCAAGATCACAATGTGAAAAGCATCACAAGGCAGGCATGTCACATCACAAATGCCACAACACAGACACACTAATTGTACCATATTTCATTGCAGAGGACGATGGATCTCTTGCGGATATGCCTGTCCAGGACTACCCTGATGACATTGATGAAGAGCTGACAAACATCAGACCCCATATCCTGCAAGAGGTCCTTGGAACCCTCCAGACCCCACCTTCAGTCACAAGGAGGAGCACAGATACAGCAGCCATTGCAGAAGATCCACCCACCACCCCAATTGTAAGACCTGCCAGCTCCAATATAGCTGAGGACTCTGACGACACTGGCACCAGCTTTGAGAGAACTGTAGTCGGAGTACAGCGGGAGCTGGCCAAGGAGGTGCGGTGGGGATGCAAACTATGGCAGCCAGCCTAGAGGGGGTGCGTTCGTGCATGATGTCAACTGAAGAACAGGCAGCAGCTATGCAAGGGCGAACAACTATCTTGCAGGAACTTGAAAAAAGCCTGAAGGAAATCAGCACAGTTGTAATACAGTTGACCCAACACCTCAACAGCAATCCTGTCAACACGTGCATGAATGCAACATTGAACCCCTCAGGGCTGACCTGGCTGCCTACCATTGTGATGTGGCTGCTGTTCTTAAGAACCAGCAGATCCTCCTTGCAGCAGTACTGCCCTTAAGACCCCCACAGGTAGCAGCTACCAGGATGTCTGACTCCACGTCTACACACACTGAGGTGTGTGTTGCCCCTTCACAACCACCAGCACGAAGGGCAGAGGAGGCAACACACACATCAGAAGATGAAGACCAGGAGCAGATCACCTTCACACGTAAAAGTACCCAGAAGCACTAGTCCCTGCCACATGGCCACCTATTACCAAGGTCCTGTGATTTGTAACATGCCAGTCTTGCAACAACTGTACTCAAGCACTGTTCTGCAAACCACTGTCTATCTTGTCAGCCTGCCCAGTGATTGTCTTTTACTAACTCATTGGCAAGTCCTGACCCTCTGCACTGTCTGACACTTCACCCCAGCATGTCCAAGGACATGTCCTTTAGCACTTGTGTAGGATCACAATGGAAGATGTCAATATAATGGACTCACAATCATGGAAAATGTACATATAGCACTAAAGCACTTTTCAATAAATAGCACTTACACAACCACTTTGTCTCTGTGTAATGTGACACATCAACCGTGCAGTAGATCACTGAATTGTGCCTCCCATCAAATATCATAGATTGTCAATAAAACTGTCCTGAAATAATGTGGGCTGATAACTATGCGCAGTGGCCTGGATTCTACCATACTCTGCCCTTCCTTGGGGTAATTTCTAAGGAAAAGAAAAACTATACACCATAATTCTGTGTTGGACAGATTAACGCTTCCTCAAGGGATCTCTAAACCATAAAATAGTGCCTTCAAAATGTTGCTACAATGCAAAACTAACATATGTAACATTGCCCACAAATATAAGCAAACACTCACCAAACTGCACGAATGGAGGTGTATGAGTTTAAATCCAAATAAATAATCATGCTGAACAGTGTAACAAATGATCTATGTGAGTTATGTACACTATACTACAAGAGAGCTTACTACCACTCACGTTATAAGGGTTTCCTTGGACATGAGACTGCAGTCAGACATAACACAGTGTCCCCAATCCTAAATCTGGAAGCAATGTATGTGACATTGAAAACATACATTACAAAAATACCACACTTTGGGATCCATAGTAACTGTGATTGGTGGTTGCAATGAATGGCCAAATATTTGTAACGTAGCTTTGGTGTAGCTGCCAATGTTACAGCTCAGTTGTGATTTGTTAGCAGCATAGGGCACAAAATGTAATACAAAAGAAACACTGTACACTCATGACAAGGCCCTGATCTACAAGCATGTCACACATACTGTAAAGGGTTACCTACATATTTATTAAACAGTAAAAACAGAAGTGAAAGCTCGGGGAAAAACCTTACCTACCCTAATCTACTCTAACTACTCATTACCCACAATTGTCCCTAACTAACCTAAGCTAAACTTACTTATCACATTTAACGAAATGTTCTAAACATCAGTCCCCCCACCCCCCTTATGAGACGGGACACATGGAGGACTACAGATATTAACCTAAACACAAACTATCCTATACTAAACAAATAAAAACTTTTTTTTTATTTTTACATTTGTTTGTATTTTCTTTTTGTAAACACACAAGAACCCCAACATTGCACAACACTCAAAAATAAAAAGTAGAAATATTCAGGACACCCCACCCACTAGCACTAACTAAACTAACATCCTATACTAACCTAACACTAAGCCCCCTAAACCCACAAAGTATAAGAACCAGGAAAGTTGAGGAAGGGGAGGGAATCATGTCCATCTATTCATCTACAGGTTGGCCCTCCGGAGGGTCCTCTTGATCGAACGCACCCACAAGTTGACCTGTCGCACCTCCTGTGGCCGTCGCCTCATTTTCCTGAGGACACGGTCCAATTTTCGCTGCATTTGTCCAAAAGCAGCATGGTCAATGACTGCAGCTGGGGTGGTCTGGGTGCCAGCCGAGGAAGTATGGGGCCATGTTGTGTCCATGGCTGTGGGCTGCCCTGCAGGTGGTGCTGTGCTTGGGCCTGGAGCAGTTGCTCTGGATGTTCCTGCAATGGTCCCAGCTGCTGGTGGTGCCACCTGGGTGGTAGTGGTGGTGGTGCTGGTGGTGGTTGTGGTGAGCAAAGAAGGTCCGCCTTGTGGAAATGCCCTCCAGGCTCCAGAGGCTTGTTCATGGCGATATCTGCGCATCATTTTTCGGTACCCAGATTCGACTTGAAGTATGTGTTGGTACCTCCTTGCCCACCATTGAAACTCCCTGACCTGGATGGGTGTCATGTTTGCATCTGTTAAGACAAATAGAAAATCTAACATTAGGTACTGCATTGTGTGAAATGGCACTATAAGTAAATCAGACAATACATCTATTGTACTTGTAACAGCTCATATCATCATACAGAACTTTGATTGTCCCTGAGGAAGTACATGGCAAGCCAGCCTACAAAGGTCCTATCACACATAGCACATCCAAATCCTACAAGATGGGTAACAACAGCCATGATTTTGGCATCTATGTTCTGCCAGTTGTCAGCTAACAATCATGCTGCACATCCTCTACAACTACCAGGGATACAAATGTCATTGTACGGGATGGAACTCTAGGGCCACATGATCTGCAAGTTGTAAATGTACTTGCCAGTATAGTACTCATGTGCGAAACATAAGTGTGTATACTAGGTTCAGACAAAAGATTCACTGATTTACATGTTTATGTACCAAACTTGTATCATCTGTCCTAGGAACACTATTCACAAACCTATGCCTGTGTTTGAGGGTGGGAGGGTGGACTAACAACTAATAATTTCAAACAACAAGGACACCCAGGAAGCTTAGGAAAGCTGGACATGTGTTTAGGTCAGCACACACACCACAGGTAAGGAGGATCTCCAAATAGGAGACAGCAAACCCTTGACCAATCCCATCGCCACTCATGTTTGGAAATGCAGACCTTTGTCCACATCATTTACAACCAGTAAGCCATTACTTACAACAAACACAGAGATGCAAGAACACCCCTGGCCATGAGTTGCATGCACACCTAGGCCATTTCACTCAAGTGCCACATACTCGTAGCACTACATGTGGAGCTACATGCTGCTAGGAAGTTTAACCTACAGTTTAATAAGTACATCAGTGAATTGGGAAGCAGAAGTCTGTGGGTAAGCATTTGGCAGCCCCATTCTGGGAGAATTTGGGTCTCACTGGCTGACTAAATCACTAATTTGGTCCAGTGCGACTCTTTCTGATTCAAGTTTTATCCACATGACTCATGCCTATTCAGATTGCGGTGCCTACAGGACTGACCTAGAATACCCAAATAAGACAATAGGATATGGATTGGCCAACTCAAAGATGATGATAAAATCATCCACTCATGGAACAAAACAAATAATTGGCCAGCGCATCACACCTTGCTATGTGTCCAACACACAGGAGTCCATCACACATCACCAGCAAACAAAACACACAACACACACATCAACACTTACTGGAGTTGTCTGGGTCCTCGAATCGAGCCACCTCGCCAACAGTGTAGGGTGCCGGTCCACATGGAAGGGAGAAATGTGCTCAATGTCTGTGCACTGTACAACAATTCCAAAGACAAATACTATGGGAGTCATTTTGACCTCAGCGGTCTTTTTTGAAGACTGCCGAGGGACCGCCGTGCGGAAGACCGCCATTGGTGGCAGTTTGCCGATCTGCCTATTATGACCGTTGGCAGCTCTCCGTCCTTTTACGGACAGAGAGCCGCCAACAGCCATACTGGCGGGAGGCGGGGAAGTGGAGGTTGCTCCACTTCCACCGCCACGCCAACAGAACACCGCCCAGCGAATCACATCCTGTGATTCGCCGTGGCGGAGTTCTGTTGGCGGTGTGGTGTCGGCAGAGCTGCCCCCATGGCTCCTGTCCCCTCCCGGAGGATCGTCGGACCAGGTAAGTCGATCGTCCGGGAGGGGATGGGGTGGGGGGTGTTGTGTGTTGTGTGGGTGCATGGGGGTGTGCGTGTGTGTATATAGAGGGGGTGTGTGCCTGCGGGGGTGTTGTGTGTATGGGAATGAGTGCGTGTATGTCTGTGTGTATGTCTGTATGGATGTGTGCGTGCATGTTTGAATGTGGGTGTGCGTGTACGACTGTGTGTGTGGATGTAGGCATGTATGTCAGCGTGTGTGCGTGTAAGTATGTAGGTGGTGCCTGCGTGCGTGTCATGTGGGTATGGGTGAAGTGATGTTGGGGATCGGGGTGGGGAGGGGGCCATGCCACCTTTGGGGGGTGGCAGGGGTGGTGGGGGTAGGGGAGGGATTTGGGGTGGGGGAGACCCCTATCAGTGCCAGGGAAGGAATTCCCCGGCACTGATAGTGCTTACCGCCATGGATTTCATGGCGGTTCAAACTGCTGGAAATCCACGGCGGTAAGGCGGGTCCAAATACCGCCAGCGGTATAGTGACGGCCGCAGGTCTCCAGCCCAGTGGTCGTCTCCGCCCTGGCGGGCGGAACGGAGAACCGGCGGATGACCATGGCGGTAACCGCCATGGTCATAATTCCACAGAGTAAGACCGCCAGCCTGTTGGCGGTCTTACCGCCGGTTCTCCGCCTTCCGCCAGGGTTGTAATGACCCCCTATGTGTAAGATTACATCAGAAAGTAAAGCCTCTCAGACATGATGATACTGCATCCTATATAGCACGGCTAACATGTACATACCATGGGTCTCCAGTGAGTGATACACACATATCTGCACACGTGCAGTGGCCCTAACTATCATGTGGTGGCGAACATGCTCTTCATTAGTGAGCAGACATAATAATGGAGTGTATTTGTCTCATCATGTGCATCCATGAGAGACATCCAAAGCCACTTTCCATGAGGACTGCATTACCAGTCAACCAGCCATTGTGACCATGACAAATTTATGACACACAGGTACAATGTACAGAGGAGCAGAGACAGTTGATAGCCCTCATGTTGTTACAGTTTCTTCATTTGATGTGGCACAGCTATGATGAGTTGCACCAACCATAGAGATATGAACCCATGTGCATACCTTTGGCCAGCCATCCCTAATCGAAATGTGGCACAACAAACTCTAAATACCAGTCTAAGATGTTAGTTGAGCGCAGCCAGAACTTGTTCCCTATGTGTTCAAATCCAGATCAGACATGTGTCCGAAATGAAGGAGGGACACAATAATCCCTAAGATTTTTGGAATTTCCATGATCGGTTTCTTCACACACTCACCAGACACACATGAGACATATGTTCGGGCCACATTGCTATCATCAATTGACGTGAAGCCTGCACTCATTTTTAGCCTCATGTAGTGTTTCGAAAGTCAGTCTAGCGTCAGCAAATTATGGTACTGATTTGGAAATCTCTATACCTCAGAGGCAACTGTGGCCTATATCTATACATAATTGGCTAATGATTTGTGTTACTGTTTGACACAAAGGCGGCACTAGCTTACATAATGCGAATGTATTCAGTAAGTTTGCGGAGCTCCTGCTTCCTAACAGCTAGCAATTGTGGTCCTTAACAAAGTAGATATATGACCCTTTATGTTTCAGTAGCATTCCAGACACTCAACAGCATTGCTGGCAGATATTGTAAAAATCAGCTCATGTCACTACCGAGCATTTAAACGTGCACATTAACATGATTTGTACTCACCAACAGGACCACCAATCACGATCCCCAGGTGGTCCAGCAGATCTTGCTCCCTGGAGATAAGGTCAGCCCAGCAGTGCTTCAGCTGGTGGTCGTTTCTTGCTGTCCTCTAAATCCGTTGCAGATGATGCAACACCTTTGCCCACCTTAGCCTCCGTGCCTCAGTGTGATACCCCTGTATCACCCGCCCACCTGCCTCAATCATTAGGGGTAGGAAATGGCACACCAGCCATATAAATCCACCCAGCTCCTCCTCTCCCATCTTGCCAAGACGAGGCCTACCCAACATCTTTGTAGCAACAGAGAAATAGGGGATAAAAGGGAGCAAAGGAGAATTGGGTGAAAGTAGAACAGGAAAAACTTGAAATAAACAACTAACACAGCCCATCTATACCCAAACTGACACTATCCACAACAGACTCCCAACAAAACAAAGACAATACTTTACAACACAAATGAGCACAAAAATACTACAAGTTTTTATTCACAAAAAGACAATAAAAAGACCACACAGGAGGCAAATTCACTAAATATACAGGTACAAATTGAGACACAGCCACACAGTCAGGAAATATCAGACTGCAAAGTGAAAGTGAAAGTACACCCACTGTACATATTCTGTAAACAGGATATCCTATTACATCACTTCCTGCTTAAAATGGCGGGTTTTTTTATCGTCATGCGTAAAAATATTTTGACGCATACAGTCTGCGCGTAATTTTTTTCGATGCACAGGAGTAGATTTGGGCCCACATCCATATGTTTTGAAATAGTTTTACACTTAGCCAATTTTCTGAGGTACAGTGTGGAAGATACAGCTCAGGAGCAATGGTTATTTCAGGGCATTATGCGTCATTTTTCGGCCATAAGCGTCATTTTTGGACGCTTGTGCGTCATTTCTTGAGGCGTGTGCGGCAAAATTTCAGGCATCAACTGGGTTTGGGTCATTTTACCATTTTAATGTTATATTACAGTTGTGACAATACTGAGATAGGCTGATTGCACCCACTTTGGTCATGACGGTGTATGGGCACATGTGACACATCATACTACTACGGACCATGATCCGCTACTTCATGTACAGGATTTTCACTCTTGACTGATGCACTAGATGGCCAAACGTGTGGCCTACATATCTGTATTGCACAAATTGGGCATGTTTGGCGTCAGGAGAGGATAGCAAGGTGACGCACATAAGTACAATACCTCAATGCCTATGGCTCAATGTGTGTGCATTGGCTACTAATATTGTTTTTGACCCACTGTGTGAGCATCACAAGATGCATCATTGCAAATATGCTTGTATGAATGTGGAGTCAATGGGCCTCATTCTGAACCGCCATATGGCCGCTCCGCGGTCGAGAGACCGCGGAAGCCATTCTGGCTTTCCCGCTGGGCTGGCGGGCGACCGCCAGAAGGCCGCCCGCCAGCCCAGCGGGAAACCCCTTCCCACGAGGAAGCCGGCTCCGAATGGAGCCGGCGGAGTGGGAAGGGTGCGACGGGTGCAGTAGCACCCGTCGCAAATTTCAGTGTCTGCTAAGCAGACACTGAAATTCAAAGTGGGGCCCCCTTACGGGGGCCCCTGCAGTGCCCATGCCATTGGCATGGGCACTGCAGGGGCCCCCAGGGGCCTCACGACACCCCTCACCGCCATCCTGTTCCTGGCGGTCGGAACCGCCAGGAACAGGATGGCGGTGAGGGGGTCGGAATCCCCCATGGCGGCGCAGCAAGCTGCGCCGCCATGGGGGATTCCTCAGGGCAGCGGAAAACCGGCGGGACACCGCCGGTTTTCCTATTCTGACCGCGGCCATACCGCCGCGGTCAGAATGCCCTGCGGAGCACCGCCAGCCTGTTGGCAGTGCTCCCGCCGAACCCGGCCCCGGCGGTCCTTGACCGCCGGTGTCGGAATGACCCCCAATGTGTCCAACCCTCAGATGCAAGTCATTGTGGAAATGAGAGAGGACATGTGTTAGTCATAAATGTAGTAACATCTGCTGTGTGAACTTTCGAGTTTTTGGGTAACGTAAACACCACAAATGACAAAGCATGCACCGGATAGAGAGCAGAAAACTTGTCCATGTCAATGGTCCAAAACTTGCCCATCACATTTTAGATACTGCTTCCAAGGCACTTGTTGGTGAACCCACCGTGAGTCAGGTACATGTACAGACTAAGGGGGTCATTCTGACCTTGGCGGTCCATGACCGCCATGGCGGAGGGCGGCGGAAGCACCGCCAACAGGCTGGCGGTGCTTCCTGGGCGATTCTGACCGCGGCGGTAAAGCCGCGGTCAGAAAAGGGGAGCCGGCGGTTTCCCGCTGGTTTCCCGCTGGCCCAGGGAATCCGCCATGGCGGCGCTGCTTGCAGCACTGCCATGGGGATTCCGACCGCCTTCCCGCCAGCCTGTTTCTGGCGGTGTCCACCGCCAGAACCAGGATGGTGGGAACAGGTGCCGTGGGGCCCCTGGGGGCCCCTGCACTGCCCATGCCACCGGCATGGGCAGTGCAGGGGCCCCCTAACAGGGCCCCACAAAGATTTTCACTGTCTGCTTAGCAGACAGTGAAAATCGTGACGGGTGCCACTGCACCCGTCGCACCCCTTCAACTCCGCCGGCTCCATTCCGAGCCGGCTTCATTGTTGAAGGGGCTGTCCCGCTGGGCCGGCCGGCGGTCTTCTGGCGGTCGCCCGCCAGCCCAGCGGGAAAGCTGGAATGGCCGCCGCTGTCTTTTGACCGCGGAGCAGTCTTTCGGCGGGAACCGCTTGGCGGGCGGCGACCGCCGACCGCCGCGGTCAGAATGACCGCCTAAGTGGGTACCGTGGTATTGACACAGAAAGCCAAAGATGAACCACAATTGTAATATCATGCCACAGTTGTGGTCACATGACAGATCCACAACTCTCCTGTGGCTGTGGCGGACCAGCAGACCAAGCAGCACGTGGCCACATATTTCCAATGATCAATTGCACAGAGGTGTCTGGTTCATGTGTGTGGGCCAATGTTGATTCTGTATATTTTTAGGGGTCTATGTTGTCACAGTTACGTTCAGGTCTAGTCATGAGTCAGTGGCGGCTATTCCTGTATCTACTAAGTATCCTTCGGAGATGAATGGAAGTAAAGCCAATGAGGATATAAGAACCCACATGGGGATGGTCCCACTCTGTCACTGCAGACGTGTTATGAGACTGTCAACAGGGCAACCTTGATGTGTTGAGTGAGATCATATCTCAGGAGTCTTGTACTGGCAGGTGTCATTACAACATTTGTACACAGGTTGGCCTGTAAAGTTCCCACTGCACCTGGGAACATCATAGCCTCTGTGTTGATTAATATTGCAGCTATTCACCACGCACAGCCCATCAATATGTTGGGAGCAATGTGAATCAGCGTGTGAACTGTCAGGGTCCTAACATGTGTGGACTTTTCATGCACATTATCAGAGGTCTGCTGGAGGCACCATACCCAATCCCTGCATACGGGCATGGCACACTGTCACACTTTGTCCCTCATGCATACATGAGACCCAGACAAGGGATAGGCCATGATTTGGGTATTTGGAGACAAGTTCCCAATTATGGTACGAGAAATAAGCATATTATGCTAAATAACTTATTTGAGTATGCATTGAAGAACCACCTGACAAAATACCCCTGGAGGAATGTGAGGGTTCGGAAAGCAATTATGTTACATATGTAGCCACAAGGAACCTTTAGGGTAACGTACAGACAGGTGCCAGTCAGGCTGACAGGATGCAGTGTCAATCAGGATCCAGCAATTTCACAAGGTACATACTCAGGGGTCTGACTAAGACTGGTCGGAGGAAGAACAAGACAGTTGACATGGAAAACTGTGTTTGTCCTGTGTTTTGGAAGGTGACACATAAACCCAAGGGATGTGTTACACAGCTTATTTTTCTAGCAATGCATAACAGTGTAATCGAATAAATGGCAGCTTCTATGCTGTTCCAAACATCTGCAAGGGCAATGCATGTTCAAATGGCTGGTCTGCATGGAGGTGCTCACAGGTGTGTGCTGCATCAGTTTCGCACAAGTCCTGTAGGTGAGATTTGAGTTAAAATGGCCAACAGTACCTTTCACTTGGGAAGCAAACTACAGGTGATAACAGGGCTTAGAGACTACAAGCCAGTACATTATTTAACCTGACGTCCATGCAGACAGATGTACAATGACTATAGCATACCATACTAAAGGGTGAAGCACACTGGCATAATATTGTTAGTCTGTGTATGTGTAGAGGAGGGGAGATCTGGGAACACATATTACCATTCCAGGGACCTCTTAAGACGGGTGGGGTGAGACCAGGAACGTGGGTGTGTCAGGACTTAGGACATGGGCTGACATGTACATGGAATGTCATGTGCGCAATTCATGTCATAGGTGTGGCACTTGTGCTCTCTATGTTCTGCTTATATGGAATTCTAGTGACAGATAGTCCATGCAAAGATAGGTGCTGTACGACTTACTGCTGTCAAGGGCCTGGTCACACATTCCTGTTACCAATGCACTAGCACATCCACTGCCTCATGTATGAGGCATTATTTTCCCTTATTGACTGATGGTGTCTTAGTTGTGTGCCATATGCTGCGATGAACCATGTTGCCAACATGTATGTGTGAAATTGGTGTGGTCCTCTGCTATTGCCCTTAAAAGGTGAAATGTACAGGATATATGTCATTTACAGTGTGTGTGAATGTGACTGTTGAATTACACGTATCACAATTGCTTTGGAAAGTTCTGTGTCCTGATCGGTATATCAGCAATGCTCTATGAGGCTACACTCTTATTCTGATAGTTAGAGATAAAGGTGAGCAAAAATGATTACCCAGACCTTGATATGGTGATTATTATAGGTGTTTATTTACATATGTTGATACAGTGGTGATGGTGAGTTGATGCAAAAGAAATTGTTGACAATATGTTGGCGCCTACGCAATCCTGCAGCTGTGTTTGGTTGGTCCCCCTCATGTTGCAGGCCAGCATCCTCCTCTTCCTCCTCTTCAGGCATTTGTGGCTCTGGTTCTGATAGGGGAATGTTCCTACGTACACAAATGTTGTGCAGTATGGCACATGTTAAAATGATCTTGCAGACCGTTTCTGATGAGTATAGGAGGCTGCCACCAGTGAAGTCGAGGCACCTGAATCTCGACTTCAGGATGCCAAAGGTCCTCTCGACTATGGTGCGTGTCCTCCTACGTGCCTCATTGTAGGCACGCTCTGCTGCAGTGCTTGAGTTTGCAAATGGTGTCAGAATCCATGGCTGGATCCCATACCCCTGATCAGCTGAAAGAGAAAATGATTGAGATCATGTGAATGTAGCTTGCCCTATTAATATCACCTTGCATGGCAGTAGTTGTCTTGTGTTGTCTGTGACTCTTTTGTGTTATTGTGTTGATTCCTAGGCTTCTAGGATGTACCATCAGCATTGGGTTGTTTCCTTGGCTGAACGAGTGTTTGCCTGCTGACCGGTTATCAGCAGTATGTTTTAGGAGTTGCAGTCCAGTGTGTACTCCCTAGCATTGTGACTTGTGATACAGGTGTCCCTGTGTCTTCACTGGGGGTGAGATGATAGTTCCATACACAGTTTCAATTTGACAGTGGTGGTAACACGTTAGCATCTATGTACCTTGGATATCCCATACCTTTAGACATGCAATGGATTAATTTATACATCAGTGAGACGCTTACATTTTGCAAGGTAACAATTAGCCAAACCTCTCCATACGTTGTGATCATTGACGTCTTAACATTTGACTGTACAATAATTTCACATGTGTGACAGGTTCACTGCAGACCTATCAAACATGCCTAGCGGTGTCACAACCTTAGTGTCTTCCTGTTCACATGTCGCTGTCGTGGTGTATGTGTTGTTTGTCCTAGAGGGTTGCTGTGCAGTGTGTATATCAGTAGGTTTTTGTACTTACCAACAAGTAGTCCATTGCCATATCGTCCATCTTGGAAGTGTTGATTGATGGTATAGTGATGGAAGATGAATGAATCATGTACATTCCCAGGATACTTTGCCACTATGTTGGTGATCAATCCCTGGTGATCCACAATGGCCTGCACATTGATAGAGTGTGTGTGCTTCCTGTTGCAGTATAGATGTTCAGTTGCAGCAGGTGGCACAAGGCGTACATGTGTGCAGTCAATGGCACCAAGGACGTGTGGAAATCCATTAATGAGGTAAAACCCCTGTTTTGTCTCCTGCTGCTTCTGCTGTGTGTTTGGGAAGCAGATGTGGCGGGTGTGAGGGAGATGATAGCATCCAGTACCTTGGGCAGGAAGGCAGAGAATGATGGCTGTGAGATCCCAGCAACCAGGGCGCCAGTGGTTTGTAAGGTACCAACATGTGTATTACAGCTAGCAGCTTGGTTTCTGGTGGGATGGTGCGGGGTGTCTGCAACCTGGGTGCCAACTGTGGCTCAATGTTGCGCAGCAGCTGCTGAATGGCTTGCCAGTTCAACCAGTACCTCTGAATGATGTCATGTTCCCTGAGGCCATGAAGGGTTGTCCTGGTGTGGAATATCCTCTCCTGCCTTCTGTGTTGCCTTCGGGGTTCCTGCTGGTGTTGTGGTAGCTTCTGTTGTTGTTGCTGTGTTCTGCGTCCGCTTGCAGACTGGATGAGAAGCACCTCCATGTCTTCCTTTTGCTGCTCTGCTGTTGCTTCTCTGTGTTTTGATTAAATACAGTTGTGTTTGCCCCATTTTAATGCCTGCCCTGACCCAGGTGTAATTTTTTTATGCAAATCAGGCTGTGCGTCATTTACTGACTCTGCCTCCTGGCCGCGCGGGATTTTTGCACAATAGCATAAATACAACACATGGGTGTTTGTGTCATTTTTGGGACGGGAACGCCTACCTTGCATATCATTAACGCAAGGCAGTTTCCCGCATCCAGAAAATGACGCAGATGGCAGGATTTTGATGTCCGCGGGCGTCAAAGTTTAAATATGGGGCAAGGTTTGCTCCGAATGTGCGTCAAAAGTTTTGACGCACATTCGGGGCAGACGGAGTATAAATATGCCCCTAAGCATTTACCACCCCACTTTTATGAAGGATAAACTATCAAGGTACCACCCGACTGAACCTAATCTCATATTACCAGGTGTCTGTCAGGTACACCTCTCATGTCTGTCAGTAATTCCCATCAGCTTCTGACACAGTATACCTCAAACCTAGGTTGCAGAATCAAACAGGATCTAGCTAAATCAGTGAGTGGAATGAAAAGAGGATAGTAGATTGCACAAAACATACCTCACATCTGAGAAGTCTTTACCAGAAGTGTATGTTAGCATCTGTTGTAACAATACATGAGAAAGCAGAACAATCGGTCCTGTACACATTGCAGTCTATCAGTCTGCATCCACAACTCACACATAGGCATTGGAGCTAATTACACCCGCACAGATGAAACAAGCAAGGAGGTGTAATGGCAGCCATCTACTTCTGGTTGTATACATTCATTACAACAAAATGTCCACTTCGCATACCTCTATGTCAGTTGAAGTACTGATTGATAAGATCTGCCCTAGAGTCACCTGCTCCTTCTTCCTCTGGCTCTTCATCACTTGTCATATCTGCATTTCCAGTCACAGGTCCAGTTGCCTTCTACTCATCTGCTATAAATGTTATCTGATGTCTCAGGGCTAGATTGTGGAGCATGCAGCATGCAATGATTATTTGGCAGACCTTGTGGAGTGTGTAGAAGAGGGTTCCTCCAAATAGGTCCAGGCATCTAAATCTTGCTTTCAGGAGTCCAAATGTCCACTCTATTACACTCCTTGTCCTCCTTTGGGCCTCATTGTAATGGATTTTCCCTGGAGTGGTTGGGTACCTCATTGGTCTCAACAGTTAAGGATGGTTTGGATAGCCTGTGTCACCTGTGAACACAATGGTTGAACACCACAAACATGTATGTGGTACTTGCTATCTTGTGAGACATAATTCACAAACATACACTACAGTGGAAACTTACTAACCAGCCAGGCCCTCTCTGTGTGGAGTCGTTCATTAGCTGTGGTATGTTGCTGTTCCACATGATGAAGGAATCATGCACAGAACCTGAATACTTGGCTGTGACTTGTTAGATGTACTGGTCTGCCAGACAGACCACCTGAACGTTGATTGAGTGGTAGTTTTTCCTGTTCCTATACACCTGCTCATTGGCACTGGGAGGGACCAAGGCTACATGGGTACCATTAATGGCACCTAACTTATCAGGAATGTATCCCATCTCATAAAGTTCTGCCTTCACATAGGCCAAATCTGCTCAGTGGGGAAACCTGATGTATCTGTTCAGGTGTCTCAACAATTCACACAGTACATCCTTCAAAACCAGACTGAACATGGGCTGAGGCATCCCCGCTGTTAGAACCACTGTATTCTGAAAGGAGCCTGTGGCCAGAAATTGTACCACTGAAAAGACCGGAATGATGGGAGGTATCCCATAGGGGTTGTGAAAGACAGGCATCGGATCTGGCTCCAACTAAATACAAAGATCCATGATGGTATGACAAGTAAGAAGATATGTTGGATGACATGCTTTTACTCCATGGTGTCCAGGTCTACTAGTGGATGCTACACCAGTGGTTGTCTCACTCTCCTCATGGCAGGATAACTATGTGAATACAAGTAAATATAGTATGAGTAATGCAGTATACACACATCATGCACACCTCACATCTGTAGAGGACGTCTTGCACATATGACATATACAGTGCAGCCAATAGATATGCATCCGATTACATCCTGCTTGGTGCACATTGCTAACTATGACAATGGGATTGTACATATGATACTACTGTAAGAGTATATGTGTATAAGATTTAGCTGCCCTGCACTAATCATACATATTTTTGGAATCAATCTATATTTTTCTGTGGACTAAGAACCTCTGAGTACCTGTATATAGCTATGACCATATTTTCTCACTCAACACAGCTTTTACTTCACATAAACACAAAATGTGACTCAAACATGATGGCACTAAATACAGATATACAGCACTTTAGGGGAGTATGTGAATGACGCAGATTAGTAAAACTTCCATCCATTAAATGTGCCCAAAATGGCAGGTGTCTGACCTACTGTACTGGACAGGTAGAAGTGACGTAAGTCCTCCAGTGGACTGCCATGTAACTTACCATTCAAAAACATTGCTGCCATTGGCGGACTTGGGTGAATGGCAATATCTGCTGGCAATGACGGTCATGTACGTGGTGGCCATGATGGCCATCTTCTGCACTATTGCTCACTTGACTCCTGACACTGTTACCAGCAAGACCTCTATGACGTGAGCTGCTGTGTACTGCCACTGGGAGCCTTCATGCCACGTCCTGCAGGTGATAGGAGCCCTTGCCTTCACCCCAGAGGAGCTTGAGAGGCTAGTGGGGGAGGTCCTACTCCTGTATGGACAATTATATGGGGCACCAGAGGAGCAGGTGAGTCCAATGTCCTAGCTCTGTGTGATAGATGTTGTGTGAACATGTGAAGGTGTAGATGCATGCAGATGGCATAATGTGAAGGGGTGTGTGCAGAGACAATGGGTATGTGTGCCTACTTGCTGTGACTTATGTGTACTGACCACTCCTATTGGAATGGCACATGTGTACATGACTTTCTACTTTTCTCTGTATCATCCTTGCAGGTCGACGTCAATCAGAAGAAGGGGATTTGGTATGCCATCTCCAAGCAAGTGCAAACCCTGGGGGTCCACAGCCGAGCGTGCAAGTGCAAATCCTGGGGGACCCATTGCAGAAAGAGGTGGGAGGACCTGAGACCCTGAGTCCGGAAACCCGCTGAGACCCAGCTGGGATGTCCTCCCAATGAGGCAGGGGTGACCATCAGGCCCCCTAATGGCCTGCATTTTGATGGTGGCCTCCCTGAGGTGAATGGGCAATTGAGGGCAACATAACAACTGCAAGGGGGTATTTAATGATTGACTCCATGTACTTTCCTCTAGTAGTTTGGTGTTTGCAGTCTCACTTTAGTAGCTGTGACACTGTAGTAGGTGTTGCATGTATGTTGACTACTGAGAATACATAGTACTCAAGTTGCCTGAATAAAAGATGGAGATCTGGCCTTAGGGTTGTGCATGTGTATGTTTTGATCACCTGTGTCAAGGAATATCTATGACTGCATGTGGAGATGCAAATTTGACAGTGCCACATGTGTGACTCTACCCATCCATATATATGTCTGTAAGCTGCTTCTCATTCTACCTATCTAGTATCTCCAGGTCCTTTAATCAGATTATATATTAGTGTAGTGCTAAGGTGTCAGACCACTCCCATTGGTAAAGATCAGCTGTATGTGGTACATCGGGCCTGACATATTAGGTACAGGGCCTAGTTACCTTGTGTGCTGGTACAGGTATTGACTCCATGTGAGGCTGGCATTTTATTCAGTCAATAGATATGGCTAATATTAGACTGTTAAAGTGGGCTTGCGGAGATGTCCCCATTGTCCCTTCATATTCATACTATGGGGTATGTGAATGTTGTAAGGGAAGGGAATCCCACTATAGGGGTTGGATTTTGTCTATTTGACCTTACCATGCATTTCCATGCCATTGACATGTGGACAAATCACATTTATCCCAATGCCTTTGTTGTAGAGGAGGTAAGTGGCTCAGTTGTCCTACCCTTTGACAATGTGCAATGTCCATGCTAGATATACCAATGCCCTACCAATAACAGTGTAACATATGGTATTAGCTGTCTGCATCATGTCTCAGTGGTTACTTGGGGGATGATCATATAGAGTGGGGTAATCATTGCTACCCTTAGCCTAGCTGATGTGGGCAGTTTGGGCAGGAATTGGTATTGACTCACCTCAAATTTCAAGATTTCATGGTTTAGCTGTAGTTATATTTCTCATACAGGTGTTGTTGTGCGATAAGTTGTCAGTGAAATGGCAGTTGTAAAGGTGCATGTGTACATCATGTATCTAGTAGAAATCACATGTCAGGAATGCTGTGAGAGTTGTAGGTGTACCCATGTTGTAATATTGTGGCTCTGAATCTGCACGAAGGGTGGAAGGTAATGTTCCCTCCTAGGAATTAGTTGGCTGTCCATTGCTTAGTAGTTGTAACTATGTTCAGTGAATGTCCCATGTGATTGTCAGTGGATGTCTCATGTATGCTAGGTAGGCCACAGTAGCAGTACAATGACTGAAGCTAATCCTTCAAGATTATGTACATGTATTGGGATAGCTGTTCTCTAAACATGGAATGTAAAAATGTGATGGCCGCTGTATAGGACTGCCACATGTTGTGTCTTCATCAGAGATTGTTGCCATTGTGTCAATTATACAGAGGGATCAGCTAGGCATGTGATTGGAATGGCAGGTTCTGAGTCTTTTGTGAAGGGAGATGTCTTTAATTGCATGTAACATGACTTATGTTCATAGTCTGGGCAGGTGTAGATTTTGATTAGGCATGATATGGTGTAATCAGTCAACTGCATTTTCTTTAAATTATAAGAATATGGAAAGTGATGAGCTGGATAAGGGATGACATATCAGCTTTAGCCAGGGTCTGGTGAGCATGCTGACTTTGAGTTACAGGTGATGTGGTGGGATGCTCCAGTAGTGCTACCTTATAAGGATTATGATGTCAGTGAGAGGGATGACAAATGGGGTAAATAGAAGTATCATGTTTTGACATGATGTAGGATTGGTGGGTTTCAATATGGGATTACCTTGCCAGGAGATGTATACCTACAGCTGTGCATGTTGTAATGTGTGTATTTGAAGAATGTGTGAATCTCTCTGGTTGTGTGCATCAGCATAGGCAGGTGGAGGAGACGGGGCACAGGTGAGTGGGGGTGCTGATACCACCAACAGCGAGGGAGCTAGTGGCCCAGAGGGCAAGGGGAGTGGCAAGCAGGAGACTGGATAAATACATCATCTTCGGAATACTCCTTCAGTGGACACTCCCTGGTGGTGGCGGACCCATCTGGGACCACCCCAGCACCATCTTCGTCTGCCATCCTCCTTTCTACCACTGCCCTCCGTGTAGCTCCCTACAGAGTTGGCCAAACCTGCTCATTCCAGAAGGTAGGAGTCTCCTTTGCTGCAGGCACCTCTGCCCCTGTCAACCCTGCTGCCCTCAGTGAGGAGGCTATTGAGCTCCTGAAGTCGATCTCTGTGGGTCAGTGGATCCTGAATGCCATCCAGGGACTGGCACACTCAGCTCCAACAGAGTAATGTGTTCCTGGAGGGCATTCACGGTGCACTGGTTGACCTACAGAGATCCTTAAAGGCTTTGGTCTCCACACTGATGGCAGCCAGTCACCCTTTGTCTTCCATCCCCCTCCACCTTCCCAATCCCAAACCCCTCTTCCCTGACCCAACCACAGCACACAAACAGACAAGCATGCATCAACCTCAACATCGAAGGGTAATGATGACAAATACAAGCACCACAAGACCCATAACTGGCATGCACAAGCAACATCCACCTGCAGACACATCAACAGTCACTACCTGCCCTGACACCCCCACTACCCCTAGCTTCACAGACACAACACCTGACACACCTGCAGTCACCACACCAACATTCACCAATCCAGCCACAACACGTATCCTACCCACAATCAGCACAATAGCAGACCCTCAGACATCTACCCCAGCCACTACATCCACAGACACCACAACCACAGACATGCCTAAATGTAGCACATCCACCATGCCTGCAGTCACCACCCCAACCGACAGTCAGCCATCCACCATGGCATCCCCCAGTACCTCTGCCCTCCCTCCTCCCAAGACACATAAATGCCCACACTCATCCACCCAACAGACACCAAGCACCCACAAGCATGCCACGCACACACATGCACCCAAGACATCTACCAAAACACCTCAGACAACCACTCCCTCTCCCTCCACACCAAAACCCTTTAGCCATGACCATCCCCTGGTGTCAAAGAAAGCTTTCCTCTCAGAGTTAAACTTTCCCCTACTCCTCTCCCACCCTGTGAGACCCCAAAATGTTTGTGTCCCTCCCCAAGTCCAGCCCTTCCACCTCCAACACCTCCCCTGCCCCCCCTGCAAGTACCCATACCCCTCCCCACCAAGAGGTCTACCCCTCTCTACAGTTCCCAACCCTCCCCTAAGCATCAACCTAAGCCCCCTTCTTTTGTGAGTGTGTATATATACCAGGGCCAGCCTGATGTTGGTTCAAAGATTATGGGGGTCATTATGACCCTGGCGGAAGGCGGAGAAGCGGCGGTAAGACCGCCAACAGGCTGGCGGTCTTTTTTTTTGTTTTATGACCATGGCGGTTACCTCCATGGTCATCCGCTGGTTCTCCGTTCCGCCCGCCAGGGCGAAGACGACTGCCGGGCTGGAGACCTGGGTCCCCAGCCCGGCTGCCATCACTAAACCACGAGCGGTATTTTGACACAGCTTACCGCCATGGATTTCCTGCGGTTGGAACCGCCACGAAATCCATGGCGGTAAGCACTATCAGTGCTAGGGAATTCCTTCCCTGGCACTGATAGAGGTCTCCCCCTTCCCCTACCCCCACCCCTTCTCCCTCCCCTACCCCCCCACCACCTCTGCCACCCCCCAAAGGTGGCAGGGCCCCCCTCCCCACCCCGACCCCCAACATCACATAACTCACACACACACGACACGCATGCAGGCACCACCAACACACGCACGCACACACACCGACATACATGCCTACATCCACACACACAGTCAGACAGGCACACCCACATACAAACATACACGCACACATCCATACAGACATACCCACAGACATACACGCACTCATTCCCAAAACACGCAACACCCACGCACTCACACACCCCCTCTACATACACAGACGCACACCCCCATGCACCCACACAACACACAACGCCCCCCATCCCCTAATGGACGATCTACTTTCCTGTTCCGTTGATCCTCTGGGAGGGGACGGGAGCCATGGGGGCAGCTCCGCCGACACCACACCGCCAACAGAACACCGCCACGGTGAATCACAGGACGTGATTAGCTGGGCGGTGTTCTGTTAGCGTGGCGGTGGAGGTGGAGCAACCTCCACTTCCCCGCCTCCCGCCAGTATGGCTGTTTGCGGCTCCCCGTCCGTAAAAGGACGGAGAGCTGCCAACAGTCATAATAGGCCGAGCGGCAAACCGCCACCACTGGCGGTCTTGTAAAAAAAAACGCCGAGGTTGTAATGACCACTTATATCTTTGTCCTGCATTTTCCCATATTTTCTATTTTCTTAGGGCAGTTTTGGTCTTGGTGGATTTTGTTTCTTTGCAAGTAAGTTTTGTGCGAGTGGTGGTTGTGCTACCAGTTGTGTCTGGGCAGCATGAGTGTTTGTGTGCATTGCATTTATCCCCCAGTGATGGCTGTGTATTGGGTGATGGGCATGTGTATGCTGGCGACATGTTGTTGTGCTGGTATTGTGATTTTGTATGGTGTTTGTGTTGACATGTGTTATTTGCAGTGTTGTGTGTCTTTGTGTGGCTGTACTGTGTGCGTGAGTGTGTGTGTGGAGATTGGTATGTCAGATCCATTGTGATGTGTGTTTTCGGGGTATGACGTATGATGCGTTCTTTGGATGTGTGATTGTGTGTGTTAGTTCTGTGGTGTTGGTATGTTGAGTTGTATGTATGATTTGTCAAGTGGTGGTGTCTATCATGGGTGGTTGTCGATACTTTGGTGGTGTTGTTGTTGTGGTGCAGTTGTGTCTTTCGGTGGTGTTGTGTATTGTCTGTGACTTTGAAGGTGCTGTATATCTGGGGAATGGTGTGTGTTCAGCATGTGTGTGTGATGGGGTAGTGTGAGTACTATGTATGTGAGTGTGGGTATGCACCTGTGTTCTTGTTGGTATGGGGTTACATGTGTGTGTCACCCTCGCCACCCATTCCTGATTGGTATGTTGTGTGTGCGTAGGTACTTTGACCTTTTGCAACAGCGACAGGTAAGTGTGTGTACTCACAGTTGCTGTTGTTGTTGCTGGTTTCAAAGTCATTGGGCAAGGAGGAGCAGCAGGAAGACATGTAGTTCTAATTCCATGGCGGCGCCAGATGAGCATGGCTTCCTAAAGGTGAGTGTCTCCTTTCATAGTGTTAATTTCTGCCAGGGTTTCCGTGGTGGTGCGACTGCAGTGGAAAACTTGGCGGTGTGGAGCCTCGTCATATGTCAGACGGGAACATGGTCTCCGCCGGTCTGCAGGTGCCTACCATCATCCATGGTGACCTGACCGCACTGGCGTTGCTGGCAGTGGTATGGTTGTATTCTGTTGGGAATACTGCAGTGGTCATAATTTGGCGGTCTTCTCCGCTAGCCTGTTGGGGGGTATAACCGCCAACATGGCAGTCCTGAGACCTCCAAACTCGTAATGTCCTCCTATGTGTAATTAAATGCTTGCTCAAACTTTTTCTAATCAAATTATTTGAGAAATAATTGTATTATCAACTGCATGATTTTCTTGAGACAAATTGCTTCCTCTACACTGCTTAAATAGCGCTTCAACCTGATTTTGGATTTGTGACCATGATGTTAACTGTGTTGGATGAACTACATCGCCAACTTCATGATAGCCATCTCTGCAGAATTTGACACTATGGAAGGCAATATTATTATACTTATAAGACTGAGTAATCTAGGTGTCCAAGAAATAGCACTTATATAGCTGTAGGACTTATTGAAATACAAGATTCATTTATTAGTATGCCTCAATGAATTGACTGAGGTGTTCCTCAAGTCAACTTTTTTGCATTTATAATTTATCTTGATGTCTTGATCTTTGATCTTGACACTGGCATCAGTAATCTTCAAGCATGTTTAGTAACAATGGAAACGCTACAACTAAAGTAAATTAAATATTAACAAGACCAAAATTCTGTTTCCTATGACACACTCAAAACAAAAATTCTCAAGGCATTCTCCTTTCCAAATATATAATGTCATATTCATGATTGTCTTTTTTTCTTATAAAGGGCAGACTACTGTAAAGCTATGCAGTAGGTCTACCAAAAGCATCACTCCACAGATTGAAGCTTCTTTAAAATGCAACTTTTGCTGTCATTGATTCAGACAAACACTATTTTTTACAAAAATAATTATATGCACACTGGTAAATGAATAAATGATCAAATGCTTATGCATGACATAAAATGGAGTGGATTGTGTTTCCTAAACTCAGTACGCAGTGGCAAATCTCAATGGCCCTTCTCACAAAGGTAAATTTGGTTGTGAAAGTAAGTTTGTGACGAATATACCTGTTGGATGCCCACAAGTAATTCATCAATACAATTTCTAGCAGATGTAAAACAAATTTACATTTGCAGATGTGCGGCGATTTCTGCACCCATAAATATACATGAAATGGTGGGAAAGCTGTGTTCCAAGATGTGGATAGCCTTGCAGGTTTGTAAACCCCCACAAACGTGCATCTTTGTGGGTTCATTAACTTTTCTCAATCCCCTTTCTACACAGAAAATGGTGGGATTTTTACTTCAGCAAAGGACTTGTATAAATATCTTTCCAGGGCGGGATCACTCCCCAAATCTATGGTTATTTACCTCATGAAGGAAAATGTGTATTTAAAAAATAAATGTGCGTTTGACCAGGGAATATCATCCCCACTTTGCCAAGTTCTCTACCATAGAGTACTCAACATAGCAGAAATATGAATCCAATGGGAATTTAAAATGACTGTCAGAATTCCAGAAAGTTGAAAAATTACCTTCAGGTGGAGCTCTCCGCCATTAATTATCTGACTTATTTGTTAATGAGGCCTAATATGTATAGATTATAACTTTATCAAACGCCTATTCAGTGTTGAGCTCCTACGCAATGTGGAGGCACTGTGCGAGCACAGCAATTTCTAAGGTAAAGGAACTATATATTTTTCACGTATATATATTGATCATTTTAAGGATCTTTCAGTGCCCTACAGCATCTCTCCCCAAGGTCATGTAATGAGGTCTTAGCCTAGAGACACAGAAAGATTGGGAGCCCCGCTCCTATGTCATCGTATAGCAGTGCCACATGTAAAACGAGAGACGGCCTAAAATATTGGAGGGAATGCATCACTAAATGGCTGTGTTAACGCGTCCCTTTATGATAATTCATTACATATTAGGACTTGTTTTAGGCCAATAAATCTTTTGACCCAGTTGAGAGACACCTTAGGACGAGATAGCTAATCAATATGTCAATTAATACGTCAATAATGTCATCAATATTTATTATCACAATGCATTTCACTTTAGTCAAAGTCATTAATCAACTCAAGACACTACCATGACCTTGCTGTCATGAATACCCACACCAGTTTAGTAGAATGTTATGGTGTTTATTCCCTATTTGATTACAATTCTAAAAGCATGTGTGTTAAACTCAAAACCAAAACACTCAATAACATTGTCATAATTTGGCAACTCGAATAAGACTTAAACAATGCGAGGAACACAATTATTAGAACATAACACAGTGTCAACATGAGTCAGTTTTAGCAGAGTGTCATCAACGTGTCAGTTCAACAAAACATGGATTCAGTCATTTGTCTATTTGTGTCGGTGAAGTGAACCCCTGTTCTAACATCTGATTTGCATTAGCATGTTGGGCTTCATGCAAAACAATTTAGAACACCAATTTAGAAAACATCTAAACTATGGTTCCTGTCAAAAGTAAGCAGTTGGTACCTAGAAAGGAAAAGCAAACAGACAAATCACAATTTCATTGTCATAGTTACCCTCCAAGGTTTAGGTCAGCACTCAGGTTCAGTCTTCGTCTTCAGGACATCAGTCAAATCGCCATCAGAATTCAGCTCTGGGGCTAAAAGGGGGGAACTTCCCTCTTAAGGAGGTAAAGTGTAAAATGGGCAATCTAAGAAAAGGATGGATTAAGTAAAACCAAAGTAAGTCACCAAACAGAGTGACAAAGTTTCTGGATAAAATCAATAGCATTCCCTAACCCACCTAAATGGCTCCCCGTGTCATGGGTTTTCATCCCTTTTTCGTTGTATATTCCCCTAAAATTTTATTGGTCCATGGTTATACCCCACTATCTTTACCCAGTTAGAAAACAGATTATGTCATTAATGTTTCACCCCATATTAGTTTACAGACATTTTGTTGGTCCATATGATGGACGTCTTCAGAGGTAGCACATCCGTTATGATTTCATCGTTCTGTAATTCTTTGCACATCTTTTGGTCAGTAGCTCCATTGTCTTCACCGGTTTAAACGACCTTGTACATTACATTAATCTACACTTTTGCATTTTGACTAACATTTTCTACAAGCAATGTGAATTTCATGAGAACGGATCTACTATGTTTACATTCAGCTTCTAGTTTGAAGATGTCATGTCCTTTTGCGAGTCAGCACACTACACGTTAGGAAAAATATGAGTGCCAGGCAGCTAAGCTTCGGCTCATACTAACTTAAGACCTACAAGGATTTTAGTACAATTTCAATACCATAATCATTAATAATTAGTATAAAACTATTCGATTTCAATAATTGATAAACATTAGTCATTTTTACTAATCCACGTATAATTGACGGCCACTCCCCGTGGTCACATTTCAGGTGCACATTTAAGCAAAATTCATTACTACAGTTTCTATGCGGCATTATCACACATTAATTCCTAAACATTTAGGGAGTCATTCTGACCCTGGCGGTCTTGGACCGCCAGGGCAAGAATGACGGAAGCACCGCCAACAGGCTGGCGGTGCTTCATTCCCCATTCTGACTGCGGCGGTACCGCCGCGGTCGCACCGCCGGGGCCGTCGGTTTCCCGCCAGGAAGAGGCTGGCGGTAAGGGGTGTCTTGGGGCCCCTGGCATGGGCAGTGCAGGGGCCCCCTAACAGGGCCCCGCCCAGCTTTTCACTGTCTGCCTAGCAGACAGTGAAAAGCGCGACGGGTGCAACTGCACCCGTCGCACGGCCGCAACACCACCATTCGGAGCCGGCTTCTGTGTTGCGGCCTCATACCCGATGGGCCGGTGGGCGCTAACTTGGTTAGCGCCCGCCGGCCCAGCGGGAATGTTGGAATGGGGGCCGCTTGGCGGTTTCCGCCTGGCGGGCGGCGAATGACCCCCTTAATGTTAATATAGATTATATGAGCTACGCTCTCTCAGTCCCTCCTCTGATGACGTTCGTCATCACATAAACCTTTCTCTTTGACCTTTCACTTTTAATTTTTCACTTTGCGCATAATGCGCATTTCAACATCTTGTCCCTTTTGTGAACTTTCCCAAATTTAATTAAACATTTTCTCCCTTTCACTTTCCTCATTTTTCCTGTTTCTCTGTGTCCAATTTCTTTTAATTGTGTCATTAATTTTGCATGCTCCCCATAAACCTAATAAACAGACCAGAACAATTAATAGACCCCCTAATATTTTTGCAAGAATCCCATTCCAAATATTGCTAAACCAGCTCCCTACTCTGGCAATTCCTTTTCCAACTTTCTCCCACACTACTGGTTCCTTCAGTTCCTTCAAATCTGCACTATCTCTAGTTCGGTTAGTAAGCATACCTCTAATCTTTTTACTATTTTCTGGAATAAATGAGCAACAATGACGTTCGTTGAGCACCTTACAGACTCCGCCTCTCTTTGCTAACAGAATGTCTAAAGCAAGCCGATTTTGAAGAGCCATAGCTCTTTCCGCAGCAAGTTCAGTATCCATCAGGAGTATAGCCCCTGTAAAATTTGTCAGCATGTTATCCACAATAGTAGACAACTTTCAAATCTTTATGGAGTTTAAAATAACCCCTACTGAAAGAATTATGGCTCCAAATATGTCACTGACAGCAGCCGCTGTCTCTCGTTTTTGTCTAGCATGTTGTAATTCAGACATTTTTGGCATTTTGCTTTAAATCATCAATCTGTTAAATCTTTTGGAAGACTATCCCCAAATAACATGTCCCATACCATCCCTTAGGGAGATGGTAATAAGCATATAGGGCCAGATGTAGGTAGCCGTTTGCCTGGTGCAAACTGCGAAAATCGCAGTTTGCGCCATGCAAACAGCCTAACGCGATGCTCATTCCCAAATTGTGAGTCGGTACCGACTCGCAATTTGGGAATGCGACTCGCAAATAGGAAGGAGTGTTCCCTTCCTATTTGCGACTCACATCGCAATGCAAAATTGCTTTGTGACCGCAAATGCAGTCGCAAAGCAGCTCACAGTTACCACCAGTGTCACACTGGTGGTAACTCATTTGCAAAAGGGAAGGGGTCCCCACGGGACCCCTTCCCCTTTGTGAATGTCAACAAAAATATTTTTTCAGAGCAGGCAGTGGTCCTATGGAAATTAAACCAAATGGTTTTGGTATTTTTTTCATTTTGCCACTCGTTTTCCTTTAAGGAAAACGGGCTGCAAAATAAAAAAAAACCTGCTTTATTTAAAAAGCAGTCACAGACATGGAGGTCTGCTGACTTCAGCAGGCCACCATCCCTGTGAGTGCAGGGACTCGCTATGGGGTCGCAAAATGCGACCCACCTCATGAATATTGATGAGGTGGGTCTTTGCGACCCCATAGCGAGTCGCAGGCGGTGTCTGAGACACCGTTCTGCATCCGAGATTGCGACTCGGAAATTGCGAGTCGAACAGACTCGCAATTTCCGAATTGCAATCTCGGACCTACCTACATCTGGCCCTAAGTCCACAGATATAATAGATCCCAGGGATCGCTGGATCCTGTCCATTTAACATGAATGTCCATTTACTCTGGAACAAAAACACATGCCTGCATTCACTCGTTCCCACAAATCAAGTGTCATGATCAGATTTTGGCCTATATATACAAAGCCTTCCTACATGTAATGCATCTATAGCTAATTTGCCTTACTTTTTTATTGCAGTGTAAGCATAATCATTTGCATATATGCGGTTCTCTAGCCCCCTTTCTAGTCTCTCTCTCAATGCTTTGAGTCTATCATCAGTGTGATCTAAAAAGCTTTTCTCTACAGGCGTTAATAGGCAAGTCAGATTGTTGCGGTGTGCATAAGCTGTCCCAAATGTAAGTGTTGGTTCAAAGAAACCTCTAACTAATTTTATACTATGCTTCTTAGCTAATTTGTTCAGAAACTCAATCACAGGCACAAAGGAAAACACCACATCCAAATTTTAATAAAAATATTGCACATGCTCCTGGTCATAGAATCTTGTTAGTAGCAAACCACAGCTTATCCCATTTGTTAACGGCAAGCTATGACAGGTGACCCCTTCTTGTACTGATGAAGGAATCTTTGTGCACGCATAACAATTTCTTGCATCCATTGTATCAACATACTCATTCAGCAAGCGATAGAAGACATTAGTGGAGAGTTCCCCTTTTGAATTAGTTCCCTCATGCAACTGTTTTGTATCTTGCTCAAACTTTTCCCACGGTGTTAGTGTTGTAGTCTCAGGTTTTGAAGCATTGTTAGTCACTTTCTTATCCAACTACGGCATTCCCACAATCACACCTACAATTATTATTGCACACACAATACCTAAGATAACACTTAACCAACCACACACTTGACCCTTCTTGCTACTACCTCTACTGTATTATGAGCCGTGGTCTGTAGAGAATCAGATAGCACAATAACTCAAATCAAACAATCAACTTGAGGACGATTAAAAGCTCTCTTTTTTTTTTCTCAATGTACAAAGTCTCTCTTTCTTTCTCTCCGTGTATTTTCAGAGTTTCACTCAGCCCAGGACCCTTTTGTCAAATCAGGTTTAGCAGCTTGTCTTAATCGGTTTTTCAAAGTCAAATCAGGATTCAAGTGTCACATCCGGTAATTTATTCGTCTCTTTTCTCAGCTTTTCAGTTTTCAATTTCAAATTCAAATTTTTAACACAGTCTCTTTCTCTGATTGATTTCAGGTACCGTAGTATTGACCTTGTACTTCCAGATCAAAACAGAATGCTAAGAATTCTTGTTGCCATTTAGATGTCGTTGCATATGCCCATTCAGGACCTGCGTACCTTCTATTTGCGACTCTTTTTCTTTTCAGCCTGCGTTCACTTTGCAATTCTCCTTCACTCAGATCCTCTATTCTGGTTGTATCGATTTCTTCCGCTATTGTTTCACCTGGCATGACCTTTCCTTTGGCAGCCTGTTTCTTTGGCCAGTTATCACCTTTATGCGTCTTCTTCCTGCTCGTCCTTTCAGGATGCTGAACAGAACCCTCCTCTTGTGCTATGGTGTTTTCTTTTGACGGACCTGCAGCTGGTTCAAAGGATGCCAGTGTGCTTTGACCTTCCTCTACTATTTCCCCTTCTTCTTCTTCTGGATCTGTAACGGGTTCAAGCTCTAACCCATATCCATCTACTTCTGGGAGAACTTCTCCTTGACTTAGTTCTCCTGCTGCCTCTACTGAGATAGGCTCACCGTCACCTCTCTCGAACCTGTTTGCTGTTTGAGGGACTGGGCCATCCTCAGTGGGCTCTCCTGAAGTCTCAGTTCCCCTTTGGCTGTTCTCCGGCCCTGAGACTTCCTTCTCTGGATTTGCTGAGTCGGAAACTTCAAGTTCCTCATCAGTCAGACACGTTACCTTCTTTGTGTGACTGGCATGTTCCAATTTGGAACGCCTGCACATTTCACAGCAGTGGTCGTTGTCGGTATTACTTGACATGGCCCGTTCCAACGTGGCTCCAAACACGACTTCCTCGCATGCTTCTTGACAACCACCCAGTCAGCGGTTTGCAGAGTGTGACCTGGATCACTGATCGATGGCAATGTGTTGGCTTCCACCTGGTGGGAAAAAGAGCGAACCACATCAGCCAAACCTTTGCAGTAGTCCAACATCATATCATCCGTGATATTCACAAGAGCATTTGCGGGTACTGCGGGTAGCCTCATAGCTCTGCCCATGAGGATCTAGTGGGTTGATAGTCCTGTCTTCTTATCTCATCAACATCAGCACTAAGGGCAATGCATCTGGCCATTTCATATTAGTAGCTGCGCACAGTTTTGCCATTCTCGACTTCAAGGTACCATTCATCTGTTCTACTAGTCCTGATGCTTCAGTGCGGTAGCTACAATGCAGCTTCTGTTCAATGTCTAATGCAGCACACAAGAGCTTAATCACCTCATTGTTGAAGTGTCTGCCCCTATCTGATTCTAAAGAGACCGGAAAACCGAACCTGGGTGTTAGCTCTCTAAGCAACAGCTTTGCAACTGTGAGACTGTCATTCCTACGTGTGGGGTAAGCTTCAATCCAGTGGCTGAAAACACACACAATCACCAACACGTACTTCAACCCTCCACACATTGGCATTTCAATGAAATCCATTTGCATCTTGCTAAACGGACCTTCAGCTCTCCCTATGTGGCTCAAAGTCACCATGGTCCCTTTTCCGGCATTCATCTGTTGATAGATGATGCACCTGTGACAGGTAACCTCTGCGGCTTGTCTGAATTCCAGATTGAACCAGTCAACTTTGAACAATCTGATCATTGCATCTCTCCCACGATGTGCCTGCCCATGATAAAGCCTAGCAAACTGTGACAAAAGGCTGTTTGGCAAAACCAACTTCCCCTCCTCTGAGACAAGTCGTCAGCTCTTTGTACGCATTGCATTCTCTGCCAGGAACGTTTTTCTTCTCTGCTAGCACGACCCTGCAATGATTTTAGCTCGTCTAAAGTATCAACTACTCTTAATGCAAAGTTCAGACATGTCTCATTTTCAGTTTGCGGTAATAGTTCCCACTGATCCTTGAACAACATACAGTTCAATGCGCAAAACCTTGCGACCTGATCTGCAGAGCCGTTTCCCATTGACCCAAAGTCCTACGACTTAACATGAGCATTGCATTTCATCACGGCAATTTCAAGAGGTAACTGAATCACATGTAACAAATCCTTAATCTGTTCGGCATTTTTCACTGGAGAACCAGAAGTGGTCATGAAACCTCTCTGTGACCACAACTGGCCAAAATCATGTACAATGCCAAATCCGTATCTGCTGTCAGTATAAATAGTGACTTTCAGATATTCAGCTGCATGGCATGCCTTAGTAAGGGCAATTAATTCAGCCACTTGTGCGGAATACACTCTTTCGAGCCAAGAAGCTTCTATAATACCAGCTATTGTACACACAGCATAACCGGCTCTCAGTATTCAAACTGAGTCTCTCAAACAGGATCCATCAACAATCATAATGCAGTAATTTTCTTTTCACTGCTTATCTTGAATGTCAGGTCGGGGTTTGGTACATAGTTCTGTTACCTCAAGACAATCATGCTCCACTTCCTCTTCATTATTAATCTCAGTATTTTCGACAGGAAGTAGAGTTGCCGGGTTCAATACAGTACATCGCTTCAAGGAGACATTTGGTGATCCCAGAATAATTGTCTCATATCAGGTATCTCGGGCATTTGTCATGTGCTGGGTTTTAGTTCGAATCAACAGAATTTCAACTGAATGTGAAACCATTACTGTTAAGGGATGTCCTATCACTATTCCTTCACACTGTGTGAGGCTTTGACCGACTGCTGCAACTGTGTGCCAACAACCCGGTAAGGCTGCTGCGACTGGGTCCAAGGTAGCTGAAAAGTATGCTACAGGGCGGTTTGCACCTCCTTGGACCTGTGTTAAGACAGACAAAGAACAAGCATCACGTTCATGACAAAACAGTAGAAAAGGCTTTGTGTAATCAGGCATACCTAAGGCTGGTACCCTACACATGCACTCTCTCAATTCCATGAATGACTCAAGCTCTTCCTCGGACAAAGTTATGGTATATGGGTCATCCTTAGTTTCTTTGCCTGTCAGCCTTATCAATGGCTTGGAGATAATCAAAAAGTTGGGAATCCACTGACGACAGTAGCTCACCATTCCCAAAAACATTCTGACATCTCTCTTTGTTGTCTGGGGGTTCATCTGCAATAGAGCTGTTACCCTTTCCTTTGATATTCTCCTGGACCCTCTCTCAATCAAGTGTCCTAAGTATTTTACCTCTTTCTGACAGTACTGCAGCTTCTCTGGAGACACTTTATGTCTGTTCTTTCCCAAATGGTTCAGTAAGGCAATTGTGTCATACCTGCAGTCGTCTTTTGTTCTGGACGCAATCAGCAAGTCGTCAATGTATTCCACCAGAGTGGAACTGAAAGGCAGTTCTAATTACTCCAAGTCCTTTTTCAATATCTGATTGAAGATGGACGGTGACTCACAAAACCTTTGAGGAATTCTGCACCAACTGTACACCTTGTCCAGGAATTTGAAAATGAAGGAAAATTGGCTGTCCTCATGAAGAGGCACCGAAAATAATCCTTGTGACAATTCTACAACTGTGAGCCACTCTGCATCACATGGAACCCGAAACATGATTACTGCTGGGTTCGGCACTATAGGGCAACATTTTACCACAATCTTGTTTATTTTCCTCAAGTCCTGCACAATTCAAACCTTCCCACAAGGCTTTTTCAAGCCCATTATTGGTGAATTACACGGGCTGCTCAATACCTCCTTCAGAACTCCTTGCTTTACAAAGTCTGCAATTATCTGTGACACCTGAATAAGGACATCTTGTGCCATGTGGTATTGCGGCACCTGGGGAAACACTGCATTGGCTTAACTTGTACTTTATCCGGTTCTACTCCCTTTATCAGTCCTACTTCCTTTCCTGTTAGGTCCCACACTTTCTCTGTCATTGTTCCCTGTAACTCAGCTGGTAAATCAGTCACTGTAAGCATTGGGAATAAGGTTATCAACGGGTAATCCTCCTTCGTGGCTTCCGTCTCTAACTCTGAGAATTGACCATCATCCCCTTCATCATCACTGTTTGTCTGTACCTCAATTCCATCATTAGAACAGGTAATCGAACATTTCGTTTTGCACAGTAAGGCCCTCATTCTGACCCTGGCGGTCTTTGACCGCCAGGGCGGAGGACCGCGGGAGCACCGCCGACAAGCCGGCGGTGCTTCAATGGGGATTCCGACCGCGGCGGTAAAGCCGCGGTCGGACCGGCACCACTGGCGGGGTCCCGCCAGTGTACCGCGGCCCCATTGAATCCTCCGCGGCGGCGCAGCTTGCTGCACCGCCGCGGGGATTCTGACCCCCCCTACCGCCATCCAGATCCCGGCGGTCGGACCGCCGAGATCCGGATGGCGGTAGGGGGGGTCGCGGGGCCCCTGGGGGCCCCTGCAGTGCCCATGCCACTGGCATGGGCATTGCAGGGGCCCCCGTAAGAGGTCCCCTAAATGTATTTCACTGTCTGCTGCGCAGACAGTGAAATACGCGACGGGTGCAACTGCACCCGTCGCACAGCTTCCACTCCGCCGGCTCGATTCCGAGCCGGCTTCATCGTGGAAGCCTCTTTCCCGCTGGGCTGGCTGGCGGTCTGAAGGCGACCGCCCGCCAGCCCAGCGGGAAAGTCAGAATTACCGCCGCGGTCTTTCGACCGCGGAACGGTAACCTGACGGCGGGACTTTGGCGGGCGGCCTCCGCCACCCGCCAAGGTCAGAATGAGGGCCTAAGTCTCTTCCCAGTAGGGACTGGACTCGAATCGCAGACTACAAATTTATGCAGTCCCTGAAAGTTACCGATCTCAACTTGAACCGGGTCTGTAATCGGATTTGTTAGGTACTGGATTGCTACTCCTACCACTCTTATGGTAAGCCCTGATAGTGGTAATTTCGGAACCTATGCACTTCTGACTGTAGAGCTTGTAGCTCCTGTGTCAACCAAGAATGAAACCTTGTGACCCATAACTTTTCCCTCTACATAGGGTCCCCTTTGATCTACTTCTAGAGACGCTGCAAGCCAGCATTCCTCACTGTCTGAACTGTCATCCGACTATTCATCATTCACTCCATCTTCACCACGCAATGGGAATTGCTGTACTGTATTATTTTGGCTCATTACTTGACCTGTGACCTGCTGAGGAAGCATCACCTGCATTTGCTGTCTAGGTACCATGGGAACCTGCTGTTGTGCTTGCTGCATTTGTGCTGGTTGAACATGCAGCATTTGTATGTGCTGCATAGGTTGTAGCTCCTGCATCTGAACCATGTTATTTTGAAAGTTCTGATTCTGACCTCTCATTTTTGGACCTCTCACATTTTGAAATGTACCGACATCAGTGTTTTGTTGAACGACACCATCCTGCACCATATTTGGACATTCCCGCTTCCAATGCCCCACACCCCCGCACGTGTGACATGGTGACATCTTTTTCATCGCCTGTGCATCATTTTGAACCACAACAGTATTCAAGTCTGGACCGCGATTCACAAAACCTCGACCTCAACCTCTCGGTTGCACCTGAAACACACCATTCACTTGCGGTTGCTGTTGTATCACCTGCTGAATCCCATTTCCCTGCATTCCTGCCTGCGCTGCTTTAATCTGCATCACCATCCCTTTCTCCTTCAATTTTCTCTGCTGCAGCTCAACCTCGTCACTACAGTACTTTGCATACTACAACACTTCATCAATCGGCTCCGCTTGCCAACAGATCAAATGATTCTTAATCATCTGGCTAACCTCTGGTCTCAGCTCTTTAACAAATCTGAATACAAGATGGTTCATGTCTTTCGGCTCAATAGTCTCAGTGCCATTGTAATGTTTGAACGCTTTCAACAATCTCTCATAGTAAGCGTGGATGGATTCTTTAACCTCCTGTGAGGTCCGGTCGATTTTCTGCCAATAAGTCACTTTCGGCGACACCTTCTGCTTCAAAAACTCAATCACTTTATGATAGTACCTCATCACCTCCTCAGATGGTGCTCTAGTCACCTTATCCCTTGCCGGCTCCTGTGTTGGCCAGTCTACATCTCTCTTGCACTCAAGCCATAAGTCGGATCGAACAATAATCTCAAACAAGGTATTCAAGTCTTCCCAGAGACACTTCACAAGCCTCACAAACCTATCTGTCTGCTGATACCACTCTATCAGTTTCTCCCTCAACCTGGGGTAATCATTTGTGAATGACAGAATGTCTCCCCTAGTCCACTGTACATGGACTAGAATCCCTCCAGCTGTTTCTCTCATTGGTAGTATCTTTACTGTCTCAGTATCTGGTGAGGCTTTAGTCGGACTTGACCCCGGACTGTCGCTCTTCTCCTTATCTCTCTTCTTTGCCCATCTGCCTTCCCACTTTTCTAAGGCTCCCCAGATCTGTGCACTTTGCAATATTTCTTTAAGATGCACTTTTATTCTGGCTGATCTCATGTGATCAAAATCTTTAGAGTCGAAATCTAGCCTGTAACTTCTCTTCAAATGTTTAGTATTCTCAATGTCAATATTGTATTGTCTGCCAGGTTCGCCAACCTCTGATGCACCTTGCCCACTTCTTTAGTAATCTTGGGGCACAGATACCTTAACTCTGCTTCTGTGTACGATTCTAATCTGTTTACCCCTATAGTCCCTTCCACTAGTTCAGCAGCTTCCACACCCAGCCTTACAAAGTTTAAGTAATCATCTCTCTCTGATCTTTCCGCAGTAACTATAACAGTTTGTGACATTTTGCTATTTCCCAACCACTCATTTAGTTGTTGCACGGAAAAGCCTTGCAATGAGATGCTTCCTGACTGCATCAATGGTGCTTGTGATGCATTCGCACTCATCGTCTGTGGGGCCAACACACTTGATCCTACTTGTCTCATTGCCTCCAAAGGAGCCCCAATTGGACTAATGTCTAAGAGAGACCTGAGGTGTTCGGGTGTTTACGATCTTGGTGATATTGATCAGGGTCCCTGTGAATCCATCCCTCAATATTACCTGGGGCCCTACCCCTTGATCACATGTAACTGGTTTATCCTGCGCATATAATGGTACAGGTGGACCAACAGTAATTGGCAATGATATGGCAGCTGGTGTCTGACCTGGTCCCAAACTTCGCTGAGCAGTAACTCCCAAAGCTTGACTGACTGTAGCTGGTGCAGGCACTAACGGAGATCTTGCTACTGGGCTATAACTCGGAACCATCTGTTGCTGCGGCTGGGGCAGCAATTGCGGAGTTGGCTCAAGCTGCACTAACCTCGATTTTGTGTATATCGGATCAGGCGGCACTATCAGACTCGTAGTCATCTCTAGTACTGGGACGTCTGGATAGATTCTCTGTATCTGCGGTGCAGGTTGCAACTGTATCTGTATGTCTCGAGCAGTGGGTACACTGGCACTACTTTGTGTCAAAACCGTATCATTAGTCTGCATTGTATCTGTAACTCCCTTATCCCGCGTCTGGTTCCCAGGACCCGCACTAATGCTCGGGACATTGTCGTCTACTGCATAAGGTGGCGGGCGATCATGCAATAATCGATTAAGAAACTCTTCAACGTCTGAATCATCTTCTTTTATCCAAGATCTCTTAGTCTCTTTAGGCTTACTAGAGTCCTTGTCTGTCTTACAGGTGGCTTTCTTTCCCTGTGTTTCGTCTCCCTGTGTTATTGCTGGGAACAATTTGAGTCCGTCAACTATTCCCCGTCTCCACATTTTGCTCTCATTGTCCCATCTAGCCTCAGTTAAAGTCTTTTCTGCACTTTTCATTCTCCTCTCGAATCTCTGCTGTCTTTGTTTAATAGCCATCAAATTCCAGACTGCTAATGCCTCGTACTGGGCTGGCCTCGGAGGTGGCTTTTGTACACTTAACATCCACCTCAAATTCTCCAAAATTCTCGTATTGAATGTTTTGTGTTCTGGAAACGCTAAACATCCCTCCTTCTCTGTGAGTTTGTGCCACTGTTTTATCCATAAGCAAGGCGCGACACCCTTTTCCTCCATTACTATATAAGCTGGAGTACCCTCAGGCGGTGTAGGCTCCCCTTCACTCGCCATAATGTATGCGTCTCCTTTCAGAGTGCTTCTAAAAGCTTTGATAAAATTCATCTTTGCGTCTTTTCTTTTGTTTGTATTTAATCAGGAAGTGACTTTAATTCCCAGGACACTCTTCACCCACCTTTTCTCAATCTATTGCCTCTCACGGACGACAGCAAATCCGTGTGCGACCCCTCTCGGCAACTGACCTATCCCAGCGCGACACCACTGATGTCACACTCACACACTGCAGCTGACAAAGTTTTGCGGCTTGTCCGCCCCGCACTGGATTCACACCAAACAAATTAAAAATTACTGCGAGCACCGTTAACAACAACAACGACTCAAATTTGCCGGTTTACTACAGGAAGGGTAACACATTTGCTTCAGAACTTTATAGAGATTTCACTTGAAGCCTCGGCCACTACTCTCTCCTTCTCAGTTCCCACATACGCAAGCAGAATTCGACCCTCAAATCCTAATCTCGACTTGTCAATGGTTTGTCCTAGTGCACTTTAGAACTTGCCAAATCTCCATCAAAGGTTTCATACACACAATTTGACTCAAACTCGAATTGTCAACCACGCCCGATTGACCTAATTAAACCGCACAAATTACAACATAAACCCAAGTGTCTCCTACACTTGTCAATATACTCCGGAGTCTTAGACCACGACGGGTCCGGACATTAACAACCAACCACATGGATGATTTTGAGCACCAAGCGCCACACTCATGTGAAGTACGCCGACTTCCCTTCTCTCATACTGCGGCGTACGCCCACTCCTATTAAAACAACATTTACCTGGCCTAAACATACACAAACTTCACAAATCACCTGCAAAATGCATAAGCTGAGCAAGCGCAAATTCTACACCACACATGCTAAAATGCCGAGAACATTCCCAACTCACTTAAGCAGGCTCCGAGATCCCAGGAAAGTCATGGTGAATTTAGAAACACATCATACCTCCAATTTGCATTATCGTAGAAAAACAATCTAAACAGTAATTCTGCGTCCTAGGGCCCCAAACGGCCAAACCGTCGCTCTGCTACCAGAACTGTTAATGCGTCCCTTTATGATAATTCATTACACATTAGGATTCGTTTTAGGCCAATGAATCTTTTGACCCAGTTGAGAGACACCTCAGGATGAGATAGCTAATCAATATGTCAATTAATAGATCAATAATGTCATCAATATTTATTATCACAATGCACTTCACTTTAGTCAAAGTCATTAATCAACTCAAGGCACTACCATGACCTTGCAGTCATGAATAACCACACCAGTTTAGTAGAATTTTATGGTGTTTATTCCCTATTTGATTACAATTCTAAAAGCATTTGTGTTCAACTCAAAACCAAAACACTCAATAACATTGTCATAATTTGGCAACTTGAATAAGACTTAAACAACGCGAGGAACGCAATTATTAGAACATAACACAGTGTCAACATGAGTCAATTTTAGCAGAGTGTAATCAACGTGTCAGATCAACAAAACATGGATTCAGTCATTTGTCTATTTGTGTCGGTGTAGTGACATCTGATTAGCATTAGCATGCTGGGCTTCATGCAAAACAATTTAGAACACCAATTTAGAAAACATCTAAACTATGGTTCCAGTCAAAAGTAAGCAGTTGGTACCTAGAAAGTAAAAGCAAACAGATAAATCACAATTTCATTGTCATTGTTACCCTCCAAGGTTTAGGTCAGCACTCAGGTTCAGTGTTTGTCTTCAGGACATCAGTCAAATCGCCATCAGAATTCAGCTCCGGGGCAAAAAGGTGGGCACTTCCCTCATAAGGAGGTAAAGTGTAAAATGGGCAATCTAAGAAAAGGATGGATTAAGTAAAACTAAACTAAGTCACCAAACAGAGTGACAAAGTTTCTGGATAAAATCAATAGCATTCCCTAACCCACCTAAATGGCTCCCCGTGTCATGGGTTTTTATCCCTTTTTCGTTGTACATTCCCCTAAAATTTCATTGGTCCATGGTTATACCCCACTATCTTTACCCAGTTAGAAAACAGATTATGTCATTAATGTTTCACCCCATATTAGTTTACAGACATTTTATTATTCCATATGATTGACGTCTTCAGAGGTAGCACGTCTGGTATGATTTCATCCTTCTGTAATTCTTTGCACATCTTTTGGTCAGTAGCTCCATTGTCTTCACCGGTTTAAACAACCTTGTACATTACATTAATCTACACTGTTGCATTTTGACTAACATTTTTTACAAGCAATGTGAATTTTATGAGAACAGATCCACTATGGTTACATTCAGCTTCTAGTTTAAAGAAAACAAGGGGTCATGTCCTTTTGCGAGTCAGCACACTACACGTTAGGAAAAATACAATTTAATATGAGAGCCAGGCAGCTAAGCTTTGGCTCATGCTAACTTAAGGCCTACAAGGATTTTAGCACAATTTCAATACCATTATCATTAATAATTAGCATAAAACTATTCGATTTCAATAATTGATAAACATTAGTCATTTTTACTAATCCACGTATACATTGACGGCCACTCCCCGTGGTCATATTTCAGGTGCACATTTAAGCAAAATTCATTACTACAGTTTCTATGCGGCACTATCACACATTAATTAATAAACATTTCTTGTTGATATAGATTATATAAGCTACGCTCTCTCAGCTGCATGGCCTATTAAACTATGAGATAAAAGCAAAGGCCGCCTTGCACAAGGACTGAAGGCAGAGCCTTCTTTGCTACCTTTAGTGACCTAACAAAATTTGAGGGGGCCTTCTGGAAGGTTCTTGGAGAGATCCCCCCTCCAAACTCGGTCAGGCTCTCATAGGCCAAGGTATTGTGCTGACGGAGGCCTCCTGGGGCTTGCTCCCCACCCCCGCACCACACCACAGGGCTGCAATGGCCTATGTTCCACCACTGGCTATTGTTGCCACTTCTGTGAAAGGAAACAAATCTGTGAAGGTGCAGGAAAGCTCTGAAATCATGGGGTAGTTGCTATTAGCTTTGCACTTCAGGGTTCTTTTAGTTACTCGGTTGGTAACAATATAAGAGCAGCAAGATACCTTTGTGTAAAGGATGTTGCACTTTTTAAATACTTAAGATTAGAAATACAATTTACAAGACAACAACATTGACTAAACACTGTGTTTTCGTGAAAGAAAAAAGAAACAAACAAAATCAGTCATGGATGTTAATTCACCAAAATCCCAGTGGTAGCAGATGTGATATAACTTGCCCTTTGACTACTCTTAGTTACACAACAGGAAGTGGCATCATACAAACTTTCACCTTATATCATCCTAGGAAGTGACGTCACATGACATTTTACTCTGATGACACCACAAGAAGGGACATTAATTCAGTTACAAATCATGTAATAAGTGCAAGGATAATAAAGAGTTTTAAGTACTGTCTGTATGATCTCCCTCTTGCCAGTTTCCTCTCATCAAACTGTTTCTCATCCATCTGCCACTTTATCAGAGCACTCACTCACATCTTCCCCTCAGTGCTCTCTCAACTTGTTCCATTTCTTTTTCTGCTCGATTTCTTCTTCCCTTCTTTGCAGATGTCTGTCTTCTACATCTCACCTGCCAATCCTCCCTACTTCTGTCAGCTATTTGTATGTGAGTTGTTATCTCTTTATCAGCCCTCACTCTCTCACCTGTCTTTCTCTCTCTAAGGTATCTCATCAGTTTCTCTTTTCCCATTCACCTCTCCCATACTATCGCTCTTAACAAAGTATTTCCCACCTATTTCTCCCCTGTCAACCCTTCTCTGAATTGTCTATTTACCTGTCTTTCCCACCTGACTCCTTACTACTTCTCCCACCTTTCTCACATCTCTCACTTCCTCACGCATCTCTTTCCCTTTCCCATTTCTCTTTTGCTATATCATCTATCTTGCACCAGTCCCTTTACCTCACCTCTTTAGAATCTTCCCCCCTCTCTCAGTGGTCTCTTTATGAAGTATTAATTATTTCTCACCTGTCCATTCCCTCTCCATTCAGTTGTTTTTATTCCATCTCTCTCACTTGTACCCTCTCTTTCTCTTTGTCTCTCTTTGAGCTCTCTCACATCAGTCTTCCTCTACTTCCTACTCACCGTCTCTGTCTCTTTGAACTGCCTTCTACTCGCCTGCCTCTTTTTCACCCGGTCCTTTATATGCAGTGTTTTTTTATCCCATCTCTTTTTAGACCTTTTCTAACACATGTTTGCTCTTCTTTATATCTACTGGGCCTTTCTCATGAACATACTTGTCACATCTCTGCCTTTCAAACTGTTTGCCAGATGTTTCTTTTTACCACTCTGTCTTAAACTTCTCTCTTGTCACTCTTTCTCTCACACCTGTGTCTCTATCGCTCCAACATATATCTCTTTGTCTCTATTGTATCTTTCTCATCTGCCTCTCTGTTTTAAACTTCTCTCTTGTCTCTCTGTCTCACACCTTTCTGTCTCTATCCCTCCAACATATATATCTCTCTCTGTTGTTTTATTTTTCCTTCTCTCTGTCTCTCTCTCTCTCTATGTCTCTCTCTGTCATTCAAACACACACACACACACTCTTTTCATTCTGTTTCTCACCTATCTGCTGTGTCTTTTCCCTCTTTTTTGGTCCCTCTGCTGCTCCCTAGTTCCTCTCTTAATGCTACTTTTCTTTCTACTCTTTGTTGTATTTCCCATCTCCACTGACCTGTCCATTAACAGCAAAATACATGGAAGTGCCTCCTTTTCCCAGGTATTCTCAATCAGCAAAAAGAAAGTATGTTACAAATTGTGCTATTGTCAGTTTACCACTGTGCTAGGTTTTTGCTGGTGCTGCATGGTGCAAAAGCAGCTGAGCCCATGTAGAACAGGCAACAAGTGGTAACATTTTGTTTTAGTGCAGTGCAGTTTCACTGCTGAATTATGTTTTTTATGGCAGGGAACATATTAATGTTGGCTGGGAGTTAAACATAGTTAAAATAAAAACCTTAGAAGAGGCCAGTTTAGAATTCCTGACACTGTTTTAGTGATCTCCTAGGAAACTGGTCACAAAGGTAGTGCCATGTGTTTCAAGGGACAAGCCAGAGATCACAAATGCAACCCCTGTCAACCTCTAAATGGTGTCAGTGAATTCAGTGTTGAATTTTAATGTATGGGCAACACGGACAAGCTCTTTTATAAGAAATATCAACTAGGAAAAAAGCATCATGGCAACCACTGAAATAACATGGCATATAACATAACATGGCATACAACATAAAGAAACAGTATTTTAGGTCATATCAAAGCATTCATTGAACCATGCCAGTGTAGAACAAGGACTAGTAGAAAGACGTTGTGTGGTGATCTGTTCATTTCTCTTCTGTCCTTTGCATTCCACATGCCAGGCTCTATACTCATGATGCATGGAATGAGTCTTGGAGAAGGTTTGTAGATTCTGAAACTGAGAGTTGTTTGAGGGTAGCTGTTGAAGACAGCGGCCAATAAAGATCTCTCATCTAATTCAACTTTTGTGTGATGATTTGAATGACACAAACCACGACACGTTGACAAATGCTTTGCAAGTACATCACTAGGTTTAAAGCTCGAGCAGAGATGGTTTACAATCTTCTGAAGATTTCAGTCATAGTGAGGGGGCCTGCAACAACTGGAGTTAAATGCCATCGTTAGCAGAAGTGGTGGATGCTTAGATGAAATCCTGGAAAGAAACAAGGGAGCACACAAACATTGGGCCTGATTTAGATATCCTATCCACCGAAATATAAATCCCATAGGGAATAATGGGATTTATATTTCTGAGGGCGGGATATGCGTTGTGACGCAGTAACTTATTTGCCGACATCTAAATCAGGCCCTGAGTCTGGGATACAGGGAAGAACGGTTCACGTTAGCTTCTATTTTGACCTGAAAGTAGTGAGCACCCATGATGTTATGGAACAGTGTGGTTCAATGAAGATTTCCGTCCCAAAATGGTTTGCATCTCCTACTTCCTGGATTGGGATGTGTTCTGAACTCCTCCCTGCAGGTGCTCAATGAATTGAGATGTTGTCCCCTTTGTCTCATGGCCCAAAGTCAACATGGCGTACAAAACTTTACTGCTTGCACGCAATACATTTATTGGAAAGCAGTCTTTAGAATCCGAGCTCAAAGCCTGTGAGAAGAAGAAGAATCATGTTGGCTACAGATGTATGGCCATACAGTGGGAGAGAAGTCTTGGAGGTGTGATAGTGGACAACAGATGGGAGGGAGCATGCAAACACGCATAAGGACCACAAAAGCAGGCCAAGCTCAAAGCCGCCCAAAGATGCATGAGGAGCACAAAAGCTGATCAAGCTCAAAGCATGAACAATGCATTACAAAAATATAGCTTGGTTTGTGTGGAGGCATTATGGGGAAAGGAGGTGCAATATAATAAACTACGCAGGTTTCTCAAACTTTAAGCTGTCACATTGCTCAAGCAGAGGGAAGTCAGGTGCCCTATAACACATAGGGCGCACTTTTTCTGTTTTCGCTATGGTGCACATTAAAACAGGTGCACTGGGCGCAAACAGAAAAAGTGCACCCTATTACACTCAATGCACTGCCCGCAGGGCATCTGAAAACTCGTGCTGCCCTGGATACAATGCATTCAAGTGGAAAATGGAGCTGTTGCTTTGAAGCTGCTCCTTGTTTCATTGTGCAGGCGGAAACCCGTCTGCACTTTTAAGGGGAATCAGAGATCCGCTTGCAAATGGTTGCAGTGAGTGACTGCACCCACCTCCAAGTGGATGTCTAGGGGAGCCATGGGACCCCCTTGCCCCCCACCAGAGGGCTGTCATCAGCGCGTGCACTGACAGTGCACCACCTTTTAGGTGACTCACTGTCACTGCGCCTCCTGACTGCTTCTTTGCATCTGTCCCAACGCCTATAATACAGCACAGGGGCAGAGGCAAATGGATTCCTTCATTTGCATGGGGCCACGCCCTCATGCAAATGAGGGAACACCCACTAGTGATAGCACTGATGCTATGTTAGCCCGCACTATCTGTATAACAGCAGGGGCTGCACAAGTGTCGGGGGCACCTTCTGAAATACCAAAGTGCCCCTGGGGTGTGCAAAGCGGGTGAAAACACCTGTTGCTCCCCAGGGCACTTTATGTTATATGGCCTCAGGTGCTCATGGCCCAGCACAAGCCACCTTGCCCTTTTATGCTCTTATTATTTTCATGTTCTTATATTCTATGTAATGTCTCAGTAAAAATTCCAAAGCCTAAATCCGAAAACTTTCAAGATGTACTTTTTACTCCTCATGTAGCAAAATGTAGTGCTAGCAGATTTTGTAAAATGTATTCACATAGATAAAGACCACTAATGCAAATCTTTTCCCATTTATTTATTTCTGAGTTTTCCTCTAAATACATGAAAAATAAATTGGGCACTGTGTTTTGAAGCATTTTGCTTAAAACCTAGTAAAATAACTAAAATCGATAAGCAGGATGAGGCATTCATTGTTATTCCAAACCTGCTTTGTCAATTTGACAGATTTTAAGCCTTTTTAAACTAAATTGAGACCCACAGCGGATGGCATCCATTGACTAGAGATTATCACATGACAGGGATTTTCTTCTCATGCATTTTTTCAATATGGTAATGGCGCCAAATGTATTTAAGAAACTGAGCGCGCTGAAAATGTCACACAGAGGTTCATGTACAAGGTAAAAAAAATGTATTTTTATCACTATATAAAAAAATACAAACTACATCAAAGGCTATTGTGGAGCTGGCCACAAAGGTACATATTCTTACTTATTCACCTGGCATGCCAGTAATTTAATATTTGTCATTGGCAAAGATATTCTGGAGTGAATCCTGGTAGGATATGAATTGCAGAATTTAACTATTTAGACAATCTATTGGTTTGGAAATTGATGGGTGAGTGCTGCATTATTCCAAAACGTGTTCGTGTAAGCATAAATGCTATTTCGGAGTTTAACATATCTTATATCTAGGCATTGCTTCCACACTCCACACTCAATAGCCTCCTACCTCAGAGTCATTAGGCATTGGGAAAAAGTAAATTGGAAACTTTTGCAAACATAATCAAGCTTTTGTGACTTATTCAGTTAATTAGTGACCATATTATACAAAGTGCCCCTGGGCACAACAGGCATGTGTGCCAGTGGTGTAACAAAGACCCCCAAGCCCCCTGCAGGTGTGGGGCCCTTAGATCCAGGGGCCCCTTCAGCAAAGTAAACTGTGCATGGGCGGCAGACCCCTGAATGGGACCAGTGGGAGGGAGCCCCCTCCAGTTACTTTGCAGGATGGCCCCGCAAGATTCGTTATGCCACTGATGTACACCTACTATGTTATTATGTGTGCCCCCTGGGTGCTTTGGTATTGCAGAAAGTTCCACAAATGCTTGTTCACCGTTTTCTGTAATACAGATAGTGCTGGCACAAATATAGTTCCAAGGCTATCACCAGATGGTGTTCCCTCATTTGCATGAGGGAATCCTTTTGCCTCTGTGCCTGCGCTGTATTACAGACGTGGGCGCAAAGACAAAGAAGCTGTCAGGAGGTGCACCACCTAAAAAGGGCCTCTCAGTCAGTGCGCCCCCTGATCGCAGCCCTCTGGAGTGGTGAAGGGGGTCCTATGGACTACCCCAGGCATCCCCTTGCAGGTGGGTGCAATCACTTACTGCACAAGCCAGTTGAGCTCTAATCCCCCTTAAAAGTGCGGATGGGTTGTCACCAGGACATTGAAACACGAAGCAACTGCTTCAAAGCTGCTCCATTTTTCACTTGAATTTGTTTCCCCAGGGCAGCACGAGTTCTGGACTGCCCTGGGTGCCAGCACATCCAGGGCCTCATTTACAAGAATCTGACACATCAGCCTCGAGGCATCAGGTTTCTGCACCTGCCACAAATGCGCTAACGATGCCATGAATGTTCTTTATGTACAATACAGAGCTCAATGGCACACGTTTTCACAGATGCGTCAGGAAATTCTGATGCATCTGTTGGTGCTAAAAGTGATCCATTGCTTGAGTTGCGTCATAAAGCTGATGCAACTCCAGCAATGCATCAGAACATAGAGGAGAGCCCTACGTTAAAAGCCCTTCCTCAATCCTCATGCCTGGTCTGAGCAGTTAAAGAATTTTAATGAAGTCAAGTCGCAGAGTGCCGGACCGAAAAGTTGGAAGTTTCACTACGCAGTTATGCGTTGCTTTTAATGTGGGAAGGCCTACCCTGCATACATTATACCTGCTGTAGGTATATTGTCACAAACGCCTCTACAAACTGATGCATTGGGCCCAATGCCTCAGTTTGAAGATATGGAGCAGTGTGAGCACAGATTGTGCCACGCTGAGTCACACAAAAGTGATGCAACGGCTACACAAGCTCCTTGTAAATGAGGCCTCCAATGTAACAGGGTGCATTTTCACATCTGTTTTAAAGTGCACCATGCACAAACAGAGAAAGCGTGCCCTATTTGTAGTAGGGCCCTTGGATTGATCAACAGTGACAGAAAAATTTTGATAAGATTTGCTGACAAAACCATGAGTACATTTATTAGGTCCCTGATCAAAAGGGCCCAAATAATTTTTACACCTGTGTAAACCCCCTTTCTGTGTAATACATAGAGTTATATGTTGCTTGAATTTTAATGCACCTGACACCTGGCACTTATAAGTTGAAATACAGTCCACAGTACCAATATTTATGCCAGGTACATATTGACAGTTCAAGTCTAATGACAGTCACTGTCGGCAATGCAGAGAAAGCACCAAGACATGCAGATTTTGGCACAGAAAGCAACAAAACAGCATGTAATTTTAAAAGCCTTGACTCATGATAGTTGAAACATTTGAACCCAATAATTTCAGCTCCCCGGAGTATCAGAATTTCATTGGCGCAGTTATCACATCCTGGGTTCTTGTACTTGAGAGCGAAGATACAAACTTGTAGGTATGGCATGAAGAGGTGTTATTAATTTGAGCATAAGTTCCATAAACCAAGGTCATTATTTTTTGTTTGTAATTGTCTCCTGGATCAGAGCTCACACATTTCCAAGGTATAAATCCCAAAAATGATTGTCTTCTATTCTATAATCCTGTTTAATTTATGACATTATAAATCAAAGATATGAGCGTCCGACTGCACAGCAAAAAGTTGGTCTAGATAACCTATTCATGCATGGACCAGGGAAGCTTGTGAGCACTACTAGCCACTAGATGAGCCACAGTGCACTTTCTCAAGGAAGTGTCAGTGGTATACTCAGGAGACTGAAATGAGGCAAGCACCCAAATATTTGCAACTTCTGAGAAAATCCCAAACTGAGAATAAGTACATGCACATAGCTTTGCCAAAGAAAATTCCTGTGGAATTTGTTCAGAGAAAATGGCTAAAGAAATGGTGAAACATGTGGTAACCAAGGCACAAACAGTGATCAATTCAAATCTAATCAAGCTCTGCATTGAAAGTGCCATGCTAGGTCTTGAGTGTGTTCCAAGAGATTTGTTTAGACTTGGTTTAGCTAGTGCAGAGGATCAAGCTGAAATTTCCACAAGAAAACAATAATCTATTGCAGGGGTTTGGAAAGTTTCTCAGTCAGACACAGGAACAATGTGGTCAATAATGTCTTTGCAACAGCCTACAAGGGGTAAGAAAGTCCTAATTTAATGTAAATCCTCACATGTGGAAAACTCAATTGAAAGAGTTTGGGGTTTTAGTTGAGGGGGTGAGTACCACCTCAAGTAATGACGGCTGCCTGTGTCTGGGTGAACCCTTAAAATCAATAAATTAACCTGAGCTTAACCCCCTGGCGGCAATGGCATAGAGCAGACAGGCTGCACTTAGTGACAATGTGTAAAGTATTTATTTATTACGATAATAATAATAAAGTTAAAATTCAACACATGGAAAATCCCAAATCAATTTAGAAAAATAGAGAATATAATAAAGAATAAAGTGACACCAAAATGACAAAGATCCAACAAGGGAAACAGGAATTAGGACTTTTAAAAATGTAATGGGGATCTAGATGCACATGAACTGTACCTAGGCAAAAGTTAAGGCCAACTGAGAAGGAATACATTTCAAATACAGAAACTAGCTTTGAGCCACTCAGAAGTTTTAACTTCAAACTTAGGGCCTGATGTAATGTTTTGTGGATGGGGTTACTCTGTCACAAATAGGACAGACATCCTGCCTGCCAATTTACAATCCCATTATTTCTTATGGGAATCATAATATTCCTACATTTATCAATTAAAATAAACTTTGTTAATACTTCCACAAGTTTTCACATTTTTATATAGTTTAGGTGAAAATAAAACAATTCATGGTAACAGTTTTTATTGGAATTACTAAGTTTTTACAAGAAACAGTTTTAAAGTTTGTAGTCATAAAATACGTATTTGCATGCACATTTACATGTGATTTGTTTTTTAAATTGTTGTCATATCTGTCATTTTTTCAATTCATATATTTTTTATTTTTAATACACCAACATTTATATTTTTTTCACTTTATAACATTGTTTTCATTTGTATCTGACAATGTTTATACTTTTGTTACATATTTTAGTGTTCAATCTTTTTCTAAATTTTGTTAGAAAACAAATACCATATTTTATTGTATTTATTGTCTTGTGTTTTATAGTATAAAAGTTGATTTTCAACGTTCATTACTATACCAGTTTTTTTAACCACTTTCTTTACCGTCTAGACTGTTTTCATCATTTTTGGACACCGGCAGCTCTGTAGGATTTTGGGTCCTGATTTATGTTCTCAATTAAAAGGAAGGTGTAATTTTAATCTATTTTCTATATCTACTACATTTGATTATTGTTAGTGATATTAGTATTTGTATGTTTATTTTTAAATTATAGTTAGGGCCTGATCATGACCTTGGTGAAGAGAATAACTCTGTCCCAAACAGGACGGATATCTTGTCCGCCGTATTACAAGTGCCATTGAATATAATGGAACTTGTAATAGAGTGGCCGGGATACCCGTCATGTTTGGGACGGAGTAATCCCCTCCGCCAAGGTTGTAAACAGGCCCTTGTTCTGCGTCTTTGCAGTGGTTGTTTGTGGTACATGAAGTAGGCCTAATTCTGTTTTATTGATTGTGTATTTTTATTGTAAGAAAGTATGTTATGTTGTCACAGGATTTAGGTGTTTTGACTAGTATATTAAGATTTACGTGGGCTATATTTGTTTGAGGGTTTATTTTTTCTGTGTTTTCTTTTATAGGTTTTTTAAATCTGAAATTCTGTTTGTGAATATGTTTAATTTCTGTTCATGAAAAAAAGTTAGGATTTTTTAAAATAAGTTTATTTTCTTGTTCCTCATTTTTTGTAGTTTTCCTAGAACTTTTTTGTCTTTTTAATATCTTTTCACGTTTTAAATGGCTTTCTTGAATTAAATTAGGTTATTTTGGATGGATTATCTTTTGTATTTGATTTTTGCATCTTGTGGGATATTTTTTTGACAAACTATTAATAAATTGCATTTTGGTTTTGATGTATATTGTCTACAGAGGATGTACGCTACAACAAAAATGTGTATTTCATTGGGTGGGAACTTTGTATTATATTGTTTGATATTTTGTTATTTTTTGTAATTGTGGGTAATGTTATTAAATTATATTGTGTACTAGTTTTGCTCTGTATGCTTTATTATATTATAGAGAGTTTTATTATAATAAAAAGAACTAATGTATTTTTATTATTTAGAAATTATGATTTTTACTTTCTATGTTAATTCACAGTGCTAACGCTTTTTCAAATAATGTGTTAACTATCAAATTAATTTATTTGTTATATAATTGATCTAGGACCAGTTTTAGTTTGATTTAATTTCTTGTGTTCTGTTTTATAGTAGAGTTCTGGCTATTGTTTGAAGGTAGGGAAGGTGGTGGTACAATTGAAATCTGCAGTCCATTACCTATGTACTGCATTGTGTTAGTAAATTACAGTTAGACGCATAGACAATGATTATTTTCTTGTTTTTTACAGTGTCATTCTGTAAGAAACCTAAGTAAGTATGTGCTATTTTTTAAATGTTGAGGGATTTTTATGTCATAATATGCTACTTGTTCTCTTGGTGTCTCTATAGCTATTCTTCTTGTCCAATTTATTGGTCTCTTCAGATTTTCTGTAAGAGAGAGTTGCCCATTCACTTCTTCCGAATTGTGGGGAATTACATGTTTTATTATGATTTTAAATAGACTCTTTTGAGCATCAGCTTGCTTCTCTGTTCTGTAGCATGCTTCTAATGTGAATTTCAGTCACTGTTGAATTGTGATGGTGTTCCATTACATCTTCAGTAATATCCTCTTTAGTGGTGGTTCTGCCATAGTAAGCATTATAACAATATTTAGTGCACTTTTAGTGCATCTTTTCTCTAGAAGTGAAATTATAAGTTTGGATTACAGATGTATCAAAATGATGTTGTGTATATTATATGTTTTTATGAAATATTGTTACATTTTTATAGCATTTTAAAATATGTATTTACTTTTTGATGCATTTACTTTTTTTCAGGTTGGTTGATTCTGTCATAGGTGGAGGGATCTTCTTTATCGTTCCTTCATTTCATCTTACATTTTACTCTTGAGACAATTAAATGTTCTAGTTAATGGTGTTTATTTTTTTTTTAGTTTGTATTGTTTTAGCTATTACTAAATGAAAAAAAGGTTTGGTATTTATTAATTTTAGTGGCTGTGTTTAGTTTTTTTTATTGTTCTTATGTCATTTGTATTATTATTTAATAATAGTTTTGTAGCTTGATTTTCTCTTTGCATTGTTTTTTATTGACAACCTTCATACCTATGTGTTATGGGCCCTCATTACGAGTCTGGAAGTCGGATGATGGCTGTACTTACGTTGGCGGTCCCACAGCCAACAGGATGGTGGAGGGACCGCCACATTTTAACCATGGCAGAGCCGCCACAGTCGTAACACCGCAAGCCGGCAGCCTAGCAGTCCCGGTGGTTTCTCATCCTCCAGGGCGGCGCTGCTTGCAGTGCCACCCTGGGGATTGGGAGTCCCCATCCGCCAGCCTTTCCATGGAGGTTCATACTGCCATGGAAAGGCTGGCAGACTAGAGGGCTTGGGTGCTTGGGGGGCCCCTGCACTGGCCATGCACTTGGCATGGGCAGTACAGGGGCCCCCATGCACAGCCCCATTGTCCATTCCACTTCCCAAATTACAGGCAGTGGAATGCGCGATGGGTGCTGCTGCACCTCCACATTGGTGACGGCTCCATTAGGAGCTGACGTCAATTTTAAGGCCCTGTTTACCGCCAGTCCTGCTGTGAAGTCCTATTAGGGCCGGTGGGGTTCAGGCCGCACAGGTGTCTGAGGGTGGGAAGAGTTTGGCAGGCGGCCTCCTCCACCCGCCAAACTCTTAATAGGGCCATCATTTTTTAATAATTGTTACAAATGTTTGAGTGGGTTTTGTGAAATTGTTTTAGCTATTTTGCAGTTAAATTGAAGTTGTGCTATAGTTTCATACTTACTTTGTAAACGTATAGGATTTTATTTCTGGAGAGTGAAATAGTAGGTTCAGTCAGGCTCATTGATGCTTTACAGCAGTCGTGGCTTCTTTTGCAGCACTTGGTTGTACATTTTCTTTTTTTGTGCTAATTTTTATTTCTGTTTCCTAAATGTTTTAAGTTTAATTTCCTTGGTTGTTGGTTTGGTAGTATCATTTCTTTATTTTTGTGTCTTGTAAGGTAAACACCTATCTCATTATGTTTAGTTTTTACTATTCATGCTTCTTTCATGTACGAATATAGGACCTCTTTAAGACTTTGGTGGTCCAACCATGGAACCACCAAAGCAGCGGAGAGGATGCCACAGTCATGTCAGTGGCATCCCCTGTCATATACAATGTTCCCCCATGGCTGACAGGTGATCACATTGTACTACAACATTCTCACCAGGCTGACCGGCAGGCGGGAACAGTGCTATAAAACTGTCCTCGGCTCCCAATACCGTAGCACCCTCAGAATGTGCACTGTCTACAAAGAAGACAGTGCATGTTCCAATGGTGCTGGGCAGGGGGGACCCTGCACAGCCCATGCCATTGTCATGGGCAGTGCAGGGGCCTCCCTGTTGCCCCCAGAACTGGCTTACTGTGAGCCTTTCCATGGGTCACCAGACTAGTAATTACCCCCATAGTCATTGTAAAAACAGATCCTAAAGGAATAGTTTAGTTAGGTGACAGTGGCATTCATAGTGTTACATTTTAAACCAGAAAAAACAGACATTCTCTGCTAGTCAGTAAACTAACTACATCTTACACCCCCACCATGCACTGTTTAATGAAATTACTGATTATGTCACAAATGAAATCTCTATGACATCTTACAAGCCACCACTCTAAAAATTACAGAAAGTCTTTCAGGCCACATATTGCAAATATAGAACCACACACTATGGGCCTCATTATGAGTCTGGAGGTCGCATGACCACCAGACACATGGTGGCAGTCTCACCACCAACAGGCTGGCGGTGGGACTTCCACATTATGACCACTGCCACCGCCAGGCTGCCACCATGGGAAGAATGGAGAAATGGGAGACTCTGGGGGCCCCAGGGGGCCCCAGCACTGCCCATGAACTTGGCATGGGCAGTTCATGGGCCCCCATGCACAGCCCCATCGTGGATTTGACTGCCAAAATTACGGTCAGTGGAATACACAATGGGTGCTGCTGTACCCGCTGCACCGCCACATTGGCGCTGGATCCATTAGGAGCCGACGTCAATGTCAAGGCCCTGTTCACCTCAGGTTTCTGTCCGCTGGCCCTGCAGTGAAGTCCTATTAGGGTCGGCGGGGTTCAGGCTGCACACGCAGTCTGAGAGCACTAAGAGTTAATGAGAAACTCTTAATGAGGGCCTATGAGTCCCTCCATTCCCAAACCCAAGATCAAAGGCTCAGCCTTGAGAGTATTTAAAAACTTAGTAACTCTGTCTTGGGGCCATGATGTAAATTTACCTATGGCTTTAGGATACCTCACAAAGTAATTAGGAAGGAGAGTGCTGTAATCCCTGCTGCCCCCATACAACACATGAATCTTTGATTGATGATGTCGCTGCCCCTCCTTGGGGTACCACAAGGATCAGCAAATATCTCAATTTGCCATCACTGGACAATGTGCTGAACTTGTCACTGAGTTCAGTGCATATTTTATAAGCCTCAGAGTTGGTAAAACTGCTTCAGAACATTTGCTTTTCTGTTTGGCTTTTTTTTAAATACTGGGTTTTGTACAGGGTGTCCCAGTCCCACCCTGGGCACCAAGAGCTTCCAAAATCGTGATCCTAGCCAATTTTCTGCTCACCTTGTCAGGCAAGTGTCCAAGCCAAAACCAGTTCATTCTCCTCCTACTGGCCAGGAGCACATTTGGTTTCTGTATCCCAACCACAGCTGGAGTAATTCTGAATTTTTCGCTCACCTGTGCTCCTGCTAAGGAGGGTGGGAGGAATACTGGTTCTCTTCTCTGTCGATTGTGGCCCAGGGTTGGGTTTCGCGCCCTTGTCCCATGCATCTGCCCTGATAGGCTTATCTTTTTAGTGGGCCTTGAGTGATAGGGTCTCCAGGACCAAAGTTGGCTGGGGGAATGGGAATCATGCATAGGCCCTCCCCAGATTAACATGAAATCAATAAACATGTCCCAACCCCAGTCCCTGGCCCACACTGGGGGAAATTCAATAAAATACTCGAGCCTGCCTTTGATTTTTAACCTGTTCTGCAGTACTCTTGTATGCCACAACACCCAAAATGTTTATTTTGTTTTAATTTTGGCCCCTCTGGGAATTCGCCCTACAAGTGCTATGGGGTCAGGGTATTCCTAACCTGCCCCCTTTTATTTTTTTTCAAACATTTTCAGGGCAAAGACTTTGAGTTCTGAAATGGCAACCTTTCTTTTGATGTTGCAACTTACCAATCAGTACTCTTACTTCAAAACAGCCCCCTCAGGCAATCAGAAGGCTTGATTTATTTTTAATTTTAGCCAAACTTTCAATATATCTATAATCCTGTAACCTTAATTTTACAAAGAATACTAAACGGATTTACACCAAATTACAAAAGCTCACTTTCTTGGTAAAGATCTAGCTTTCGGCTAACCTGGTGCAATTCTGGTCAGTTGATGCAGCAGTAGCGTGTTAGTGCTATCTAAAATTCTCTGTGGAAATGGCATTTCTCAGCACCGCTTAACAGATCACCCCAAAACAATTTGGGAAAGAGCTGAGGTGGTAGAACTTTTTTGGGAAACTTTTAGGGAGATTACTCAAATGGTACCAAAGTTATAGGCAAAACAAAACATTGACTTTGTTATGGAAACTCGATCTTACTATAACTATTTTTTAAGCATATTGGTTGACAATATTTTTGCTTTTATGATGTTAGCCATCAATCAATCAATCAGGAATTTGTAAAGTGCACTACCCACCCGTGAGGGTCTCAAGGCGCTGGGGGGAAGGAGAAGGAGGTGCTGCTACTCCTAGAACAGCCAGGTTTCGAGAAATTTCCTGAAGGTAAGGAGGTCTTTGATCTGGCGCAGATGGGTCGGAATAGTGTTCCACGTTTTGGTGGCGAGGTGCGAGAATGATCTACCGCCAGTTGTAGTTCTGCGGATGTGTGGCACGGTCGCGAGGGCGAGGTCAGCGTAGCGGAGATATCGTGTTAGGGTGTAGAAGGAGAGCCGTCTGTTGAGGTATTCTGGTCCGGTGTTGTGCAGTGCTTTGTGAGCATGCATGAGGAGCTTGAAGGTGATTCTCTTGTTGACTGGGAGCCAGTGCAGGTTTCTCAGGTGGTCTGTGATGTGGCATTTGAGGGGGATGTCCAGGATGAGGCGTGCAAAGGAGTTCTGGATGCTTTGCAGTCTCTCTGGAGTTTGGCCATGGTTCCTGCATAGAGGGAATTACCGTAGTCCAGTTTGCTGCTTACAAGGGCTTGGGTGACTTTTCTTCTGGTTTCGGTGGGTATCCATTTGTAGATCTTTCAGAGCATGTGGAGGGTGTTGAAGCAGGAGGATGGTGTTGACTTGCTGAGTCATGGATAATGGGTAGTCCAAGATGAATCCTATGTTGCGTGCGTGGTCGGTGGGAGTTGGAGCGGCTCCGAGAGTGTCAGGCCACCAGGAGTCATCCCATGTGGAGGGGGTGGAGCCGAAGATGAGGACTTCCATCTTGTCGGAATTGAGTTTGAGGCAGCTGCTCTTCATCCATTCAGCAATGGCATTCATTCCTTTGTGGAGGTTGGTCTTGGCGGAATCCTTGGTGAGGGAGAGGATCAGCTGGGTGTTGTCGGCGTATGAGATGATGTTGAGGTTGTGGGATCGGGGTTGTTAGCGAGCGGGATGATTTTGGTGGCCTCCGAGTGGAATGGGGGGAGGCGGACTCTCTGGGTTCTGCCGGTGAGAAAGGAGGTGACCCAGTCCAGGACTCTGTCATGGATTCCTGCTTTGCTGAGGCATGAGCGTAGGGTGTGGTGGCAGACAGTGTTGAACGCAGCTGAGAGGTCCAGGAGGATAAGGGCCACGGTTTCGCCATTGTCCAGTATGGTTCTTATATTGTCGTCGGCGGCGATGAGGGCAATTTCGGTACTATGGTTGCTGCGGAATCCGGATTTGAAATGGTCCAGGGTGCAGTTTTGCTTGAGGAAGCAGGTTAGTTGTCTGTTGACAGCCTTCTCAATGACTTTTGCTGGGAAGGGGAGCAGGGAGATAGGCTGGAAGTTCTTTGGGTCCGTCTTGGGTTTTTTGAGGAGGGCATTGATCTCGGCATGTTTCCAGCTCTCCGGGAAGGTGGCCGACTCGAAGGAGCTGTTGGTGATCTTGCGTAGTTGGGGTTTGATGATGGAGCTTGTTTTGCTGAGGATGTGGTGAGGGCAGGGGTCAGGTGGAGAGCCGGAGTGGATGTTGTTCATGATTGTGATGGTGTTGATGTCATTGACGGGGGTCCAGGAGAGCAGGAGGTTGGTGGGAGGTGAATCTGTGGTGTTGATGGTTGCTGGGGGGCCTGGGTGCTGAAGCTGTCATGGATGTCTGAAATCTTGCAGTGGAGGTAGGAGGCTAGGGAGTCACAGAGATTTTGGGATGGCGGGATGTCATTGGAGCTGGGGTTGGAAAGTTCCTTTACGACTTTGAAGAGCTCCTTGTGGCTGTGTGCGTTGTTGTCAGTCTTTGAAGGTGGTTCTCTTGGCGGCTCTGATGAGTTGGTGGTGTCTGCGGATGTTTTTTTTTAAGGCTGTTTGGTTGTCCAGAGTCTGATCTTGGCGCCACTTTCTTTCGAGTCTTCGGCAGGTTTGCTTAGATCCATGATATGTTTTATTGTATTATTGATAACAACCAATAAATCTAAAATCTCTGAGATTTTTCCCCAGTTTGAGGACCACAACCTAGAGTTAGGAAGAGTTTTTCCATATGATCCCAAGAAAATGCGTGATTGAAGTTTGTTGGCAAACCTTTCCCCATATCATAACTTGAAGGAGGAGACAAATCCTCTTCAGAAAGGGGCAATTAATCATAAATAATTTTTCTCTGTTTTGAAGTGGTAACTTTGCCTCTCCTAGTTAAACGTGTATCAATAGAGCATAGAGGTTTTCACTTCTGAAATGCAAGATATTTGAGTATTCCTAAAAGAACAAATTCACAGCTGGCCATATACAGTACACATCTCTATTTTGGTCATTGATACTATAAATGGGTGGTCTGTGGGGTTCTCCCTCTAAAAGACAGAGAAGCATTTTCCTTGAAAAGTATCTACTTTGAATAGGATCTTCATTGTCTATCCAATCCCTTCCTGTAGGATGGATATAAGAAATTATCTAAAGACAAGTTGCCCAAATAATAGCATCAATGGGATAATCTAGGCTAAACATGGAAGACGTTGCTCAAGACATCAGACCCTTCTTCAGAAAAATTTATGTTAGGTATGCAAGCATGAGTAAATAATGTTGAAGTTAAACAAATGACAAATAAAATTCCCACAGTAATGTATGAAAAATAAATAAACAAACTGGCTTACTTACGGAGACTGGAAAGGCTAAAACACAGGCAGATATCTTCCACACTAGTAATATCAGATACTTCCCAATTTTCTGATAAGGGGTTCAACCATGGATCCATGGGGAGAGAAATCTCTTTACCCCTACAAGAGTCCCAATTTTATCATCATCATCATAAAACTTTATTTTGGCATCCAGTGCCATGAAAGTCGCATCGCACCACAGTAAATAACAAATTAAAGTTAATAAAATAAATGTTGGCTAAAATAGATAAAAAATAATAAAGGGAAAAAACAGTGCACTCAAAGAGAAATGTAGCAAAGCACAGCTCTGAGGTACAGTGTTGGGAAGAAGTATACATGTAAGTCTGCAGGGACATAAAAGCTAAGAAGTCTTAGCCAATTTCCTTCTACTGCACCATATTCCTCTGAGGAATTTGGCAACTGCAATGGCAATAGACAGACTAGAGTCTGATTTTAAAATTCTCAAGGCTGCAGCTTGATCTCGAGTCCAAATCCATTTGCAGATTGGTGTAGGCCATTTCTTTTGTAGGAGAGCGTATGGTGGGCATGCAAAGAGGACATGGGCGGTTGACTCCTGATGCAGGTTGCAGCTGAGCATAACTTATTGCAAGCAGCCTTATTCTGCCATCGGCTGGTAATGGTTTTGAAAGGGAGGGAACCAAATCCGAATTACATATAGAGCTTTCTATTGGTTGGGTCTAGAATGCTGGCCCGATAAGGTTCTAGTGACCAGATAGACTTGAAGTCCAGAAACTCACTAGATAGTCGCCCCAATGAGAGCGAGCGAGATGTGGACTGGGTTACCCACTCCTAGTAACAAGACTTCATTCTTTCTTTGGTCGGTAGTGGTGCTGTGTGTGAAGAGTTCCATGCGTCTCCCATCCCAATGGCAATCAATGCTGACTTAACTGAATAGATCCACCGGATCTCGTTGGAGGTGTCCAGGGAACAGACTTCCCTAAATGCAGTGGCATAGGAGGAAAGTTCGGCGGTTGCCATGATACTCCTCCAAAACAACAACAATCTGAGACCGACTAAGGCAGCTAGTGGTTTGCGGGCCAGATCCAAGTGCAAAGGAAGAAGTGGGGTACTTGGGGGCAAGGAGGTAGGCTTTCTCATGAACATATTCAACAATATGGGTGAGCTCCTTTATATCCTCAAAGCCCCAGAGTTCGGACCCGTAAAGTGCTGCGCTAACAGACTTCATGTTCTAGATCTGGAGAGCAGCAGCTATTGGTCATGTAGTTGAAGCATGGTGCTCCCTTAGAAGGACGCCCACTAGCTGACTAAATTCTAATGATGAAGAGGTAATATGGGCTTTCCAGGAAATTGAGTCAGATAGTTTGATCCCCAGATAGTCAAAGGTGTTAGCTTGTTATAATATAGACCCGCCTAAGTAAACCCCTCTATGGCCTATGAGGGGATGATGACCATGAACTTAGTTTTAGAGGTGTTTATTTCTAGGCCTCTCTTGGGGAAAAAATTGTCACATCGATTTAGCAAGGATTGGAGGCCCACCAGGGTTTCGGATGCTATCAGGGTATCATCTGCGAACAAAAGTGTTTCAATCTTTTCTTTGCCTAAGGTTGGTGCGTCAGAGGGCTGCAAGATGAGGTGTTGGATGACCTGATTCAAATACAGAGAGAAGAGAGTTGGAGCTAGTGCACAACCCAGCACCCACAGCCAATAACAAAGCTATAAGACTATGGAAACGGGTTAAGTTAGAAGAGCTGGCCCCTGCTTTGTAAGAGGGATGGGAAAGGGCTATTGAGCTGTCCTTGCCTCTGCTAGATAGTTTCAATCAGGGAATTGAAACTGCCATGAATCAACTGGCTCCCTCTAAGCTATATGTGCCTCGCAACTCTAAGAAGCCCAGTCAACCCTGGTTTACCAAAGAACTTAAATTCCTCCAAGAAAGTACCGCCAACAAGAGCGGCACTGGAAATGTAATCGCTCCCCAGGGGAGAAAGACACATTGAAGTCCGCTCTTAAAAATTATAAGATGGCATGTGTATAAAGCTAAATCAGCATTTTATACTCTTAAAATTAAAGAGGTCTCTATTGTCCCCAGAGAGCTTTTTAAAGTAATTACGGCGTTGTCTTCCCCTTCTATGCCATCTGCGCTGGAAAATTCTCAAGATGTTTTCAACAAAGTAGCAAGGCACTTTGAAAATAAAATCCTACAAATCCATGCCAATTTCACTCCCGATGAGGACACTGCAGACCATTCTATCATGACTATCCAGATTCTAATGATTGCCACCTGACCCTATCCATTTTCAATCCCTGTCTCAGGACGGCATTAAAAAGCTGATCTCTGAAATTCAATCAGGGTCTCCCTTGGACCCCTGCCCCCCCCCCTCCATTTTTCAACTGGCCCCTAAACTTTTTTCTCAAGGCTTAGGTCCTATTTTCCAGGAGGTCCTTATCTCCGGGGTCTATCCAGCTTCCTGGAAGGAGACCATAGTTATCCCCCTGAAAAAAAAGCAAAATGGAGAGAACCAGGACCTAAACAACTTTCGTCCAATTGCGCTCCTCCCTTTTCTGGCTAAGATCTTTGAAAAATATATAAACAAGGAACTAGTAAAATATTTAATGGTGGAAGGAGGCTTAGATCCTTCCCAACATGGCTTTAGAAAGGCACACAGCACAGAGTCTGCTCTTATCTGTTCTTCAGATTCAATCCGGAGAATGATGGATGAAGGTCAAGGGGCGTTCTTAATTTTATTAGACCTGTCTGCAGCCTTTGATACGATCTCACCTCAAATCTTGCTAGCTCGCCTTTACCAAGCAGGTATCAGAGAGCAGGCTCTTAAGCTATTAGAGTACTTCCTGACCAATAGATGGTCTTCGGTTAGCTGTGGCGACTTTAGATCCACGGCCTACCTGTTACCTTGCGGGGACCCTCAGGGCTCGTCGTTGAGCCCCACTTTGTTTAACGTGTATGTCGCCCCGCTGCCCAACCTGATTCGGTCATTTGGTTTCTCTCCCACTTCTTATGCAGATGACATACAGTTGATTATCCCAGTTAACAAGAACTGGGAAGAAGTGGCTGATCGTTTTAATAAATGCATGCAGGCAGATAATTACTGGATGAAGACCAACTGTCTTAAGCTTAACAGCACCAAAACCAAAATTCTTTGTTTCGGACTCGGTAAGGACCAGTGGAACACACGGTGGTGGCCGACAGACTGTGGCACCCTCCCGGTCTCTACTACTGCCACCAGGAACCTAGGAATCATCTTTGATGATCACCTATCTTTCAAAAACCAGGTGAATCTTACTGTAAAAACGTGCCTGTGGACATTAAAAATGCTAAGAAAAGTCTTTCCTTACCTCCATCAGGAATCGAAAATTACAGTTCCTCTCGCCTTGGTTATGTCTAAAATGGACTATTGTAATGCTTTATTACTTAACCTGGATAGAGTTTCCTTGAATAAGCTACAGCTGATTCAGAACACGCCTGCTAGATCTATCCTCAATCTTCCTCGCTCTGCCTCTGCTAGCGACAGTCTCAATCAATTGCACTGGCTCCCGGTAGCTCAGCGCATTACCTTCAAAATGCTCTGCTTGACCTACAAAGCTGTTTATGGCTTTTGCTCCCAATACCTGGTCTCTAACCATTGCTGGTATAGACCAAAATGCCATCTTAGGTCACTTGGGGTTACAAAATTCGGATCCCTAGAATCAACAAAGTTAAATGGGGTGATAAAGCCTTCACCGTGGCTGCGGCTAAGTGCTGGAACTAGCTCCTCCTGAACATCAGGAAGGAACCTAGCTATTTGGGCTTCAGGAAATTGGTTAAAACCTGGCTCTTCCCGTGCTAGTCACTGGCATCTGTTTGTTTTTCTCCTTTCCCTTCCTCAGCTTTGCACCACTCACCTACTGTTAGCACTTCGATGCTCTTTTGAGCCGGAATGCGCTTTATAAATACCACTACATGCATACAATCACACATACATACCACCATGCAGAACACCCCTGACTACCTTGATCAGATTGGTAAGATCGCCCTGTTGCCCCCAGTGTATTTTTGCATAATTGGCCTCGTGTAGTGGAATGGTTGTGGTCAAGAGCCCTGGGGGCATACCCATCTGGTTGAGAACCTCCCAAAGTCTACCTCTAGGGACCAGATCGAATGCAGATTTAAGGTCTATGAAGGTTATGTAGAGACTCCCCTTCCATATCTCTGCAACCTTCCAATACAGAAGCAGAAACCTGAACACCTGATCTATGGTACTATTTTTGGACCTGAAGCCAGCCTGGAATGATGATAGGATGTCGTTCTCGGAAATCCAATCATGGATTTTCAATAGTAGAGCATGACAGAATACCTTTTGCACTGTCTTGATAAGGCTTATGGGCCTATAGTTGGCGGATATTGATCTATTGCCTTTCTTGTAAATGGGTATTACCTTGGCACCGCTAGAGGACCCGGGAATGGGGGCTCCCCTAACAATTGCGTTGGATACTAGAAGGATGTACTCAGCTCATTTGTCGATGTTATGGAGAAAAAGGTCACCAGGAATGCCATCAGGGCTAGCAGCTTTCAATCGAACTATGTTGTTTATTGCATCTCAGATATCTCCCAGGTAGAACAGATCATCCCAATAGATGGTATTCAGCTGGGGTGGGAGTAAAGGGACAGAAATAGGTGTGAATTGGCTTCCGACATTGTAGAGACAGTTGAAGTTTTGGAATCAAGCTGAGGGCTGGATTTTATTGACGATTGCGGGTACTCCCTTTTGGTTTCTTTTGCTAACCAGAAACCAAAAGGATCTGGAATCCCTGCATTCACAGGCAACCATCCAGAGTCTCCACATTTCCTCCTCCCAGTCCTTCCTGGCCTTGTTCTGGATTTGCTTATGCAAGATCCACAGAGTCCTAACTCAGGCGATATCCTTTTGTTTTAATGCACTGATTAGATTTATTTGTGCCATCCAGCAGTCTTGATTGTACCAGTTATCTCCTTAATGGGAGGAGCACTACCAGTGTTGTGGTCGGCTGGCACAGATAGTAGTTGTTCCAATCTTTTGAAAAACTCGGTGTGTACATTGATAAGAGCGAAACTGTTTCCCACATCTTCTTCCATCGTGGATATCAGTGTTACACAATGTGTCAGATCTAAATCGAGGGAGGAGAGGATGTTGTCTCGCAGGATCATTTTACTCCATCTAAGTTGCCGTCTGTTGGTCTCAACCCGGACCACATTGGCTACTTTGGCAATAGTTGTTTCAATGGGTGCCCTTCCCCATGGTGGCTCTAAACTAAGACAGAGTGGATTGTGATTGCTGTCCATTTAGATCCGCACTACCATATCATCTATCAAGTGGCAGTATCTAAGGGCCATCGGTATACAGTCAATGCGGCTCTTCCCCTGTGTGCCAGTGAACGTGTAGGCAGCATGCTTGTCGGATTTCGTTCTTCCATTTACAGCCCTCAGGCCTTGGCCGATGGTCAAGGCATTTAGTTGCAGGGCAGCCAAATGCCACTTCTTGATGGGGGAGCTCCTGCTTAGGTATGTGCCATACGTTATCTTCTTCCTTGATGTCCCCCCATGTGATCCAGACCGAGGGGTTCGAAGGTGGCATTAAAGTCCCCTGCTACAGTGAGGGCATGTTTGGAGGGTCTTTCACTCAATAGGGTCTCTAGAGACTGCAAGAAGACGGAGTGGTTCGTCCCCCTTGTCCCCCTGGCTTAGATGTTGAAAATGTTGATGACAGTGGACCCTGTTCCCTTGAGACTGATACCAAGAATATCTGGGCTGTCAGTGGGTATCAATTTCACTATGCACTGTAGTGCGATTTTCACCCATATTAGGAGGCGCCCCAATGGGTGGCCCACCTTGCTCGGGACAGCAGGCATTGGTGGGTTGCATTGCCAGGTGTGTGGGCAGGTTCGGTTAGCCAGGTCACCTGAAAAATACATATGTCATGGTGGTCGATAAAGGTATTCCAGTGAGGCAACCGGAGTTTGGATTTGATACCTGCCACGTTCCAGGAGACAATCTTAGCTTTCCAACCAGCGGTCATGGAGTTGGACGATGGGAGTGGGTTTACCTGGAGATCTAAGGTGGCTGGTGCAGCAACATTGGGAGATGCAGTGGAGGCCATTCCATTTCTCGGATCGAAGATGTCTGCTGAGTGACTGATGGTGCAGAGACATTTGTCAGCGCTTGTGCTCCTATCAGGTCTATCGTAGGAAGCCTGTGCCTCGGACTCTGTTGGTCAATATATCTTGGAACAGACAGTGGCATCATCTAAAGTCACTTGGGAGGGTGGCACACGAAAAGGGGTGGGTGGCTCGAGCTTGAACTGTAGAGTGGACCCGTCCGGGGGGTTAGTTCTTTGGTGAAGAGCTACTAAATCATAGGCTAGCTGCCCGTTTTCTAGAAGAAGCTTGATGCAGTCAGACAGTGAGCTCAGAGTTCTGTGCCTTCTGGCCCTAAGAATATCTTTTCTGATTGCTGAGAGACATCCTCTACTGTGTTGAATCCAATGGGTGACCTTGTTAATCACGGAGTCTTTCCCTTCCCTCTCCCCCTGAGGATTAGATCTAGGCACATTGGGCATAGAGCCTTTCTGAGGAGGGAGAGTGGTGGTCTTGGGAATATGTGTACTACTAAGGTGACAACCCACCCCTAGTGTGCGAGGTGTGGAGTTGAAACTTTTGTTCTGGGGAGATGAAAGGAGATTCAATTTGCACACATGCTGGTGTATGGGAACCCAATATACGGGCTCCGACCGATTTCCTAGAGATGGTATCCTCGTGTGACAAACCTGGGTGGCCTCCACAGTGCTTTGCATGGTGGGAACAGATGGTGACAGAGCGGCAATGTTGGTCGGAACTTAGGTAACGTGCTTTCCCTGGCAATTCTCCCTCTCTCTTCCATAAGGTGCCCCACTGTAACTGCAAGGTCACCTATCATACACTTAAGGGCTGCTATTTCTGACCTGAGTGTTTGTATGCAACATTCCAAGCCGTCATTTGGGGAGGGGGAGGATGAGTGGTTGTTTGGGAAACCACCTGCCTTAGCTTGGGCGAGGGGAACTGTGAAGTCCTGAGTTGTGAATGAGTCTGAGGGGCGTTTATAGTGGAAGAAAGTGATTGGTACAGAGGATGAGCGAGGGAGCATGCACCATTGCTGAATCATGAGGGGGGCTGGAGCTAGGAACCAAGTCTGCAGAGCTTTGGGGCGCTGTGCTGGTCTTGGTCCTCATCCGTACCCTGGCTTTGTTGAACATATCAGATATGCTTTCCTGCTTACTGGTAAATGCTTGGGTTGCAGGGCACAGTTTGGGACTCAGTGGTTGGTCCGCACCGGATAGTAGGCTAATATTTCCCCACAACCAGCTAGGAGGTCATCAATGCGGTCAAGTACTTCATTACAAACCAAAGTTTTGGAGTTTTTCTTGTGCTTTCTCCCCAACACCAGCCCCGCCCTCAATTGCTTTTCTTTTACCCATATCTGTGGCAATGTATTGGGATGGAACAGGGGGCCTGGGAAGGTAGTTGGGGGAGAACCAGAGGTGCAAAAAACTACTCGGGTGGCTAAATAGACAAAAATAAAAAAAGAAGCCAAACTCAGGAACTCAGGGGGGTGGCCCTGCCCGGCCTCAGTCGGTCACTTTATAGCACTCGTTGGATCTGGCAAGTGGGAGCAGATGATGCAGAAGATGGCCGTCTTCTGGGGCCACAAAGCAGTCTGGGATATGTAGTCCCTCTGGTCCTGGTTAGTTTTATCAGATGCTGGATTTTTTCCTACTGGTCTCCTAAAGCTCTCAGACTGCTGGGAAGGCTTCTTTGTGATCATGTCACAGATGGCAGTGGGACATCTATAAGCGCAACTGCTCATTGAGCCTAGACTCAAGAAAAGTCCAGTTTAATTAACTCCCAACTCATCAGCTGATCTTTCCTGTATCTTAGGCTAAAAGGTGACCAGCTGGCCTGAGCTTGAGACCATATATTGTACAAGGATGCAAGTCAAAACAGATTGCACTTGTTCCTTCTCCAGGCAGTCAGTAGGCGACATACTCTTTATCTTCTTTTGATCTCTCTCACTTTCAGTTGTATTCTAATGAACTATAATGAGTTGTAATTTGTATCATTTGAAGTCCAACACAATTCCCACAGCTAGTCATTCTGTTTTTACAGCAGTTTCTGTGTACTTTACTGTGCTCAATCACACAAGCCTTTACTCAATACAGCAGAACCCTCATTCTAGTGTGAGGCACTTCCAAACACCGCCCCAGGTGCCTTATTGACATGAGAAGCCTCCCCTCTGAAGCCATGCCTGACTTGACCCTAAACAGGATCCCTCTACTGTAGACCAAATACAAGAAGTCTAGGATTATGGGAGTTCAAAGGGCCTGCTCACTCTATGCCCTTCCTTGACATACACAACTGAAAAGGACATGTCTTAGATTGGACCTTTGTGGTAGCATTTGTTCCTGTCCAGTCCCAAATGCCTCTCTTGAACAGGTTCTGCCTCCCAAATCACAATGTGCTTGTTGTGTAAGCTGCCACAACATGCTGTATGATCCTAAGTGTGTGGACCACACTTTGAGGGACAGGCTCGCCCCCCTCCCCCTTGTGGTAATGTCTCTCTTTAAAGCAGCCCTTCTAGCTAAAAGTTCAGATGATCATTATCTTCCATTTTGGTAATGGAACACGCACCTCTGTTTGTGCCCAGCAGTTTTCAGCTGGCTCAGCTCACAAAAAAAAGTGTGCAAGCTGCTCAGAGTTCTTTGTGTCAGTCCACATCGGGAGTAGAAAGTAAATCCTCCATAGTTTTGAATAAATACTAGCTGCAGCCCTTCCACTCTGTTGGTTGTTGATGGGAAAATCTTACATTTCTACTTGTGACATCCAGAGGAGTTGTGCAGGTCCAAAAACTCCCACACAAAAAAATCTAAGAACATATACTTACCAAGTCAGGAGTTCAATTCAGATTCAAAGTGGAGCTTTTAAAAGAGTCTAGGTAGGGCAAGAGGAGTCAGTAAATGACCCATAGCAAGATCCCTAGGCTGTAGTATTGAGCCTACTCTCAAGATCAAAGGGGGTGATTCTACTATGTCCATGGTCATAATTCTCTCTCTATATTAGGAGGTTTTTCTGTGATTCACTTTTCTAGTTAGCTCTAGGCTAAGATAGAATTTCTGTTTTGCAAGCATAATCTTGTATAATTTTGGTAACTGAGTGTTACACTTCTTACACAAAACCCCCAAAATTAAGCTATTATGCCATGTTGAGTATTTACACCCATTTACAGTACACATTTAGCACAAGTGCACAGAAGCAATGCAAATGACCGGTACAAGTGTGGCTGCTGTTTGCTGATTTTTTGTGCTATTATTTCAATATAGACACAAGGACACATTTCATACTAAAATAAAACAGCAAATGCTGAATTTATGCTTGGTGGAGGCTAATTTAGTGTTGTCAAAGAATGGACATGTTGAAGGACCTATTCTGCATTTATTAAATTTTACTCCAGTTAATTGTTGATGGTGGCAGACAAGTCTTATTTCAATACTACTATTGAGAGGAATAGGCTCTTAGCTTTGGTGACTTGTTTGTGGTGATAGGAATATCCCAAAATAGGTTGAGGACAATTTTATCTGCTCAAGACTAGTTGGCTAGAATTTGAGAAACAAAAAGAATCATCCAAAGATTAAATACAACTGTGAAATTTGATGTTCTTGTACTCTGCATTGGAGTGCGCAGGAATCTCATTGCTCATCTTGGACCTAGCCTGACTTGCGGAGGTTTTGGTGGCAAACCATCACCCCAGAGGCACCACCTTTGACTTATTGGACTTTGTGTGATAATGCTTTAGGGACATTTTTTTATATGGTTTTGTGTGTACCATTAGATTAACCACCCTCCATTTATCTTTATGTTCTTGGTTATAATCATTTGACGCACTTTAGTGTTAACCACAAGGATTCTAGTAAACATTCAAAATAATCATTTATAGTTCTTCAGTGGACAACTCTTGATCAAGCTCTGGGCACTGGTTAATTCCCCTTTCACTTTCAGTGTGAATGTTTAGTTGCCAAAGCTTTGGTAGGCAGTTATGGCCATTTTGGGATGTGGGCATTGGACCTGACATAAGATTTTGCCTAAAAATTAGTGATAATATAACATGTCTTTGAACAGAGAAAGTGATACTAACATTTTCCTTTAAAATATTACAGTTCACTGGTGGCTGGCTAGTGGCTACAGTAAAGCATACCGTGATGAACATGTTTCTGTTTGAAATCTAGGAGTTCCCAGTGGCGTACCTTTATTTGGTGCAGCAGGTGTAGGGACACTGGGGCCCAGAAATTTGTGAGGCCAATTGAACCCTATTAACTGATGTATTTTACTAACACAACAGCAGTCAACAGCGCCAATTACCTTTCTTGCACCAGGACCCATGGAATTCTTACTACACTACTGGCAGTGTGACTGGTAGCCAACTGTGGCTGCTTCAAAACTATCCTTTAATGAACTCTGAACACTGTGTCTGTTATAATTTTCCTGACTGGGTCCATGCTTATAACAGTGGGACTGATAGCAAACACCGTCATGGACCTTTATTGGTCCTTGAACTCAGTCTTAATAAGATTTTTAGCAGAGACATTTTAAGGCATGGGCAAAGTAGGCAACTGCCCAGGGCCCCTGGGGCCCCTGCACTGCCCATGCATTTGGCATGGGCATGCAGGGGCCACCATGCACAGCTCCATCGCGCTTTTCACCTTCTGAATTACGGGCAGTGGAATGCACGACAGGTGCCGCCGCACCCGCTGCACCGCCACATTGGCGCCAGCTCCATTAGGAGCCAGCGTCAATGTTAATGCCTTGTTCACCACAGGGCTGGTGGGTGGAAGCACTGTTTCCACCCGCTGGCCCTGCGGTGAATTCCTATTAGGGCTGGCAGGTTCAGGCTGCACAGGCAGTCAGAGAGCGGGAAGAGTTTGGACTCTGCCACCTGTCAAACTCTTAATGAGGGCTTATGTTTTCTACAGCGGCTGTCACCATCTCATTCTCCGCACTTCATAATGCTAAGCAATGCATCAATACATGAACAAACCTTCTTGAGATGGCGAATCGCGCATGTAATTTTAAAAAGGAAAATCCATAAGAAAAAGAAATACTAGATCCACAAAGTCTTTAGCGTCATTCAGTCAAACACAGTTCATCAATAAGAAATGTGCAATAAAACCATATTTCTTGCATGTAATGCTATTCATTGAACATGCAACTCATACCGATAAGCTAATGAACTTACGTTTATCGAAATCCCAGAATAATATATATGATATTAATCAACAACAGAAAGCAGCACTGATATCTTTAAGAGAGGACCCCAGAATAGTGTGAAAACCATCAAACAAAGCAGAGAACAATGTCTTGATGATGTAATTTAACACATCATGAGTGATCTAACATGTGAGGTCCTAAGCAGTGCATTGCAGGGGCAGATGTTATTTTTTCAGTGAATGTCCAGGTTTTTATCTACATTAGATTAAGCTCTTATTACCATACTTAACTATAATGTCACTTTAATCTTTTGTTTTTCTAGTGAAAATAAAAATAGGAAAGGCATTGTATTTTTTTGTTTTTTCAATAACTTTGATGCCATTCAATGAATTTGCATGAAACCTTCCAAAGTAAAAGTTCATCCACATTTGATCCTTCATGGGAAGTCTTGCAGTGATCTGTTGAGCAGGGTCCAAGAAAACAGGGAGTCAAAAATGTAGAGGTTCCTATTTTATTTCTCATTGGAAAATTTGATCTCTGATACAGAAATGAACGCTGGACAAAATCAGACCAAATTTGTCACAAAGTTAGAACTGCATTCATAAAGCCTGCTTTTTGTGATTTGGTGTAAAACGTCTAACTATTTTGAGAAATCAATGTTTAAAGAGCGGCTTGAAGGAGTTAACCCTCAGAAAAAGTTAAAGATACCCGGATAATTAATTTGTGGAGTATTTGCAGTATCAGTACCCCATTTTGTCTGCTACTCTAACATTTTCAAAATGACTCTATTCTGACTAGCAAAATGAGCGTTGTTATTTGTTGACTATTTTGTTAGTACAGCTCTGACAAAGAACCTGCTGTACCAGAAATATCTGATTGGGTGCCTCAACATCAGGAGAAACTATTGTGGCTGCCATTACAGAAGGGATTTGCTTCCGGGTTATGAAAAAGTTAAGACAGGGCCCATAATGGGCAAAGTGATGTCACCCAGATTTGCGGGCCCATAACTAGGTCTAAAGGACTTCCCACTTGTTATAAATGAAAAAAAATATTTTGATGTGGGATCTGCTGTACCACTGCACAATCCTTATAGGCCCTCTTATGTGGTTCTGCAGAAGTACTGCATTTCCATCGCAGTACGCTTTTCCTCCATGATGCCATGGTCTCATACATGCATTTGAACCATGATGCCTTATCTGTGGTACTGGTTCTTACTCAACAGACCTGACATCAGTGAAGCATGCTTGCATGGCACCACTGTACCATGGCAGAGAAACGTGCTCCTGGAACTTGAGAAGTACTGCAAATCCATGAATAAGAAGGCTTAGAGTGCCACATAAAATATGCAAAAGAACATGGTGGTAATCGTATGCTTAAAAACTTAGCTAGCAAAACAGACATTTTGGGAAGCAGATTCAGAGTGTCAGGGGTGTTGTAGAGTGCTCCATTTAAAGGAACTGCTATCCAGCGAAACCTGAGAACTACTCAGTGTTCCCTGCTTCCTTGTTTGTATAATTTATGCGGTAGTCTAAACTTGAAAGGGTATTGCCTTGACTTATTCTGGATGCTCCCTTGTTTCTGGACAAAGCTGTATTTCTTTGATGAGCTGTGACAGGGTGAAACACGTGCCAGGGGTTGCTTTTATTCATTACAGGTTGTCTTGGATGTTTTTTTACCAATCCAAAACTGTAATACTGTGCCAGGAGTGGTAATACGCTTTTGTCATTTTTCAGTTCTGCATGGATAGAACAGAAGCTGTCTGTCTGTCAAATTACCCCTCAGAAGCTTGCAATCTCATTACAGGGTGCCTCAAGGTTCATTGCTCAGCCCTGCCATTTTCAACGCATAAATGATCCGTCTGATAAATGTCATCTACACACTGATCAACATCCTCTCCTACACTAATGACATACATAACTCCAACTCTCCCTGTTGCATTAGACCACAACACAAGAAACAAGTTCACCACCTGCATGATCTAAATTGTTAACTGGATTAAAGCCAACTGTCTCAAGCTCAACACTGACAAAACAAAAGTTGTGATCTTCTGCAAGAACACCTTACAATGCTACTCCAACTGGTGGCCAGTCACACTCAGCACACAGGTAGAAACCTCCTAATAATAATTAAAAGAAACTTGAACATGACTGTGCAAGTCAATGTCAGAAACGGGTCCTGCTTCCACAGTCTGAAGATGCTGAGGAAGATCATCAAATGGCTCCCTAGAAACATTTGAAAAATACACATTAGTCACCAGCAAGTTGAAATATGGAAACACCCTCTATGCTGGGATCACAAAGTAACTCACTTGAAGACTGCAAGCCATCCAGAACTCAGCAGCCAGACTCATCCCCTTAACCTCCCACACTGAACTTATATCACGCCACACCTCAGGGAGGACCCTTGGCTCCCGATACAGAAGCACGCTCAATACAAACTCCTCACTTACACATTTAAATCAAGTCTCAACATAGGCTCCATCTACCTGAACCATTGCATCTCCTTTCGCCAACCACCCAGACACCTCCACTCAGCAGTATCCCTAATTGCACATATCCCATATATACACAAAACCAGGTCAGGACTGGCATTGCTCCTAACGAATGGAATGGCCTCCCACTCCTTATCAATGCCTCACCCTCTCTTCTTGAATTCTGCAAGAAAGTAAAGACCTAGCTTTTCATTTAACCAACCTACCATAGACAGGGCTAGGCACACACTCCTGCTTAGTGCCAGGATACACTTGCAGGTGATAGTAAGCTATACAGATACACATAACATATACGAGTGACCCAATATACATATGGGGATCTGCACTTTTGACTGAATACTTTCTGTAAACGTTAGCATCACAAGTGTTTGCCTTCTTTCTTCTGTTTGAAATACTCTCCTTTGTTTCACTACAGCAGACAATACATTAAAAAGAAAACCTGAAAAAATTAAAGAAGGCCGTTTGCATATAAAAGCTAACATACTAGCTGTGTTTTCCCTTTTTGCTCAAAATGGCTGACGGCACCCCAAGTACGACACAGTCCTGGGTAGTAGTTGATGTGACGCTTAGTGTCTGATAGTGGCGTGATTGATGTTGGGTCAAATTAATTGTTGAAAATGAATACAGTTATGACACATTAAATTACATTATCATTCCTCTGTTTTGCTGCCAGAATTCAATTTCAGCTGAAGAGAGAACAATGTTGCGAAATGAATAATTGCTTATGTTCTATTAACAGTGCATTTGCATGTTAATAGTCTTTGCTGTGGTCTGCTTCGCTTGAAAAGTGTAAAGAAAAAAAACCATTCTAGAGGAAGCCGTTATTGTGTCCAATTCCTGAACAACTTCAAAGTATTTAAGGAAAATGCATACTAATGTGTTCAGATCCTTCTTCTCCGGCGGTGCATATCATGTGTCTGTGTTGACCTGTAATGCCTTGTCAAATCACACGTTCCCACTGTTACATCCTGGCAATCTCGGCTGGCCTTTACTTGCATATGATCTGAATTAGAGGAACTGGAGAAACGTGTGCAATATAAAATCATGCAAAGTGCTTTGAAATATTCCTTTATCCCAGTTTAATTTGAGCGTGTTATTGCTTGTGAATTTCCTATCGCTTTCCCCCGTGTGCTGCCAGCGCCAGCCTCCAACTCGACCCACTGATGTTCAGGCTGGCATGCATTGATAGTGTGCTTTCTGACTGCAGTATGAAAATGAAACTCCCTAAAGATAACAACAGGCACAGATGAGGTAATCTAAATGCAGCCCAAGCATCTAGGCGCAGATAATAACCTCTGCCAGGATAATTTATGGTTCTCAACTTTTGTCAGCATTTGCAAGGAACCAAGCTTCCAGCGGCTACATCAGAGTATATGCTGACATGAGTGCAAAGTAAACTGTACTTATTGTACAAAGAATGGTACAGTATAGTACAGATAATGTATTTTTCATTTGAACGTTGCCTTTGTGGGAGATTTCAAAAGTTAACTCCTAGCCTAAGCTTTTAAAAGACTGATTAATTGCACCACTCTTCCTAGCTATTCTGACTTTGGAAACACACCTCTGCTGCCTATGTATTCGATCATAGACTAGATCTGCTCAATAAACAGATGCCCCCCTAAACTAACACGTCCATTTATCAGCACAGCAAAATGTGGCAACAGGTTCGTGGATTTGCAGAGCAATTGCTTTTACTGTCAACGTGACTGGTACAATACTCTCTCTCATTAGATGGGATAAAGAGAAGTGAATCAAAACTCCAACCGGACAACATAAAACTACAGGAAGGAGAACACAAAACATGATTTATTTATCGAAGCACATCAAATCATGATTCACTAAACTGGTTGGGCCGCAACAACTGTTCGAATGTTTAGGCATGAGGGAGATTAAATAAATATGAATAACGTCTCTCTGCTGATCAGACAAAAAACCCGAAGATTGATGCCTCTTGGTACACAGTGTGTCATTTTAATATAAAGGCAGGGAATACTCTGAGGAAGATAAAATGAACTTCAGGGAAAATACAGAGTAATTGATTTATTTATGAAAGCGGCTCTAAACATGCAATTTCCCCTGTGAGTGAGGAGTTTACATTCTGATCCCCGAGGGAAGGAAGACGAAGAAGTGGGCGCGGGAAATAAGTCAAAACTGCAGCTCTGGCTCCGACTGTCACCTGTAGTTATAGCTGCTGACGCCTGCTTTGATGACTCAGATAAATGAACTCACTGCAACGTTCAGTATTGAATGATAGATTAAAATATCCTTAAAACGGAGCATATGTTAATGTCTCTCAAATAAACGTGTAAGGGTTGTAGCATGCAGATAACCTGCATATATTTGTTCGACATCTGAAAGAGTCTATCATAGAACGTATCCATTATGGAAATTACTTTCATTGACAGGAGATACAGCCGGGGTGGCTCCTCCATAAGGGCGGAGGAGCGTTGCCCCTCCTTCCCCACCAGCAGCGGCAAAACTATAATAAACTTTGTTTATTATCGTTTTGGGGGGAATGGGGCGGGGCTACGGGGTGACGAGCAATGAGGAGGAGTGCTCAGCACTCCCCCTCAGAGTGCATGTGTATTTGGCCGGCCGTTTTGGGCTGGCCAAATACACATGTGCACAGGGCTGTCTCCAGCAACACAGTTGCTAGGATGGGGAGGGCCTGCACAAGCACCCAGTCTGTCTGGGAGCGCCATGGCTGGGTGCTCCCAGCCAATCCTGACGCTGCTTTGAACAGAGTTGGGATTGGCGCAGGGCAGGCTGAGAGCCTGTGCGTGCAGAGGAGCGGATGGAGCGGCACGCAGCGGAGGAGGCAAGTGTTTTTTTTAGATTATTTTATTATTTTTAATTTAATCCTCCCTCTGTTAATGCCCCCACGCCCTCCCCCTGAGTGCGCTTTCCCACAACTTTTGCGTCACACGAGCCGCGACTTGATACAGCATATAACACACGACTTAACATACCTTTCCCATCTGTCAGCTGTTTTGGGCAATATTTATAAACTATAACTCTCAAGTATAAGGATTATATATATAAAATACAAACAGTTTATACTTTTTGTTCAACAGCAATGTTATGAAAGCTAATAACCCTAGTTATTTGAGGTGCACTATCTGTGTCTCAGTGGAGGGCGGGCATTGCACAAAAAATTAATTGTTGGTTAGGTGTTTATGTTTATTTAGGTATGCTTTACATGGATAATTCATTAGAAAAATATTTTAATTGATCATTAGCTGTGTTGGCCTACTTTCAAGAGTCACTGTGAAATAAAAAAAATAAAAAAAAGTACTTGTACACGATGGGGAATATTTACTAGAATGGTGGCGCAGGGCAGAACAGCAAGTTACCTTGTTGCACTGTCCTGCACCGCAGGGAATGAGCAAGAATGCTCTGTATTTATGAAATATGGTGCTTTCCTGTTCTTTCAACCATGGTGCAAGGGTTCCTGTTTTGCATGCAGGAGTGTTGTTGTGCATGAAAGGGCACCTTCCTGAACAGAAATAACCCATGGATCCATTTTCCTCTTCCCTGGGGAGACGTGAGATTTTGATGCATTCCCAGGTTTACAAGTCGTTGCAAATCAGGGGATGCATCGAAACCCATTGAAGTTGCTCAGAAAACACACCACAACACCCATGGAACGCATCCCTGGCACAGAGTAAGGAACCACAGCGACGTATGCTGCCTTGCCTTACTCCATATCAATGCGATCATGAAAAACTGTGCAAAGTTGCTTTACATGGCCTCATAGATATGGTTCTGCAGCCTGCGCCGCCAGAGCATCAAAAAAACTTATGCTTCTGTGGGGCACAGAGCTTGCAAATATACCCTTAAAATCTGGTCTCGGAAAGGTCTGTGTAGTGATCAAACTATTTGCGTGTTACAGAGGGGTTCCTAAACCTGTATTTCCCTTCTAAATTGCCATGGGATAGTTTGCCTGATTGATTTCTCAAACATCATTCAAATGATTGAGATGAAACATGGGCCACTGTATTTTGTATGACTGTTTGTGATAAGCTGTACATCTCTCTAGCTGTTTGTGAAATATCAGAAATAATGAAGCTAGGACTATGTTGAGGGCTGTGTACAGTAATCGGTTTGTAAAATTAAATTCTAATCTAAATTCAGATTCTGATTGTTTATTAAAAGCTGATATTTTGGTTCTCAAACTGCCATCACCTGGTTTAAGAATTGGCTTGCAAACCAGGTATTTAAAAAAAACTGCAATGTAATGTAGCAACAAGTGACAGACACTGAAAAGCGAATAAGGACCAATAACCAGACTAGTTTAAAACTCTTCCCTCCAAAAAATGTCAGATATTCAATGATTCATGTGTTTCTTATATAAACAGATGCCCAACTATATCAACAGTTCATTATGGTGTTAAATGCTCACAGAGTCAAAGAACATAGATTTCACAGAAATAATACAAATGAGAATAGAAAGAAAATATGTCTATGACAAAAACAATATGGTAATGAATAATACTTGGGCTTATGTCATCCTGTCTGGGCAGTCAGAGAATGTGTGATGAGTACAGGAAGTGCCTCAGTGCTCAGTGCTTGGTATTCAGAGGCTATGCCTGTGAATAGCAATTGGCTGACTCTTTTGTGGGTGGGTGCATGTTCTTCCCAAAACCCCTATCTTAGCCCTCTCAGATTCCCCCCTTAATCCTTCATAAACCTCAACCATTTATAAGTAAGTATGCTCCTTTTTCCAGCCACTCCCACAGTCCTTCCTACCTTTACTACTCAGTAGAAAACGTACTTGTGTGAGGATCGCCCTATAGAAAAATAATGAAAGGTGGAGGTGGGGATTTACTCTTGTGCGGTTGTTCTTCGCATTTTTCAGTACTTTAGTACTGTACTACTATTAAACATGAAAATGATGGAAGTCATGACCTTCGGGAGCTCCATGTCACTATGAGATGACTCATGGTGGCCTGCCAGCCTAGGACCAATCACCACCCCATGGAACAACCCGCCAACCTAGAAATCACCCTAAACAAAAAAGTTGACTGAGGCTTCCCGCACAGCATATCCGAAGAGGGCTCCAGGGAGGTCGGCTTCAATTACATGTTTGGCCTGTACATGTTCCGCCTGGACAAAGATTTCTATCATGAAAAATCCTCTAAGTCCAAACGTAGAATTCTTCGCCGAGGTCTCCTGCCCAGGGTATGCGAAGAGGGCTTAAGGGAGGTCGGATCCAACTTGCAACTTCATTCAGGTGAAAAAATCTTCTGTCAGAAGGTACAATTTTGACCGAGGCCTCCCGCTCATTGTTGCCGAGCAGGGCTCTCTAGCGGTTGGCTTAAAATTTGGACTTGTCTCTGGTCGAGTGTGACCAGATGTCCAGATTAGCGCTTTTAGTTTCTATGCGCTAAAAACATTTATTCTTTACAAATTCATATCTCTGGTTCCCTTTATTGGATTTTTGCCATTTTAGTGTCCTTTTAAAGATAACAATATAATTTATTTTTATAAAATGTAGTTGTGTTTTTATTGTGTTTTGTGTTTTACTCATTTACTCTTTTTTGATTTTTTTTAATGTTTTACACAACTGTCTCCTAAGTTAAGCCTAACTGCTCATTGCCAAGCTACCAAGGGTTGAGCTGGGATTAATTTATTGGAACCTGGCTGGACCTAGTGGTGGGGTTAGTGGCCTATTGTTAAGTGTAGGTACTTACCTGCTCTTACAAATAATCCAATTTCCAACAGTGTGTGACTATATTTATAGCTATATCCACATATCTATCTATCTATCTATCTATCTATCTATCTATCTATCTATCTATCTATCTATCTATCTATCTATCTATCTATCTACCTACCTATCTATCTATCTAACAGCTATGTTGTGTATATGTTACTATGTCCATGTCAAAAGAAATATATAGGAAGCACAGGTCTCCTATTACATAAAAGGATTCAGCAACATTTAACGACAACTAAGAACATAGATATTTTTCACAGAACATGGGAGTGATGTCTCATTGTTGAAATATTGTGGTCTAATACATGTGCCGAAACCCACTAGAGGTGGTGATAGAGAACTAAGGGCCATATTTATACTTTTTGACGCAAAACTGCGCTAACGCAGTTTTGCGCCAAAAAAATTAGCGCCGGTTAACGCCATTCTGAAGCACCATGCGGGCGCCGTATTTATTCAATGACGTTAGCCGGCGTTAGCCGCCGGCGCTGTCTGGTGTGCGTTAAAAAAAACGACGTACACCAGGCAGCGCCGGCGTAGGGGGAAAATGGCGTATGGGCGTCCACAAATGGTGCAAGTCAGGCTGAGGCAAAAAAATCGCCTCAACCCGATTTGCGCCATTTTTTTACGACGCCCATCCGCCATTGAAATGACTCCTGTCTTAGCAAAGACAGGAGTCATGCCCCCTTGCCCAATGGCCATGCCCAGGGGACTTCTGTCCCCTGGGCATGGTCATTGGGCATAGTGGCATGTAGGGGGGCACAAATCAGGCCCCCCTATGCCACAAAAAAAAAAATATATACTTACCTGGACTTACCTTAATGTCCCTGGGGTGGGTCCCTCCATCCTTGGGTGTCCTCCTGGGGTGGGCAAGGGTGGCAGGGGGTGTCCCTGGGGGCAGGGGAGGGCACCTCTGGGCTCATTCTGAGCCCACAGGTCCCTTAACGCCTGCCCTGACCCAGGCGCTAAAATCCGGCACTAATGCGGGTTTTTTAGACCCGCCCACTCCCGGGCGTCATTTTTGCCCGGGAGTATAAATATGACGCATATGCATCGGAGTCATTTTTTAAGACGGGAACGCCTACCTTGCATATCATTAACGCAAGGAAGGTGTTCACGCAAAAAAATGATGCTAACTCCATGAACTTTGGCGCTAGACGCGTCTAACGCCAAAGTATAAATATGGAGTTAGTTTTGCGTCGAATTTGCGTCGAAAAAAACGACGCAAATTCGGCGCAAACGGAGTATAAATATGCCCCTAACTCTTCTAAGACTAGAGGCAAAATCAATTTTAGAATTAGACAGTCCGGAACCAAATGGTTTAAACCAGGACAAAGAGCTACATGTTTTTGTATGAGATTGAGTATATATAAAATCACTCGCTCATAGCTCATTGAGATTTCAGGACTTCATGAGAGTTTTAATGATATTTTGGTTTGATTTTAGAATTGCTGTGGGTTGGGATGAACACAGCACCCACTTGGACAAAGAAGCATATGGATTTATATTTGGAATCCATTCAGTTTATTGGTTGGAGATGGCGAAAGCAGCAATTCTGGGTAACTTGTCAGTGGATGAGAGAAACAAGAAAGATGGATGAATAATATATGATTAAAATTAAAAGAAAACTGACTTACAGTGCAGTCTATGATGCATTAGAAATGTTCCTATAGAATTAGTTCTGGTCTTTGTTACTACTAAGTGGAATGTACATACAAACTAGTCGTTTGATGGGTAGATAGGAAATTATAATTTTTATATAAAGTTGAAAAATATGTAAATTATGTAGTGCTGCATGAGTATTCAATATTTATATAGACAACAATGCAATTGATTAAGATAATATTACTGAATGGTTAAATGTAATGAAGTTGTCCAGCCTTTCTATATATATATATATATATATATATATATATATATATATATAGTCCAGCAGGGCAGTTCTCCTTCCGATGTTGTTCCTTGTAGGGATCAGGTGTAGGTGCAGCTCTGCCATATTTATCCTCGTGTCAACATCAGGGCAGTGCGCGCTCTATTGGCGACTAGAATGCAAAAAACCAACATTCTCAAAACAATGGGGGTCATTCTGACCCTGGCGGCCAGTGGCCGCCAGGGCCACCGACCACGGGAGCACCGCCAACAGGCTGGCGGTGCTCCCACGAGCATTCTGACCGCGGCGGTTCAGCCGCGGTCAGAAGCGGCAAGTCGGCGGGCTCCCGCTGACTTACCGCTGCTCGGGGGAATCCTTCATGGCGGCGGAGCGCGCTCCGCAGCCATGAGGATTCTGACAGCCCCTACCGCCATCCTGTTCATGGCGGGAAACCCGCCATGAACAGGATGGCGGTAGGGGGTGCCGCGGGGCCCCTGGGGGCCCCTGCCGTGCCCATGCCAATGGCATGGGCACGGCAGGGGCCCCCGTAAGAGGGCCCCGCAAAGTATTTCAGTGTCTGCCTAGCAGACACTGAAATACGCGACGGGTGCAACAGCACCCGTCGCACCTTCCCACTCCGCCGGCTCGATTACGAGCCGGCATCCTCGTGGGAAGGGAGTTTTTCCCTGGGCTGGCGGGCGGTCTTTTGGAGACCGCCCGCCAGCCCAGGGAAAAACTCATAATACCCTCCGCGGTCTTTTGACCGCGGAGCGGTATTATGGAGGGCTGAATTCTGGCGGGCGGCCTCCGCCGCCCGCCAGAATCAGAATCAGGGCCAATGTAATTTATGCATTGTGCTGATATGTTGTTGTTTAACCTTTTGCATTGCAGAGTTCAATCCTGAAGACTTATTTTTAATGTGCTTACAAATGCTGTTCATTTGCAATGTATTGCTGCAGGCTTTCAGAGTGTGTTAGGGTGTGGTCCCTTTCCAGGGCCTTCTAGAGACTTTCCCTGCAACATGCCTGGGTGTGGTTGTGGGCTGGGCCAAGACTCTATAAAAAGGAGCCAGCCCAGCTCCAAGTGCTCACTATTCAGAGGTCCCGGTGCAGAGCAGCAGCTATTTACTGAGCTTCTGTCCCGGTGGCCTATTTGATCTTCCAGACATCTCACTTTCATTCTTCATTTGGAGATCCTTGTTCTGACGGTGGTTGGGCTGGCCTCCCGACGCCTTTATCGAGAATTCTCATGTTCTTGGGCCTAATTCTTTTAGTATTTGACAGAGTACTTTGCGCGTGTGAAATATGCGCTTGAGTGTTTGTGACATTTGCAGGGTGACTTGCGAATCAGCAAGACGCGCGATTCGTTTCATGATAATTTAATCTTGTTATTCATTGCATGCTACCATTTCTTGACATTTACATGGTGGCTTAAGAATCAGCAAGATGCGCAATTTGTTTTATGGTGTTTTAACTTTGTTGTTCATTGCGCACTACCATTTCTTGACATTTACATGGTGGCTTAAGAATCGGCAAAAGACGCGCGAGTCGTTTCATTGTACTTTGATCTTGTTATTCACTGTGAGCTTTTATTTCTTGGCATTTACATTGTGGTTTACGAATCGGCAAGACGCGGGATTCGTTTAATGATGATTTGACTTTGATATTCATTGCATACTAACATTTCTGGGCATTTTACATGGTGACACTAGAATCGACAAGACGCACAATTCTCTCCTCGAGTTTAATTCATGTTGTTTATTGTATGCCACTATTCTAAGATATTTATCATGTAATATTTGAGTTGACAAGTTATGTGATTTGTTTTCCTGAATCCATATTGTGTTATTCATGGTGCACAATCCTTTTATGGTGTTTATTATATATATATATATATATATATATATATATATATATATATATATATATATATATATATATATAAATCTACAATATGCGCAATTTGTGTTGAAACATTTTAAGAGTACACAGAAGATCAGAGTTTCTAGATGCAATATTGTATGGTCCTAGTATGCATTCTCAAAAAAGGATTTATATGGCTGGTTTAAAATTTAGTCAGAATGTCTTTTCTGATTCTCATGTAAAGGAAAGTACTTGAATAAGAAAGTTTTCATTTAATCCATCTTGATTCCCTTACAGGTATCCGGCCATCTTGAAACTTAGTCATTTTAAACCTAATTCTTAGATTGTTCATGTTTTCAGAATGACTATGCTTAGAATCATAGTCTAGTATTGATTTCAGGAGATATAGGCCCTCATTACAACTTTGACGGGCGGCGGAGGCCGCCCGCCAAAGTTGCGCCGCAGGAATACCGCACCGCGGTCTGAAGACCGCGGCCGGCATTCTGAGTTTCCCGCTGGGCGGGCGAGCGGCCGCCTTAAGGCCGCCCGCCAGCCCAGCGGGAAACAACCTTCCCACGAGGACGCCGGCTCGGAATCGAGCCGGCGGAGTGGGAAGGTGCGACGGGTGCTACTGCACCCGTCGCGTATTTCACTGTCTGCTATGCAGACAGTGAAATACAAGCGGGCCCCTCTTACGGGGGCCCCTGCAGTGCCCATGCCATGCCTGCAGTGCCCCGCAACACCCCCTACCGCCATCCTGTTCCTGGCGGGCGAACCGCCAGGAACAGGATGGCGGTAGTGGGTGTCAGAATCCCCAAGGCGGCACAGCAAGCTGCGCCGCCTTGGAGGATTCCAACGGGCAGCGGAAAACCGGCGGGAGACCGCCGGTTTTCCTGCACTGACCGCGGCCAAAGCGCCGCGGTCAGAATGCCCTGCGGGGCACCGCCGGGCTGTCGGCGGTGCTCCCGCCAACCGAGAGCCTGGCGGTCACAGACCGCCAGGCTCGTAATGAGGGCCATAATTTTCATATTGTGTGTTCTAACCTTTTTCTTACTACAGGTCTCTTTCCCAGCTGTTTCCCTTTCTAATCCCCTCTTCCCCTCTTGAACTCTCTTAGCCTCTGTGATTTATCTATCACAGTCTTGGAGCTGTTCAGTGGTGGATGTGTTGGGAACGTGCGCAGACCCCGAGGATCTGGTGACTCTGACAGAATAGTGAGCCCACAAATTATTATCCTCCTGGTTTGTGTATGTTCTCAGCATGGCCACGCTGGATGAGTTAGTCAAGGCTATCACCCAGCTCCAGGCAGAGGTGGTATCATCCAAAGAAGTGACAACTAGCTTAGCTGAGAGAGTGAGTCAGTTGCAAGATAAGGTAGAGAAGAAGGAACAAAGTCCCACAGGTGTGTCCTGGCCAGGTACTTCTTCTCAGGCTTCTGGAAGTAATCCGACAAACATTTCCCTAAATGTTCCTTCCGCAATTCCTTTAGCTCCCCCAGAACATTTCTCAGGTGACCCTTTGAAAGCGCAATCTTTCCTGGTTCAAGTGGGACTACACTTCACCTGCAGACCACATACTTTCCCCGATGCCCAGTCCAAAGTAGCTTTCTTGTTATCATATTTGGCTCTGGATGCAGCTACTTGGGCAATTCCTCTTGTGCGTAAAAATAGTCCCTTGTTGTACAACTGGAGAAATTTTGTTCGTGAGTTTGAGAGAGTTTTTCATTGTAGAACTGTAACACAGTCAGCAGATCATGAATTATTAGTTTTACGCCAAGGGAATCAAGACCTAGTGTTTTAATCGGCTGGTTGCCGAGACATCCTGGCCTGAAGAAAAACAAGCGGTCTTGTTTTACAAGGGACTCAAAGAGGAACAAAAAGATATCTTAGTGCAAATTGACCCACAACCTACAGACTGTCAAGAATTAATAAACCTTGTCTTGAGGCTTCATCATCGTTTAGCAGAACTTAAAGGCACGCGCAACAAGATTGAAAAATATTCATGGCGTGTTCATGATAAAAGAGACTCAATAACTCCCAAAGAGAGAATGCCGGAACCAATTGAAATTGGAACCATCAGAAGACCTTTGACCAAAGATGAAAAGGACCTACGCAGAAAAAATGGACAAAGGGGGTCATTACAACATTGGCGGTATAAGGCGCTTACCGCCGTGCAGAAGACCGCCAATACACCGCCGCGGCCGCAGTAGACCACCACAGCTATTATGACACACATCACGGAATCCGCCGAAATTCAGACACCCACACAACACCGCCACACCAAAGGTCAGCGATAAACTGTCGGAAACAAATCCTCCACCGCCACACCAACAGAAACACGCCCATGCTATTACGACCCACGAATCCATGCAGCGGTCTTTAAACCGCGGTATTCCATTGGCGGTACACACCGCCGCGCTCAAAATACACACACATCTCTAAAACACCGCCACAGTGGACAATTCAAAATACACACACCTGATACACATACACACACCACTCCCACACACCCAACACAATATAAAACACACACCCACATCACACACAAACCCCTACAACCAGAATTTCTGAGAGAAGGCCAGAGAGACAGCACAGCTATTGACAACCCCATCACACAGAGGCACACAACACCATCACCCACACTACGTCCAAGCACAAAACACCACATACCACTACACTCACCACACTCATCAACACATACACCACCCCACACATCACACACAACACCCCATGTCACACCAAAGACACCCCCGCTTCTCCGAGGAGGAGCTCAGGGTCATGGTGGAGGAAATCGTACGGGTAGAGCCACAGCTATTTGGCTCACAGGTACAGCACACATCAATAGCCAGGAAGATGGAGCTATGGCGCAGAATAGTGGACAGGGTCAACGCCATGGGACAGCACCCAAGAAATAGGGAGGACATCAGGAAGAGGTGGAACGACCTACGGGGGAAGGTGCGTTCAACTGTCTCCAGGCACAACATCGCAGTGCAGCGGACTGGCGTCGGACCCCCACCTCCTCCCCCACAACTAACAACATGGGAGGAGCAAGTCCTAACCATCTTGCATCCTGAGGGCCTCGGAGGAGTCGGTGGAGGATGGGACACTGGTAAGTCAAATCTTAACTATCATATCCCCCACCCTACCTGCATGCTATCACACACCCCCACCCTCACACCCTCCCCTATCACCCCAAATCCTCACTAATCTACCCATGACACCAAGCACCCATCCCAACACCAAGCCCTGCATGACACAACTAAGCATGGGCACCCCTCACTAAAGCAAGCCCACTGCACATACCCAGAACACCCCCCCAACCATCACCACACAAGCCCCCACACAGGAATGCCTGCACTGGGGATCATGCACACTCAACCATTGCACACCATTACACACACACATGCAATAATCATGTTCTTATACCCCTGCAGGAACCCGAAGGAACGTCACCACACCAGAGAGTCCAGACAACACCACTCCACCCCCAGAAGAGGCCCACAGTGACGACAGCAGCTCTGCCCCACTGGATCCTGATGACCAGCCCGGACCATCGTGGGCCTCAGGACAGTCGGTTCCACTTGCCCAGCCACAGCCCAACACCGAGCTGCCACCCTCTGGTAACACCAGCACAGCACCCACCCAGCGGGCCCAAACCTCCCTACCCAGGACAGGTCAATCAGCGGTGTGTCCACCACTACAGGGCACCCAGGCTAACCCACCACCCCAACAACAACAGGGACCTGGGGGCAGTGGTAGTGGGCACATGGTCCAGGGGACAGAGGCACAGGAACACCGGGCAACTGGGAGGGCTGCTGTGTGACAGAGGGAGGACAGGCCAAGGGAACCAACTCTCCACAAGGCCCTATCCTCCATCATGGGAGCATACCACCACTCCCAGGAGACGATGGCGACAGTCCTGGACAAGTTGCAGGAGACCCTGCGTCTGCAGGACGAACTGTATTTGGGGTTCAGGGAGGAGCTCAGGACCATCAGCTTTGCCCTGGGCACCATCGTAGGGGTGCTGACGGACATTAAAAAGACCTTGAGGGACACCGTGGCACGACGAACTGCCCACCACCTCCGCCGGCGCTAGTGGACAGGACGCCCCGCCACAGGACCAACACACCAGCACCCCATCCCCTGCAGACGGACAACCACCACGCAAGCGGGCCCTGAGATCCAGGAACAGGACAGAGCAAGATGGCAAGATCCCCGCCAGGAAATAAGACCACCCTGATTGTCCCCCCACTGTCCCACTTTGTCACCCTGTCCAGATTGGAACTGCCCCAGCTCCACTTCCAATGCCCAGATGGGCAGTGCACCTGTGAGACTAATAGACTGGACTCTGCCATGGACATTCCTCCACCATCACCCATCCCCATTTTACAACCTTCCTTGATTTTTTTAGCACTTAAATAAACACCCTTGAAAGCCAAAAAAATCTGGAGTCACTCTATGATTTGGAACTTTGTATTATCAATTACAGTGTCACAATGGGTTATCCATTGTAAGGCTAGCATACCAATGTCACACATCAAAAGCCCTTGAAGGATGCAAGCAGTTGACACCTAGGTTACCACACTTGTGAAACTGAAATGGAAGGGTACAACTCAATTAACAAATAGTGAGTGAAATGTAGGTACAGGATAGAGGTAGACGTGTGAAAGTTAATGTAATGTTAAACCAGAAAATATTCTCACCTGTGTGTCACTGGAAATATTGCCGTATGACTGACTCCCTGTTGTCGTTTTCTTCATCCTCAGCTTCATCCTCATCACTGTCCACTGGCTCCACAGGCTCCACAGGCTCCACAGCTGCCACAACACCGTCACCTGGATCATCCTCCTGCTGAAAAGGCACGTGGCATCGCAATGCCAAATTATGGAGCAGGCGATGAGGATGTCGCACACCTTCTTCGGTGAGTAGAATAGGGATCCACCTGTCATATGGAGGCACCTGAACCTGGCCTTAAGAAGGCCGAAGGTGCGTTCGATCACCCTCCTAGTCCGCCCATGGTCATCATTGTACCGTTCCTCTGCCCTGGTCCTGGGATTCCTCACTGGGGTCAATAGCCGGGAAAGGTTGGGGTAACCAGAGTCCCCCAATAGCCATACACGGTGCCTCTGGAGTTGACCCATCATATCAGGGATGCTGCTATTCCGCAGGATGTAGGCGTCATGCACAGAGCCAGGGAACATTGCATTTACCTGCGAGATGTACTGGTTTGCCAAACAGACCATCTGGACATTCATCGAATGATAATTCTTCCTGTTACTGTACACCTGTTCACTCCTGCGGGGGGGACCAGAGCTACATGGGTCCCATCAATGGCACCTATGACGTTCGGGATATGTCCAAGGGCATAGAAGTCACCTTTCACTGTAGGCAAATCTGCCACCTCAGGGAAAATTATGTATCTCCTTACGTGTTTCAGCAGGGCAGACAACACTCTGGACAGCACGTTGGAAAACATAGGCTGGGACATCCCTGATGCCATGGCCACTGTTGTCTGAAAAGACCCACTTGCAAGGAAATGGAGCACTGACAGCACCTGCACGTCAGGGGGGATTCCAGTCGGATGGCGGATTGGTGACATCAGGTCTGACTCCAACTGGGTACATAGTTCCTGGATTGTGGCACGGTCAAACCGGTAGGTGACGATGATATGTCTTTCTTCCATTGTCAACAGGTCCACTAGCGGTCGGTACACCGGAGGATTCCGCCATCTTCTCATATGTCCCAGCTGACGGTGCCTACGAAGGACAACAGCGAAGAACCAGTCACTATTCCTCCAGGTATGTACCCACAGTTACACACAAGACTACACCAGACAGAAAACCCTTCCTGTATGTGTGTTGAGTATAGACCTAGCTATGCGTGACGCAGTAGTAAATGAAGCCATGTGGGCCCCTGAAATGGCGGCTGCCTGACCTCTAAACTGGGACAATGGGATTGTGGGGTAACTGCACTGGCATTGCACACCGTCACGGTAGGCGGTCGTAGACCGCGGCGCAATGCTGCATTGGTTAACATTGGACCCTATGGGTCCCAGGAGCCAATGAGCAGGTGCGCCGGCGGTGAAGAAGCGCACCGCCGCGGACGTCACCGCCATTTTCTATCTGTTCACTCACTAGATACCTGACCTTCGACAGGAGAGGACCTACACTGCTAGTGCTGCTGTGACCTCGGTCTGGAAGCGACGATGGCTGCTGCGTCTGGGGAAAGGGCCCCTGCCTTCACTGCACAGGAGCTGGAGAAACTTGTGGATGGGGTCCTCCCCCAGTACACGCTACTCTACGGTCCTCCAGACCAACAGGTTAGTACACAGGGAGCACGTTGTATGGGCTAGGCCTGGGTGGAGAGGGCTGGGTGGAAGAGGGAAGGGGGAAGAGTACATAGAAGAGTTATGCATGGGAATGAATGGGCCACATGGCCAGAGTAGGGAGGGGGCCACTCACATTGACGGTGCAGTTGGTAATGACTGTTCCTCTTTCCTTGTGCATGTCATGTAGGTCAGCGCCCACCAGAAGAGGGACATTTGGCGTGCCATCGCCAAGGAGGTCTGGACCCTGGGGGCTCACCAGAGACGGGGCATCCACTGCCATAAGAGATGGGAGGACATTCGCCGCTGCAGCAAGAAGACGGCGGTGGCTCAGTTGGGGATGGCCTCCCAACGTGGGAGGGGTGCCCGTCGCACCATGACCCCCCTGATGTTCCGGATCCTGGCGATGGCCTACCCGGAGTTGGATGGGTGCTTGAGGACATCACAGCAGACACAAGGGGGTGAGTACAATCTCATTCAGCGGACTTTGCGTGCAGTGGAGGGGTCTGGGTGGGGGAGGTGGGCTGTGGGTGTCCCTAGGCCAGGGCGAGTTAGGTAGGCAAGGCCCCTCCGTAATGTAGGCCATGTGGCACTCAACCACACCTCAGCAGAGTGCCAAGTTGAGGTATAGTTGCCCCTGTGGCATTCATGCGCGCAGATTTCCACCATTGCCATGTAGGCCATGTCCCAGAAATTGCATGTGCAGAGGTCAGGAGCACGGCGTAATGCAGGGGGCTGCTGCGTCTGTCTTGTCCGCCAACGGTAGCGGCATGCCATGCACTAAAACTCTCTTTGTTCTGTCTCCCCCCCTTTTCCTGCTCTCCCTGTCCTTTTGTACATCAGCATCATCAGGCGGAGGTACAGTGGCACCGGAGCATGAGGGAGCTGCATCCCACATGGCCATGGAGGGCCATACCACAGACTCTGAATGCACCAGTGGGACGGAGGGCGAGGGGAGCTTCACGTCGGCCACCGGATCACCAACCAGCGACACGGACTCGTCCGCCGATGGGAGTTCCCCTGTGGTGGCGGCACCACCTGTGCGCCCCACTTCTACAGGTACAGCCGCCACCCCCCTACCAGCACCGCCCTCCCAGCAGCCCCTCAGCGTTCGCCCCGTGCCCGCTCACCCAGGAGGGTGGGCATCACCTTCGCCCCAGGCACCTCAGGCCCTGCCCCAGTCACCCCTGCTGCCCTCAGTGAGGAGGCCATTGACCTCCTCAGGTCACTCACTGTTGGGCAGTCTACCATTGTGAATGCCATCCAGGGTGTAGAAAGGGAGTTGCAACACGGTAATGCATTCCTGGAGGGCATTCATTCTGGTCAGGCTGTCCTTCAGCGAACCCTGCAATCTCTGGCCTCAGCACTGATGGCAGCCATTGTCCCTGTGTCTAGCCTCCCCCCTCCAACTTCCTCCACCCAGACCCAATCTCCTGTACCCCAGCCCATCCCAAGCACACCTACAGACCAGCATGCACACAAGTCAACACACACAAGTAGCTCAAGCAAACATAGGCACCACACACGCCACAGGCACTCACGCAAGCCTCACCCACATACAGACAGAGCAACATCCACTGTCTCCACTATGTCCCCCTCCTCCTCTTCTCCCTTCTCCCTCCCAGTCTCGTCTACACACACACCTGCATGCACCACATCTACAGGCACTAGGACTCGCACCAGGACACCCAGCACCACAAGCCGCTCACCTGCACTCACCACCTCCACTGCCATTTACACGTCCCCTGTGTCCTCTCCCAATGTGTCTGTGACGCCCCCTCCCAAAGTACACAAACTCCGGCAATCACTTTTTCTAAAATGTGATCATCCGAAAATCCCAGTACTATACCTCTTACCTAAACTACATAAAGACAAACAAACTCCTCCTGGCAGACCCATTGTATCAGCTATCGGTTCATTACTTGAAAATACCTCACGTTACATTGATTTTTTTCTTAGACCCTTTGTGGAATGTTTACCTTCCTATGTGAAGGACACCACACAATTTATAAGGATGATGGATGGTCTGGGCTGGGAGGATGATTTCCTTTTTCTAACCTTAGATGTAACCAGCTTATATACGTGTATCCAACACGAATTGGGTCTTAAAGCAGTCAGACATTACTTAAGAGCAAGATCTTTGTCATACCTCATGCATACGGAAATGATCTGTGACATGATATGGTACTGTCTTACCAACAACTTTTTGCTTTTTGATGATCAAATATACAAGCAGATTCAGGGTACTGCGATGGGTACATGCTTTGCTCCAAGCTACGCAAATTTATTTATGGGTTGGTGGGAGGAACAGGTATCCTCTATTATAGCCAACTATGATGACAATGTGGTGTTATGGTGCCGATATATAGATGACATTTTCATCATCTGGAGAGGTGATGTGGATTCGGCACTTAACTTTGTGACAACTTTAAATAAGAACCAATACAATCTTAAGTTAAGTGAGCAGCATAGCAGTACATCTATCCAGTTCTTAGATGTTGAAGTGAATGTTGAAAACAACTTGGTACAGACAAAGCTTTACAGGAAAGCAACAGCAGGTAACAGTTTGTTAAATGCTAAGAGTGCTCACCCTCCTAATTTGATTAGGAGCATACCATATGGTGAACTCCTGAGAGCAAGACGAATCTGCAGTACTGATAAGAAGTATCAGCAGGAATGTAGGACCATGTGTACAAGATTTAGTGAAAGAGGATATAGGGACAATACTATTCGACAGGCTGTGAAGAAAGCTGAGGGAGTAGTAAGATCAGAGGCACTGTATCGCACATATCGACATAACACGTCTGAGGAGAAGATTAGGTTTATTACGACCTACTCCAATCAAACATTTAATTTGAGACGAGCACTTACTAAAAGCTGGCACATTCTTCAAACTGACCCGGACTTACAGGAGTTTGTGTGTGATAATCCTGCTCTAACGTTTCGTAGGGGTAGGTCGTTGAGAGATAATTTTAGTCCCAACATGGTACTTAGTAACATCAAATCTGATAGTGGCCGATCTGGTATCTCAGGGTTCTATTGCTGTCACCAGTGTAAAGCATGCAGATATAGCAAAGACTGTAAAAAAGTAACATGGGGTGTTGGCCGAGATGAATATGCCATCAAGGGATTTTTCACATGTAACACAGTCTTCTGTGTATACTGTCTACGATGTCCATGTGATAAGATATATGTGGGCAGTACAATTCATAAAGCGAAAAAGAGAATGCTAGAGCATGTAAGAGCTATCCGTAATTTTGATCGCAGTTACCCAGTGGCACAACACTTCCACGAAGTACATCAAGGTGATGAAAAACAACTTACATATTTGGTCTGTGATCAAATCAAACGTAATGCACGAGGTGGGGACAGACAGAAATTGTTAAGGATTCTTGAATCAAAATACATTATCAAATTCATGACTCTGTCCCCCAATGGGTTAAATCTAAGTGAAGAGATGAATACTCATCTTGGTAGCTAAATGAATTTCTTTTGATTTTCTACTGAATTTCTGAGTTTTTTGTGAGCTTCTTTTGAGTAATCTAGAGAATTTTGTAAATTAATGGGTTATATATATTGTCATATATTTAGTATTTTCTTTTGGGGGTTTGTATATTGAATGTATTTAATTTTGGTACAAGACATAAAATACAATGTGAAATGTAAAGTATTTGATATAAGGGGACTTAGTTGCCAAATGAGTAAATGATCATTAGAGGTATTATGGTTTTTAAAACCGTTATAAGATGGCGTCTATTAGTTTACTTAGTTACACATCTATACTGTGGTTTGAAGTCCTTTCTTTATGTCTAAGTACCTGTATTTATGTTTGTTGTATGTAGTACTCCCCCACCCGTGAACAAGGCTACGGCTGAAACGCGTTGGGAGGAGGACCATTTTGTCTTTTTTCAATATATTTTTTAAACTGTCCATCGAGTGTCTTGATTTTCTGTCCTAGTGGATGTGAATTTTTGATAATATATTAATGGGATTCCCTGATCCCATATCAAGACCGCCGCTACTGAGCCTCGATAAGTCAGGGTCTTTTTTGGTGATATATATATATATATATATATATATATATATATATATATATATAAAAATCCACAATATGCGCAATTTGTGTTGAAACATTTTAAGAGTACACAGAAGATCAGAGTTTCTAGATGCAATATTGTATGGTCCTAGTATGCATTCTCAAAAAAGGATTTATATGACTGGTTTAAAATTTAGTCAGAATGTTTTTTTCTGATTCTCCTGTAAAGGAAAGTACTTGAATAAGAAAGTTTTCATTTAATCCATCTTGATTCCCTTGCAGGTATCCGGCCATCTTGAAACTTAGTCATTTTAAACTTAATTCTTAGATTGTTCATTGTTTTCAGAATGACTATGCTTAGAATCATAGTCTAGTATTGATTTCCGGATATATAATTTTCATATTTTGTGTTCTAACCTTTTTCTTACTACAGGTCTCCTTCCCAGCTGTTTCCCTTCCCAATCCCCTCTTCCCCTCTTGAACTCTCTTAGCCTCTGTGATTTATCTATCAGAGTCTTGGAGCTGTTCAGTGGTGGACGTGTTGGGAACGTGCGCAGACCCTGATTATCTGGTGACTCTGACACCTTGCTCCTGGGGAGAAAACCAGGGGGGCTAGCTTTCCTATCACAGGCAGGCCACTTCCCCCTTAGGTGACTGCTTCCTGGGGAGTGTGGCAAAAGTAAATCCCAGGGAGCAACATTCTTCTAAAGTCCAACATGGCTAAAACTGTTTTTTGGAGGTTAGGTCTGGCTGAGCCCACCCACTGAGGTGGCTAAAAATTCCAAACACATCCCTCTCCTGCCCTCTCCTAATCTAATCAAGAAAACACCTAACTGTCTAGGGATGCAGGAAATGGAGGAGGTCCTGAGCTGCTCCAAATGTCCTTCCTTCCTTTGAACACCAGTTTGGCTGCACTCTTCCCATCCTGCTTCACCATCTGATGAGGCAGATTTCTTCCCCCAGACACTTGTATTCAGCCCAGGCCACTTTACACCTCATCAAGACAGCCTGGCCAGGCGGCCAGAGGCTGGCCAATCAGAAAAAGGCACTACAGAGCTGAAGTTGGCAATTTTCAGGTAGAGTTTTAAAACTCTTTACCTGAACTAGTTATATTAAATCCAACAATGGCAAGTTGAGGGATTTATTATAACAATTAATTTGATACCAAACTTAATGTATCTGGCTCCTATGGGGACTCTAATAATTTAAATAAAGTCTCCCCATTGTAGCCTATAGAGCCCATTCACTACAGCGAGGGAAAACAAATTTGGCTATTTTACCTTACCTGGGTTTATAAAAACCATTTTTATAAGGTCTCTGCTTATAGTTACATGGCACCCAATCCTAGGGGCACTTAGGGAACACCTTAGGGGTGACTTATATATAAACATAAGGCAGTTTAATACCTTGGAATCACTTTTAATTCCAAAGTTGAATTGCACGTAACTTTAATCTAAAAGCTGTCAACAAGGCAGGCCTGCCCTTAAAATGAATCTAGACACCTCAGTAGTGCACCTATGGGGGAACTAAGGATGCTGTGATCCCTAAACCTAAATGCCCTACCATATACTAGGGATTTATAGGTAGGTTGACATAGACAATTATAATTAGCCTAATTTGCTTATTCATTTTCTACAGAGCACAGGCCCTAGGTCTGGTTAGCAGTACCCATGGTACCATCAGAGTCAAGAAAACACCAGCATAAATTGACAAAAAGGGGCCAAAACTTAGGGATCCTCTGCAATCAGCCTTGTTTTCTCACAGTGGGCTCCTGCACTTATTTAAATATAGCCCCTGGGTGGGCCAGGTCCCGAGGGCATTGACATTTTGAATGCAAGAGGCCGCACCCAGCATGGGACACCACCAACTCCATTGGGCTAAATAGATTAAGAATACGGGGGGCAGTGCTGCCCTCTGCAGCCTTGGGATCACCTCTCCCAAGGGGCTACATAGTTTGGAAGGGGGCCATGCAGCCCCTTCGAGGAGCCATAGGTGGCCGTGGATACTGCCAATCCCAAGGGCAGGCTCCTGCCATGTTCAAGGATGGCCACCCCTGGGACATAGCTGTTTGCTTTGACTTGGCAGGGCCTTTGACAGCGTCCCCGAGTCAGAGCAAACACTCCAGTTCCAGAAAGTGAGAGCTGTCAAGGTTTCCTCTGTTTCCCAACCTTCAGAGAAGCAGGCAGGGAAACAGAGGAATATATTACTCTCACAGAGAGGGAGCTGCATCTTAACAGCTACCTCACTGTGACAGCAATGCTGGCTCCTGCAGGAGATTGAGAGCCAGCTGGAACCGCTGGGGCCTTCAGGTTCTTCCCACAGTTCCCATCCATTTTGACTGGGTACCCAGGGATGCACCCAGGTGACTTGGATAGGCCTAAGGGATGAGTTCTCTGGGACAGAGATCAACCTGGTGAGGGGGCCTCATGGCTGGGCTCCAGTGGATGTTGTCCCCAGTGCTGAGATTGGCATGGTAAGGTGGGCTATAACCCCCCCGAAAAAGAAATACATTAAGGATCTGGGGATAGGGTCCAGGATCCTAAATCGGCTAGGTGAGGGGGTCCACATGGCCAACCTCCCCCCAAAAAATATATTGTAGAAGGATAGGCACTGGGAAATGGGGTCCCAAGGGCTGAAATTTGCAGGGGTGGGGGACTGCGGACCTGCAGTCAACTCCCCCTGCACTTGGCCAAAGGCAGTGTGCAGCATGGGGTTGGGTGGTTAGGGGTTTTGCCCGCAGGGTCTGGTATGGTTAGGTGGTTATAGGGGGAAGTCGCTCTGCGGCCAACAACTGCTGTGCAATTTTCTCCACTTGGGCCCCATAATCCAATGTAACTCCTCCTAATGCCAATATTGTCGCTTTCATGTGTTTGATCATTTGTAAATGCACCGAATACCTAATTGTTTTAATCTCAGTATCTCTACAAATTGATGAGGCCAAACATACTCATATGATGTTATGTGCATATAGGAACCTCTACATGAAACTAAGCATCTGATGTAGAGCTTGGTGGAAGGGTTTCTCTCTTGCAATGGTGATAGATATCCCATCTGCCAAAATCTATTAATACCATTGTTTTCTATGGTATTTCGCTTTCGGTGGACAAGATATCCGTCACCATTGCTACATTGCAACAGAGTAACCCCTCAGCAGTGATTTAAATCAGGCTCTAAATGTGTATTTTTTAAAACACATTGGGGGTCATTCTGACCTCGGCGGTAAAAGGCGCTTACCGCCGGTCAGAAGACCGCCATAACACCGCTGCGGCCGCGGTAAACCGCCACAGTCATTCTGACTCGCAACTGGCAAACTGCCAAAAACCCGACATCCACAAAAGTCCGCCACACCAAAGGTCTGCTCAAAAATGGCGATGAACAAACCTCCACCATCACGGCAACAGAAATACGCCCATACCATTCCGACCCACAAATCCACGTGGCGGTCTTTCAAACGCGGTATTCCATTGGCAGTACACACCGCCGCGGTCAAAATACACACACACATAGAAAACTCAGCCACATTGGTCAGTTTGAAATACACACACCTGATACACATACTAACACCACTCCCACACACCCAACACAATATAAAACAAACACCCACATCACCCACAAGCCCCTACGACCCGAAATTACTGACGAAGGCTAGAGAGAGAGCACAGAATAGACAATCCCACAACACAGAGGCACACAACACCATCACCCACACAGAATCCACGCACCAAACACCACACACCACCACACGCACCACACTCATCACCACAAACGCCACCCCACACCTCAACCACACCACCCCATGGCACCCCAAAGACACCCCAGGTTCAGTGACACCGAACTCAGGGTCATGGTGGAGGAAATAGTCCGTGTAGAGCCCCAGCTCTTCGGGGCACAGGTGCAGCACACCACAATTGCCAGGAAGATGGAGCTATGGCAAAGGATAGTGGACAGGGTTAACGCGGTGGGACAGCATCCACGCAATCGGGAGGACATCAGGAAGAGATGGAACGACCTACGGGGGAAGGTGCGTTCCATGGTATCAAGGCACAACATTGCGGTGCAGAAGACTGGCGGCGGACCCCCACCTACTCCCCCCGAAAATACTGCATGGGAGGAGGAAGTCTTGCACATCCTGCATCCTGAGGGCCTCGGAAGAGTAGGCGGAGGAATGGACTCTGGTAAGTCAAATCTTCACTACTGCTTCCCACCCCCACCCCACCTGCATGCCAAATCATACCCCCACCCTCACCCCCTCCCCCATCACACCAACACCTAGCAAAAGGCTCACCATCACAACCCACCCATCCCAACACCAAGCCCTGCATGTGACCACAAAGCATGGGCACCCATCACAAAAGCATGCCCACTGCACACACACATCACCCCCACAAGCCACCCTCACAAAAGCCCCCACAAGGAAATGCCTGCACTTGGGTACACGGACACCCACCCATCACACGAAATGCCACACACAGAAGCAATAACCATACCTTTATACCCCTGCAGGACCCGAACGCCACCACACCGCCACGGAGGGTCCAGAGATGTCCATCCCACCCCCAGAAGAGGCTCCCAGCGATGACAGCAGCTCTGTCTCCCAGGAGCCAGATGACCAGCCCGGCCCATCGGGGACCTCTGGACAGTCGGTTCCCCACAGACAGCCACAGGCTACACCAGACCCAACCCCCTCTGGGAACACCAGCACAGCTCCCACCCAGCGGGCTCATGCCTCTGTCTCCAGGACACGTCAATCAGCGGTGTGTCCACCACTACAGGGCACCCAGGTTGACCCACCACCCCAACAACAACAGGGACCTGGGGGCAGTGGTAGTGGGCACACCGTCCAGGGGACAGAGGCCCAGGAACACAGGGGAACTGGGAGGGCTGCTGTGTGACAGGGGGGGGGACAGGCCCGGGGAACCGACTCTCCAAGAGGCCCTCTCCTCCATCATGGGAGCATACCACCACTGCCAGGAGACGATGGAGACGGTACTGGCCCGGTTCCAGGCGATCCAGGAACTGCAGGAGGAACGGTACATGGGGTTCAGGGAGGAACTGAGGAACATCGGCTCCGCAATGGGGACCATCATCGTGGCCCTTACCCAGATCGTCACCACATTGCGGGACCATGTGGCACCCCAAAGGGCCCCTGTCACTAGCCCAGGCCAGGAACAGCCTACCACCTCCGCCGGCGCTAGTGGACAGGAGGCCCCCACACAATGACAGGCCACCAGAACCCCACCTCCTGCAGAAGAAGAACCACCCGCAAGCGGAACGTGAGATCTCACAAGAAGACAGAGTAGGATTGCAAGACCCCCGCCAGCCTAAGATACCCCCTGATGTCATCCCACTATCCCACATTGTCACCCTGTCCAACCTTGAACTGCCCCTGCTCCATCCTTCCCCAGGCATATGGACAATGCACCTGTGCGACTGAGAACTGGACTCTGCCATGGACATTACTCCACCCCCACCCATCACCGTTTCCCAATCATGTACCTATATGTAGCACTTAAAATAAATCACTTATTGCACTTAAAATAACAGGAGTCTGCTTGTATTCTTAACAAATGTATTACACATAACGGTGCAATAATGTCCAGTTACTTTGTGATGACAACATACCAATTTCAATACGCTTTAGTCCATGGGCAAACAAAGCTGAAGTCAGTCAGTGGGTTATACAGCTCTGAAAAGGGAAGGGAAAGTCACAAATCAGTTAACAGGAACTGGGGGGAAACACAGACAGTGGAGACGCATGAGGCCTTAAGCAAATGTAAAATGGCGTGGCTGATTCTTACCTGTGTGCTACTGAAAATATTGTTGTATGACTGTATCCCTGTTGTCCGTGTCGTCCCCGTCGTCTTCCTCCTCTTCACTCTCCACAGGCTCCAAAGCTGCTACAACACCACCATCTGGACCATCCTCCTGCAGAAAAGGCACCTGGCGTCGCAAAGCAAGATTGTGAAGCATACAGCAGGCCACGATGATCTGGCACACCTTCTTTGGTGAGTACATTAGGGATCCCCCTGTCATATGCAGGCACCTAAACCTGGCCTTCAGGACCCCGAAGGTCCTTTCTATGATCCTCCTAGTTCGCCCATGGGCCTCATTGTACCGTTCCTCTGCCCTGGTCCGGGGATTCCTCACTGGGGTCAGTAGCCACGACAGGTTGGGGTAACCAGAGTCACCAATTAGCCACACACGGTGTCTCAGTAGCTGTTCCATCACATAAGGGATGCTGCTATTTCGCATGACATACGCGTCATGCACTGACCCAGGGAACTTGGCATTTACATGGGAGATGTACTGGTCAGCCAAACAGACCACCTGGACATTCATCGAATGATAACTTTTTCTGTTTCTGTACACCTGCTCACTTTCTTTGGGGGGAACCAAAGCCACATGGGTCCCATCAATGGCACCAATGATGTTGGGGATATGTCCAAGGGCATAGAAATCACCCTTCACTGTAGCCAATTCGCCCACCTCAGGGAAAATAATGTAGCTCCGCATGTATTTCATCAGGGCAGACAACACTCTGGACAAAACCTTAGAAAACATAGGCTGAGACATCCCAGATGATATGGCCACTGTTGTCTGAAAAGACCCACTTGCCAAAAAATGGAGTACTGACAGAACCTGCACCAGAGGGGGAATCCCTGTGGGTTGGCGGATGGGGGACATCAGGTCTGGCTCCAGCTGGGCACATAGTTCATGTATAGTTGCTCTGTCAAGCCTGTATGTAAGTATGATATGTCGTTCTTCCATTGTCAACAGGTCCACCAGCGGTCGGTACACAGGAGGATTCTTCCTTCTCCTCGCAAGTCCCAGCGGACGGTGCCTAGGAAGGATAACATGGAGCACAGAGTCAAGCAACCCACAGGTTCGTTCACACAGCTTGCACAGTACACGAATCGCTATGCATTGAAAGGCTTGTATGAGTGGCAATGCAAGGCCTAGGCCTGTGTGACGCAGTAGAAATCATGCCATGTGGGCCCTTGAAATGGCGGCTGCCTGACCTGTGAAGTGTGACAGTGGGATGTGAGGTCACTGCGCTGGCGTGGCACACCGTGGCGGTAGGCGGTCGAAGACCGCGGCGCAAAGCAGCATTGGTTAACATTGAAACCTATGGGTCTCAGGAGCCAATGACGATGTGCGCCGGCGGTCGCGGTACGCCCGCCGCGGTACGCACCGCCGCGGGCGTGACCGCCATTTTCTATCTGATTAATCACTCGAGACCTGATCATCCACAGGAGAGGACCTATACTGCAAGTGCTACTGTGACCTCGGTCTGGGAGATACAATGGCTGCTGCGACTGGGGAAAGGGCCCCTGCCTTCACTTCCGAAGAATTGGAGAGACTTGTTGATGGGGTCCTCCTCCAGTATGCGCTACTCTACGGTCCTCCAGACCAACAGGTTAGTACACAGGGTGCACGTTGAATGGGCTATGCCTGTGTTGAGTGGGGTGTATGAAAGATGGTGGGGAGGGGAGCGAATGAGGAGTGCAACGCACGAAAGATGAGAGCATGTGCCATATGGCAAGGTTGGGGAGGGGGGGCCACTCACATTGACCAGGCAGAAAACTGATGCGATTTCCTTTACCACCCTGTACATGTCACATAGGTCAGTGCCCATCAGAAGATCGACATTTGGCGTGCCATTGCCAAGGACGTCCGGGCCCTGGGGGTCCACAACAGACGGGGCACCCACTGGCGAAAGAGTTGGAAGGACATCCGCCGTGGGACCAGAAAGACCGCCGAGTCTCTGCTGGGGATGGCCTCCCAACGTAGGAGGGGTGCCAGCCGCCAATTGACCCCCCTGATGTCCCGGATCCTGGCGGTGGCCTACCCCGATTTGGATGGGCGCGTGCGGACATCACAGCAGACACAAGGGGGTGAGTATCAGCACATTCTGCTATCTTTGCGCGCAGTGAAGGTGTCTGGGTGGGGGAGGAGGGCTGTGGCTATCTCCAGGCCAGGGCGCATTCTGTAGGCTAGGCCCCTCCGTTAGACACGGCCCTGTGCCCCCACCCCCCATCTCTGTAGGGTGCCAAGTACAGCTATCCATGGTCCGGCCTCACCCATGTGTGCATTGGTCGTCCATAGACCTGTAGGCCTAGTCACAATAACTGAGTAGTGTACCCCGATTGCGCGGCCTAGTTCAGGGGGCTTCTGTCCTCTCCGATAACGGTGTTGCCAATGCATGCACTCAACCTGTCTTCATTTCTCCCCCCCCCATTTTCTTTGTCTTCCTGTTCATGTGTGCATTAGCATCATCAGGCGGAGGAGAAGTGGCATCGGCGCACGAGGGAGCTTCAACTCACATGGCCCCGGAGGGCCATACAACAGACTCCGAGTACACCAGTGAGACGGAGGGCGAGTGGAGCTCCACAACGGGGACCCGTGGAGACGTCAGCGACACCGACACGTCCTCGGAAGGGAGCTCCCTAGCGGTGGCGGCAACATCCGTGCCCACCACCACAACAGGTACAGCCGCCACCCAGCGCACCAGCCCTGCCCTCCCAGCAGCCCCTCAGCCTTCGCTCCGTGCCCGCTCGCCCAGGAAGGCGGGCATCTCCTTCGCCCCAGGCACCTCAGGCCCTGCCCCAGTTACCCCTGCTGCCCTCAGTGAGGAGGTCATTGACCTCCTCAGGACACTCATTGTTGGGCAGTGCATCGGAGCAATGCATACCTGGAGGGCGTTCATTCGGGTCAGGCTGCCCATCAGCGATCGTTCAACGCTCTGGCCTCAGCACTGATGGCAGCCATTGTCCCTGTCTCCAGCCTCCCTCTTCTGACTCCCTCCACCCAGTCCCAGTCTCCTGTTCCTCTGCCTATCCCATCCACACCATCAGACCAGCCTGCACACACCTCTACACCCAAGGGCAGCTCATCCAGACATAAGCACCACAGATCCCACAAGCATTCACACAAGCAACATCCAGATGCAGACATGCCAACAGTCACTACCACCTCTGTGTCCCCCACATCCTCATCTCCCTCCTCCCTCCCTGTGACGTCACCACTCACACCTGCATGCACACCACCATCAGCCAGTACTTCCATCACCAGCACACCCTCTATTACAGTCCGCACACGTGCAGTCACCACCCCCACTGCCATTTACACGTCCCCTGTGTCCCCTCCAAGTGTGTCTGTCACCCCCTCTTCCAAACCACACAAACGCAGGCAGCCACCCACCCAACAGCCATCCACCTCACGACAGCCTCCGTCACAAGCACCTGCACCCAAAGACAGCACACTTGACTCTCCTACAACCACATCCTCCTCCTCCACTCCCAAACCACTACAGCTACCCGTCCCTGTCCTTCCAAAGTCCTTTTCCTTTCCAACCTTGAGCTCGTTCCAATCACTGACCCACTCCCTCCATCTGGTAAGAGTAAAAAAAGCACCTCAGCCACCACCAGCCTTGCATCTACTGTGACCATAGTACAGGGCTATTGGAGTCCACCAGATCCTAGGCCAGGAACATCGGCCAGCAGCAAGGGGACAGCCAGCCCACCCCCTGGGAAGAGGACAAAAAAAAAAAAGGCCCGGCGCGACAAGACTGAGACGGCTGCCACCAAGGACAGTAGCCTTGCCCCGTCACCTGCCACATCATCCAAGGGAGGCAAGGGCCACAGAGCTTCAGCGAAGGAGGGCAAGGGCAGCAGGGCAGAGAAGTCAGGCAGCAGGCAAGCTGCCCAGGAGGGCCCCACCAGCCCGATTCCGGATGTGACGGACGACACCCACGGGCCCAGGACTCCATCACAGGAGGGCGCTGCGACCGCAAGGTCGGATGGCGAATGAGCGGGAAGTCTTGCCCAGGTCTGGCTCCCTAGACACACAGGACAAGCACCGTTGAACAGGGCCCCGCTGGGACAAGAACCGCTGAACAGGGGCACGCCGGGACAAGAACCGCTGAACAGGGGCCCGCCGGGACAAGAACCGCTGAACAGGGGCCCACCGGGACAAGCACCGCTGAACAGGGCCCCGCCGGGACAAGAACCGCTGAACAGAGGCCAGCCGGGACAAGAACCGCTGAACAGGGCCCCGCCGGGAGGAGCACCGCTGAACAGGGCCCCGCCGGGACAAGAACTGCTCCGTTGGGCCCTTCATCTCAAGCACCGCTCCGCTGGGCCCTTCCTGTCAAGCACCGCTCCGCTGGGCCCTGCCGTCTCTGCACCACTCCGCTGGGCTCTTCCTGTCAAGCACCGCTCCGCTGGGCCCTTCATCTCAAGCACCGCTCTGCTGGGCCCCGCCGTCTCTGCACCGCTCCGGTGGGCCCTTCATCTCAAGCACCGCTCCGCTGGGCCCCGCCGTCTCTGCACCGCTCCGCTGGGCCCTTCATCTCAAGCACCGCTCCGCTGGGCCCCGCCGTCTATGCACCGCTCCTCTGGGCCCTTCATCTCATGCACCGCTCCGCTGGGCCCTTCATCTCAAGCACCGCTCCGCTGGGCCCTTCCTGTCAAGCACCGCTCCGCTGGGCCCTTCATCTCAAGCACCGCTCCGCTGGGCCCTTCCTGTCAAGCACCGATCCGCTGGGCCCCGGTGTCTCTGCACCACTCCGCTGGGCCCTTCATCTCAAGCACCGCTCCGCTGGGTCCCGCCGTCTCTGCACCGCTCTGCTGGGCCCTTCCTGTCAAGCACCGCTCCGCTGGGCCCTTCATCTCAAGCACCGCTCCGCTGGGCCCTTCCTGTCAAGCACCGCTCCGCTGGGCCCCGCCGTCTCTGCACAACTCCGCTGGGCCCTTCATCTCAAGCACCGCTCCGCTGGGCCCCGCCGTCTCTGCACCGCTCCGCTGGGCCCTTCCTGTCAAGCACCGCTCCGCTGGGTCCTTCATCTCAAGCACCGCTCCGCTGGGCCCCGCCGTCTCTGCACCGCTCCGCTGGGCCCTTCATCTCAAGCACCGCTCCGCTGGGCCCTTCATCTCAAGCACCGCTCCGCTGGCCCCTTTCTGTCAAGCACCGCTCCGCTGGGCCCTTCATCTCAAGCACCGCTCCGCTGGGCCCGCCGTCTCTGCACCGCTCCTCTGGGCCCTTCATCTCAAGCACCGCTCCGCTGGGCCCTTCATCTCAAGCACCGCTCCGCTGGGCCCTTCCTGTCAAGCACCGCTCCGCTGGGCCCCGCCGTCTCTGCACCGCTCTGCTGGGCCCTTCATCTCAAGCACCGCTCCGCTGGGCCCCGCCGTCTCTGCACCGCTCTGCTGGGCCCTTCCTGTCAAGTACCGCTCCGCTGGGCCCTTCCTGTCAAGCACCGCTCCGCTGGGCCCCGCCGTCTCTGCACCGCTCCGCTGGGCCCTTCATCTCAAGCACCGCTCCGCTGGGCCCCGCCGTCTCTGCACCGCTCCGCTGGGCCCTTCCTGTCAAGCACCGCTCCGCTGGGCCCCGCCGTCTCTGCACCGCTCCGCTGGGCCCTTCATCTCAAGCACCGCTCCGCTGGGCCCCGCCGTCTCTGCACCGCTCCGCTGGGCCCTTCCTGTCAAGCACCACTCCGCTGGGCCCTTCATCTCAAGCACCGCTCCGCTGGGCCCCGCCGTCTCTGCACCGCTCCGCTGGGCCCTTCCTGTCAAGCACCGCTCCGCTGGGCCCTTCATCTCAAGCACCGCTCCGCTGGGCCCTTCCTGTCAAGCACCGCTCCGCTGGGCCCCGGTGTCTCTGCACCGCTCCGCTGGGCCCTTCATCTCAAGCACCGCTCCGCTGGGCCCCGCCGTCTCTGCACCGCTCCGCTGGGCCCTTCCTGTCAAGCACCGCTCCGCTGGGCCCTTCATCTCAAGCACCGCTCCGCTGGGCCCTTCCTGTCAAGCACCGCTCCGCTGGGCCCCGCCGTCTCTGCACAACTCTGCTGGGCCCTTCATCTCAAGCACCGCTCCGCTGGGCCCCGCCGTCTCTGCACCGCTCCGCTGGGCACTTCCTGTCAAGCACCGCTCCGCTGGGTCCTTCATCTCAAGCACCGCTCCGCTGGGCCCCGCCGTCTCTGCACCGCTCCGCTGGGCCCTTCATCTCAAGCACCGCTCCGCTGGGCCCTTCATCTCAAGCACCGCTCCGCTGGGCCCTTTCTGTCAAGCACCGCTCCGCTGGGCCCTTCATCTCAAGCACCGCTCCGCTGGGCCCTTCCTGTCAAGCACCGCTCCGCTGGGCCCCGCCGTCTCTGCACCGCTCCGCTGGGCCCTTCATCTCAAGCACCGCTCCGCTGGGCCCTTCATCTCAAGCACCGCTCCGCTGGGGCCTTCATCTCAAGCACCGCTGGCCCATTGACAGTGCCGGTTCTGTGTCGAGCAGGGCTTCAGGAAGCACTCTGGGAACCATGCCTCCTCCATTAACAGTGGAGTCGGTAATCCATCTGATGGACTGTGGCTTGGCACTTCCCAGGATGGAACAGTGGGCAACCCACCCACTGTAGAGACTTGAGAGACTGTGGCTTTGCACTCCCCAGGATGGAACAGTGGGCAAGCCACCCACTGTAGAGACTTGTGAGACTGTGGCTTTGCACTCCCCAGGATGGGACAGTGGGCAAGCCACCCACTGTAGGGACTTGAGAGACTGTGGCTTTGCACTCCCCAGGATGGGACAGTGGGCAAGCCACCCACTGTAGGGACTTGAGAGACTGTAGCTTTGCACTCCCCAGGATGGGACAGTGGGCAAGCCACCCACTGTACGGACTTGAGAGACTGTGGCTTAGCACTCCCCAGGATGGTACAGTGGGCAACCCACCCACTGTAGAGACTTGTGAGACTGTGGCTTTGCACTCCCCAGGATGGGACAGTGGGCATGGAGGCCCCTCGTGGATCTGGCGTCAAGGACTCATGTGGCTGAGGTGCCCCCCCTTCCCTTCCCCCTGAGGTGCCTGTAGTTTTATCATCTGATGCCCCAGCAGTGTTCTCTCCAATGGTATCTGGTCTCCTGTGTGGGCTTTGCCCATGTGTTTGTGCACATTGGCCCACGGACTATGGAACTTTGACGGAATGTGCAGGACTTATTGCCTATGTATATATTGTTGACTGTGTTCATTCCTTATTTTTGTATCTTTTAAATAGCATATTTCCCGTAATGGAGCTATTTATACATATATTTTATAGATCATTTTAATTGCGTCTTTGCATTATTCCGGTGGGTTTGGGTGGTGTCACTCTGACTTGTTGCTCGGCATTGGGGTGTAGGTATTTGTGGGGGGGGGTGGGTGTATGGCGCATGTGTGTGCCCGTAAGCTTTCCTCCTCCCCCCACCCCTGTTGGCGGTGACCGCCGCGCTGTTTGTCTGTCCCGCCGTGGTGGTCGGAGTGTTAAAGTAGCGGGCTGTGTTGGCGGTTCCCGCCAGGGTCAGAATTCCTTTTTTTTGACCGCCTGCCTGTTGGCGGGTTGGACGCCGCTTTATCACCACCCGCCAGGGTCAGAATGACCCCCATTATGTTGTATATGGTTGTTCCTCATAGGTCTACAAAGATATTGAAAATATAAACTCCAGTGTCACTTTTAATAACTTGAAGATGATAGAGCTCAATTGAATTGTACATGATGTCTTTGTATATACACAATTTACACCCATTCCAATGTCCTGATGAGAAAAATGTACCTTATCAATGTCATGTCAGAATGTATCAATAGGATGAAGTTTTTTGATAGACACACAGTGTGAACCTACTGATAAAGTACACACAATTTTTCCTCATTTACATGGGATGTGTGTGTCATGTGAGGTCAAAGCAGTGTTACTAATGTCAACAATAATGTTGCAATAGCAAGAGTACAAAATTATTTCCAAATGTGCAAATGTCACTGCCCATCAAAATCATACCGAACAACACCAAAGTCTTGATTGTTGAACCAATACTAAACAGATAGGGCACATTGTCCATGGCTTAGCATCATACTTGTGCCACAGAAGGAGAGGAAAGAGCAAGCCAATGCTGTAAATAACAATGCCCAAGACATGCAAGAACACCCAACCTCCCGTGTCTCTACTGATAAGTACTGAATAATTCAACACAGGCTCAAATACACATTTACTATTACTCTGCCTCAGAGAGGTCTCTCATGTGTTGAGTGTGAGTGCATCCACATATCAAATCACTTGAAAATATAATTTTTCCATTGGTGAGACACAAGTGACCCTGCATAAATGCTACACCTCCCCAGCAAAGGGGTAACTTGGAGACATATTCTAAGAAATAATTTGTTTTTTTGTTCTTTTTTTGAGGGCGCTGTATGATGTGGAACACAAGGTAAGTAGTAAATTGAACTGTGATGAACACTCTCCATCCATGTGTAACTTCATGACCAAGTAAAGTTCACACAAGAATGCAAACCTCCTTGCACTGTTAGTGTTATGCAGCATTTATATCACAATGCATACAGGGAGCAGTAAAAACATACTTCTCTGGCCACTTTCACAAAGGGTGTTTCAGTAGGTGAATACATGTATTGAGCTGTGTCTCAGATCAATTTCAGAGTCACACCTATTTTGTCTTAATTATGGAAATGGTTCCCTACAGAAATTCAATCTGAAAAAGATTTACATTTGTTCATGGGCTCCCAACTCATCTTACGCAATGGTACCAACTCTTCTAAATTAAATGACAACCAACTAGAGAACAACTATTAAAATTTACCAAACAACCTTGACACTAGCCATTATGACATAACTAATCTTAACCTATCTTATGCACTATACACACATGACAAGTAAAACATCAACCCTAACACGCCTTAATATACACAGCTCAGCATAATACAAACATCAACTACATCCTAAACATATTCTAACAACACATATAGGCGGTCATTCTGACCGCGGCGGGCGGTGGTCGCCGCCCGCCATGCGGTTACCGCCATTTGGCCGCTCCGCGGTCAAAAGACCGCGGAGCAATTCTGGCTTTCCTGCTGGGCCGGCCGGCGCTCGCCAAAGGAACGCCCGCTGGCCCAGCGGGAAAGGACCTGCAACACAGAGGCCGGCTCCGAATGGAGCCGGCGGTGTTGCAGGGGTGCGACGGGTGCAGTGGCACCCGTCGTGATTTTCACTGTCTGCAAAGCAGACAGTGAAAATCTTTATGGGGCCCTGTTAGGGGGCCCCACAACACCCGTTCCCGCCATCCTGTTCCTGGCGGTAAGAACCGCCAGAAACAGGGTGGCGGGAAGGGGGTCGGAATCCCCATGGCGGCGCTGCAAGCAGCGCCGGCGTGGAGGATTCCCTGGGCCAGGGGAAAACCGGCGGGAAACCGGCGGGAAACCGGCGGGAAACCGCCGGTTCCCCTGTTCTGACCGCGGCGGTAACAAAATATCCCTGGAAGCACCGCCAGCCTGTTGGCGGTGCTTCCGCGGTCCCCGGCCCTGGCGGTCATGGACCGCCAGGGTCGGAATGACCCCCATAATCCTAAACAATTAAATATTTTTGTGGTATTTTTTTAATTCTTTCTTTTTTCAACACACAAAACATTAGCACCCAATCTACTAATAAAACTACCATGATAAGAACACCCTTAGAAACTACTACATAAAAATTTTTAGAAACCTAAAACATATCTACACTAACCCTACAACTACACTAACCCTTAACTAACACCATCCCTACTAATATTAAAAAGAAAATGAAAAATAAACTGGGAAGGAAAAGTTATTAGGAAGAAAGTCATATCTGGGGGGCATTCCGTACAAGGGCCTCCTGGCAAGTAAAGAAAATCTCCCTAATGCTGAACTGCTCCTGTTCAATGCAATGTCATGTAATCATAAGCGTTAGTCCAGACCTAAATAGAAATTTGAGACAGAGATATGTACAATATACCTTTAGTACAAAGACATCCCCTAATACAAGTCAAACTGACCCAAGTGGTGTCAGTGTAGGTGTATAATATATAAATGTAGTCACAATAAGATAACAAGCATACCACTCATAATAGTGATTTACACTCATGAAGATGTGTCAATGGAAAATTATAAACATAATTCAGATACTTATGGTGTTGGTCTTGAATCATGGAAGGGGAAACATACGTGAGAGGAGAAAAAGTAGGCTAGTCCAGCTTGTGTGATTCGGCATTTCATAACTCATCTGGAGTTATACAAGGCAGCACACATTGCTGACTCTACTTACACTGCATCAGGTAGCCACTCCAAAGATGGAGGTTGGGTGTTTCAATCCTGCAAGACTTGCATTTCAAACACTTCACCAGTTTAACATCAGTCATAAAAAATGACACAGTAAAAACACACTGACACACACTCACAAACAGGCCAAAAGTTGGGGTAACCATGCTAGAAAGAGGCTACTTTCCTACAGTCAGTGTATGCATCAGTTTGTGCTTGGGTGTTTTAGTGTATAGATTAGTGTTTGCCTAGGTAAGTCACTGCATGCATCAGTGTGTCTGGGCGCATCAGCGTGTGTGTCAGTATGTGCCTGGGTCTGACAGTGTATGTACCAGTGTCTGCCTGGGTATCTCAGTGCATGTGCTAGTGTATACATCAGTGTGTGTCTGTGTGTGTTAGCGCATACAAGACTGTGTGCCTAGATGTGTCAATATATGTATCATTGTGAGTCTCGGTGTGTTAGTGTTTGAATCAGGGTGTGTTAGTGTATGCATGACTGTGAGCTAGGTATCTTAGTTTATCTATCAGTGTGTATGTGGGTCTGAGTGTATGTATCAGTGTGAGCCTTGGTGTGTTAGTATATGTATGAGTGTGTGTATGGGTTTTTTAATGAATGGATTGTGTGCCTTGTTATGTGACTGCATGTATCAGTCTGTGCCTGGATGTGTCAGTGGATTTATTAGCGTGTGTTTAGGTGTGATGGGGCATATAAGTGTGTCTGGGTGTGTCAGTGTATGCATGAGTGTGTGCCCAGATGTGGTAATATATGCATGGGTGTGTATCTGAGTGTATGAGTACATTGATTAGGATATTCCTGGATATGTTAGTGTGTTTAACAGTGTGTGCCATTCCTGGGTGTGTTAGTGTATTCATGGGTGTGTGCCAGGGTGTGTTAGTCTATGTATTACTGTGTGTTTGGGTGTGTTAGTGGGTGTGAGAGTGTTTGCGTTAGTGTGTCACTGGGTGTGATAGTGTCTGTCTGGGTCTGTGACTAGGTGCGATAGTGTGAGTGTTTGTGAGACTATCTGTGTGTGTGAGTGGGTGTGAGAACATCTGTCTTGGTGTGTGAGTGGCAGTGAAGTGTCCATCTGTGTGTGTGTGTGGGTGTGATAGTGTCCGTCTGGGTGTGGGAGTGTCTGTCTGGGTGTGTGAGTGGGTGCCAAGATAACTATGTGGGTGTGAGAGTAGCTGTGAGAGTGGGTGTGAGTAGCATGTGAACTGGTGTTAGAATTTCTTTCTAGGTGTGAGAGGGGGTGTGAGAGCATCTGTATGGGTGTGAGAGTAGGTGAAAGAGTGTCTGTCGGTGTGAGAATGGGTGTGAAAGTGTATGCCTGAATGTGAAAGTGGGTGTGAAAGCATTTGTCTAGGTTTGACATTGGGTGTGAGAGTATCTTTCTGGATGTGAGAGTGAGTTTGAGAGTCTGTGTCTATGACAGCGGGTGTGAGATTGTGTTCCTGGGTGTAAGCATGGATGTCAAAGAGTGTTCCTAGATGTGAGAGTGGGTGTGAGAATATCTGTCTGGATGTGAGAGTGAGTGTGAGAGTAGGTGTGAAAGTGTGTGTGAGAGGGTGTCTCTGGGTGAGATAGTAGATGTGAGAGTCTCTGGGTGTGTAATTAGCTGTGAGACAGTGTACCTAGGTGTGTGAGTGGGTGTGAGAGTATCTGCCTGGGTGTGAGAAATAGTCTCTGCGTATATGTGTGTCAGAGTGTGACAGTGTGTGTGAGAGGGTGTTTCTGGTTGTGAGCGTGGCTCTAATAGTATCTGTATGGGTATGAGAATGAGTCTAGGTGTAAGAGTGAGTGTCAGAGGATGTGTGTGGGTGTTAGACTGGGTGTCAGAGGATATACCTAAGTGTGAGAGGTTGTGTCTGGTTGTGAGACTGGGAGTGAGAGTGTCTGTCTGGGTTTCAGAGTGGCTGTGAGAGGGAGTGTCTGGGTGTGACAGTGGGTATGACAGTGTGCGTGAGAGGATGTCTCTGGTTGTGAGGGTGGCTGTAATAGGATCTGTCTGTGTATGACAATGGGTGTGAGAGTGTCTGGGTGTAAGAGTGAGAGGATGTGTCTGGGTGTTAGACTGGGTGTCAGAGTATATACCTGAGGGTGATTACAACATTGGCAGTAAAAGCCGATTACCGCCATGCAGAGGACCGCCAACACACCGCTGCGGCCGTGGAATACCACCACTGCCATTATGACCCATAGCTCGGAATCCAACAAAATCCAGACACCCACACAAGTCAGTGATAAACTGGCGATAACAAAACCGACACCGTCACGACAACAGGAATACGCCCACACTATCACGACCCACAAATCCACGCACTCTTACAAAACACTACCACAATGAAAAATTCCAAATACACACACCTGATACACATACACACACCACTCCCACACATCCAATACAATATAAAACACACACCCACATCACCCACAAACCCTTACGACAACAATTGCGACAAAAGGCCAGAGAGACACCACCAGAAAGAACAATAGCATCCACAGGCACTCAACACCATCACTCACACAACATTTAAGCACCTCACACAACACACCTCTAAATATCGCCCCACACATCACAACACACACCACCCCACACATCACCCACACCAACCAATGGCACAGCAAAGACACCACAGGTTTTCTGAGGAGGAGCTCAGGGTCATGGTGGAGGAAATCATCCGGATAGAGCCACAGCTATTCTGATCACAGGTGCAGCACACCATCATAGCTAGGAAGATGGAGCTATGGCGAAGAATTGTGGACAGGGTCAACGCAGTGGGACAGCACCCAAGAACTAGGGATGACATCAGGAAGAGGTGGAACGACCTACGGGGGAAGGTGCATTCCGTGGTCTCAAGACACCAGATTGCGGTTCAAAGGACTGGTGGCGGACCCCCACCTCCTCCCCCAGAACTCACAACATGGGAGGAGCAGGTCTTGGCTATACTGCATCCTGAGGGCCTCGCAGGAGTAGCTGGAGAAATGGACTCTGGTAAGTCAAATCTTTTACTACTTCATCCCCCACCCACCTGCATGCTGTCACATACCCCCACCCTCGCCCTCACCCCCATCACTCCAACTCCTCACATATGTCCCAATATCACAAACCACACATCCCGAACCCAAGCTCTGCATGTAACACCAAAGCATGGACACCCATCACCAAAGCATGTCCACTGCACATACCCATACAACCCCCAAACCATTATCACACAAGGTCCTGCACAAGAATGCAAGCACTGGGGTACAGGGTCACCCACCCATTGCACACCATGGCACACACAGATGCAATAATCATGCTTTTACACCCCTGCAGGACCCCTACCCAACGTCACCGGACAGGAGGGTCCAGGCATGTCCACTCCACCCACAGAAGAGGCCCACAGTGATGACAGCAGATCTGTCCAACTGGATCTAGATGACCAGCCCGGCCCTTCTGGGACCTCAGGACAGTCGGTTCCCCTCACACTGGCACAGGCCACTACAGAGCTTCCCCCCTCTGGAAACACCAGCACATCACCCACCCAGCGGACCCATACCTCTGTCCCCAGGACACGTCAAGCAGCAGTGTGTCCACCACTACAGGAAACCCAGGCTAACCCACCACCCCAACAACACCAGGGTCCTGGGGCAGAGGTAGTGGGCACACGGTTCAGGGGACAGAGGCAAAGGAACACAGGGGAACTGGGAGGGCTGCTGTGTGACAGGGGGAGGAGAGGCCCAGGGAACCCACTCTCCATGAGGCCCTCTCCAACATCATGGGAGCATACCACAATTCCCAGGAGACGATGGCAACAGTGCTGGCCAAGTTTCAGGAAACCCAGCGGCTGCAGGAGGAACAGTATTTGGGGTTCAGGGAGGAACTCAAATCCATCAATTCCACCCTGGGCACCATTGTAGGGGTGCTGAAGGAACACGTCAACACCAGGAGGGACACTGTGGCACAACAAGGGGCCCCTGACACTAGCCTGGACAATGAACTGCCCACCACCTCCTCCGGCGCTAGTGGACAGGAGGCACGCCACAGGACCACGACACCAGCACCCCACCCCCTGCAGATGGTGAACCACCCCGCAAACGGTCCCTGAGATCCAGGACAAAGACAGAGAACAATGCCAAGACCGCCGCCAAGAAATGAGACCACCCTGATTGTCACCCTTCTATCCCACTTTGTCACCCTGTCCACCTTAAACTGCCTTTGCTCCCCTTCCTATGCCCCTTTGGACAATGCACCTGTGAAACTAATAGGCTGGACTCTGCCATGAACATTCCTCCCCCATCACCCCTGACCATTTTACAACCCCCTCCACTATTTAGCACTTAAATAAACACCCTTAAATCACAACAATCTGGAGTTAGTCTGTGCTTTTGAAAATGTGTATTAGCAATAACGTGACAAAATGCTACATCCAATGTAATGTCAACATACCTATGTCACACAGCTCTATTCCATGCAAAAACAAAGCAGAGGTCACACAGTGGGACCCACATCTGTGAAATCGAAAGGGAAGGTGACAACTCAGTGTCCACACACTGGGTGAAAATGACAGACAGATGAGAGGTAGAAGAATAAAAAATCAGATGTAACAGGCAGTGTTGTCTTCTTACCTGTGTCTCACTGGAAGTATTGCTGGATCACCGTGTTCCAGTTGTCTATGTCCTCATCTTCTGCTTCCTCGTCTACACTGTCCACAGGCTCCACAGCTGCCACAACACCTCCATCTGGACCATCCTCCTGCAGAAAAGGCACCTGTCATCGCAAAGCCAATTGTGAAGCATACAGCAGGCCACGATGATCTGGCACACCTTCTTTGGTGAGTAGAATAGGGAACCACCTGTCATATGGAGGCACCTGAACCTGGCCTTCAGTAGGCCGAAGCTCCTCTCTATAATCCTCCCACGTCACCCATGTGTCTCATTGTAGCGTTCCTCTGCCCTTGTCCTGGGATTCCTCACTGGGGTCAGTAGCCATGACAGGTTGGGGTAACCAGAGTCACCTGCAAATGGCGAGGGACAACTGTTAGACACACACTAACTCTTAGGGACATCCCCAGACCAAGAAACCTAGTCACACTGTATTGGGTCCATGTCCTCACCTAATAGCCACACACGGTGCCTCTGGAGTTGGCCCATCACATAAGGGATGCTGCTATTCCCCAGAATATAAGCATCATGCACTGAGCCAGGAAATTTGGCATTCACATGGGAGATGTACTGGTCTGCCAAACACACCATCTGCACATTCATAGAATGGTAACTCCTCCGGTTTCTGTACACCTGTTCACTCATGCGTGGGGGGACCAAGGCCACATGTGTCCCATCAATGGCACCTATGATGTTGGGGATATGTCCCAGGGCATAGAAGTCACCTTTCACTGTAGGCAAATCCTCCACCTGAGGGAAAACGATGTAGCTCCGCATGTGTTTCAGCAGGGCAGACAACACTCTGGACAACACGTTGGAAAACATAGGCTGATGCTATGGCCACTGTTGTTTGAAATGACCCTCTTGCTAAGAAATGGAGTACTGACAGCACCTGCACTAGAGGGGGGATTCCTGTGGGATGACGGATAGCTGATATCAGGTCTGGCTCCAACTGCGCACACAGTTCCTGGATTGTGTTACGATCAAGTCTGTAGGCGATAATTACATGTCGCTCCTCCATTGTCGACAGGTCCACCGGCGGTCCGTACACCGGAGGATCCCACCATCTCCTCACCTGCCCCAGCGGACGTGCTCTATGGAGGAGAACAGAGATCGGAGAGTCAACCAACACTGAGGTACGTAAACACAACTTAAACGAAAAAAAAAATCAAATCGACATATGGCTGTATTAGTGTTTAAGCAAGGCCTAGATATGTGTGACACAGTAAAAAATAATGCCATGTGGCCCCCTGAAATGGCGTCTACCTGACCTGTAACGTGGGTCAAGGGGATATGAGGTAACTGTGCTGGCGTTGTACACCGTAGTGGTAGGCGGTCGAAGTCCACGGTGCAATCCTGCATTGGTTAACATTGGACCCTATGGGTCCCAGGAGCCAATGACGATGTAAGCCGGCTGTGACGGTACACACCGCCACGGACGTCACAGCAATTTTCTCTCTGTTCAATCACTTGATACCTGATCTTCAACAGGAGAAGACCTACACTGCAAGTGCTGCTGTGACCTCAGTCTGAAAGAGACAATGGCTCGTGTGTCTGGGAATAGGGCCCCTGCCTTCAGCACAGAGGAGTTGGAGAAACTAGTGGATGGAGTCGTCCCCCAGTACACGGTACTCTACGGTCCTCCAGACAAACAGGTGATTACACTGTGAGCATGCTGCATGGGCAATGGCTGATTGGAGTGGTGTGGATGAAAGATAGGGGGGGAGAATGAGGCATGCATGAAACAACGGTGAGTGCATGTGCGTCATGTCAAGGGTAGGGATGCGGGCCAATGACTGTGACGGTGCGGACGGTTATATCTTCTCCTTTTCCCCTGTACTATTCCTGTAGGTCAGTGCCCACCAGAAGAAGGATATTTAGCGTGCCATCGCAAAGGAAGTCCGGACTCTGGGGGTCTACCACAGACGGAGGACCCACTGCCGGAAATTATGGGAGGACATTCGCCGCTGGAGCAAGAAGACAGCCGAGGGCCAGCGTAGGATGGCCTCCCAACGTGGGAGGGCTGCCCGTCGCACCATGACCCCCCTGATGTTCCGGATCCTGGCGGTGGCGTACCCGGAGTTGCATGGGCACTTGAGGGCATCACAGCAGCCACAAGGGGGTGAGTACACTCTCATTCATCTGATTCAGCACGCATTTTAGGTGTCTGGGCGGGGGAGGTGGGCTGTGGGTTCCCCTAGGCCAGGGCGAGTTTACTAGGCAAGGTCCCTTCTTAAGGCAGGCCCTGTGGCAGCCCACCCCACCTGTGTACAGAGCCAACTACACCTAATCAGGCTCCTGTGACATCCATGTGTGCAGCAATTGGGCATAGCCTTGTCTCCCATGTCCCTGGGATTGATTAGGGATCTCCAAGTGCACGGCGTAGTGCAGGGGGCTTCTGTGTCTGTAGTGTCCACCAACTGTAGCGGTATTGCATGCCCTCAACATGCATTTCTTCTGTCTCCCCCCCTTTTTGTGGTCTCCATGTACTTGTGCATTAGTATCATCAGGCGGAGGAGCAGTGGCACCGGAGCAGGAGGGAGATGCATCCCACATGGCCCTGGAGGGTGAGACAACGGAGTCAGAAGCCACCAGTAGGACGGAGGGCGAGGGGTGCTCCACGGCGGGGACAGGAGCTGAGACCAGTGACACGGACTCCTCCTCTGATGGGAGCTCCCTTGCGGTGGTGGCCCCCTCTGTGCACCCCGCATATACAGGCACATCCGCCACCCCCCCCTACCAGCACTACCCTCCCAGCAGTCCCTCAGCGTTTGCCCCTTGGCCGCTCACCCAGGAGGGTGGGCATCTCCTTCGCCCAGGCACCTCAGCCCCTGCCCCTGTCACCCCTGCTGCCATCAGTGAGGAGGCCATTGACCTCCTCAGGTTCCTCACTATTGGGCAGTCTACCATTTTGAATGAAATCCAGGGTGTAGAGAGGCAGTTGCAACAGATCAATGCATACCTGGAGGGCATTCATTCTGGTCAGGCAGCCCATCAGCAAGCTTTTCAGACTCTGGCCTCAGCACTGATGGCAGCCATTGTCCCTGTATCTAGCCTCCCCCCTCCAACTTCCTCCACCCAGACCCAAACCCCTGTACCTCAGCCTATCCCAAGCACACCATCAGACCAGCATGCACACACCTCAACACACAAGGGAAGCTCTGGCAAACATAAGCACCACACATCCCACAGGCACTCACGCAAGCATCATATACATGCAGACATACCAACAGCCACTGCCTCCACTGTGTCTCCCTCCTCCTCGTCTCCCTCCTCCCTCCCTGTCTCATCTCCACTCACACCTGCATGCACTACATCGTCAGCCACTACCTCCATCACCAGCACACCCACCACCACACCGCGCTCATGTGCAGTCACCACCCCCACTACCATTCACACATCCCCTGTGTCCTCTACCAGTGTGACTGGGATCCCACCTCCCAAGGTACACAAACGCAGCCACACACCCACCCAACAGCCATCTACCTCAGGACAGCCTCCAGCTCATGCACCTTCACCCAAAGTCACCAAACGTACACCTCCTACAACCACTACCTCTTCCTCCACTCCCAAACCCCCTCGATCTACCCGTCCCAGTGTGTCCCAAAAACTTTTCCTGTCCAACCTTGACCTCTTTCCCTCACCTCCACCACCCCTTTTGTCTCCTAGGGCCCGCCTCTCCAGGTCGCAACCTAGCGCCTCAGCCACAACATCTGCGGGAACAGTTATGCCAGCAGTAACTGGCTTCTGGAGTGCCTCAGGCAGCAGGGCAGCCAGTGTGCCAAGGAGCCAGAGCACGGGCAGTCCCCCACCTCAAAAGCACAAAAAGTTGGCCAGTGCCTGGCGGGAGAGAGGAAAAAAATCTTCCACCAAAGCCGCTCCCAGGGGTACAGTTGGCAGTGTGGAGCCACCTTCACTACCATCCAAGGTGGGGAAGGGGCACAGTATAATAGGCAAGTCTGGGAAAACCTGCACGGCGGACAAGACCGCAACAAGCACTGCTGCCAAGGACACCGCCGCCACAAGCACAGCTGAACAGGACACTGCCTCCACAAGCACCGCTGCCAAGGACACCACCACTACAAGCACCGCTGAACAGGACACCACCGCCACAAGCACTGCTGCCAAGGACACCGCCGCCACAAGCACCGCTGGACAGGACACCGCCGCCACAAGCACCGCAGAACAGGATACCGCCGCCACCAGCACCGCTAAACAGGACACCGCTGCCACAAGCACCGCTGCCAAGGACACCGCCGCCACGTGCACCGCTGCCAAGGACACCGCCACTACAAGAACTGCTGCAAAGGACACCGTCACCACAAGTACTGCTGAACAGGACACCGCCGCAACAAGCACCACTAAACAGGACACCGCCGCAACAAGCACCGCAGGCCAGTGAGCGCCAAAGATTCCGACGCTACTGAGGCCGCCACGAGCAGGATGAAGCACTGTGGGCACCAAGCCCCCTTCAGAACCAGTGGAGATTAACATCCACTACCTCAGTCCTTGGCAGGATGAAGCACTCTGTGCACAAAGCCCCCTCCAGAACAAGTGGAAAGATACATCCACTACCTCAGTCCTTGGCAGGATAAAGCACTCTGGGCACAAAGCCCCCTCCAGAACCAGTGGAGAATAACTTCCACTACCTCAGTCCTTGGCAGGATGAAGCACTCTGGGCACAATGCCCCCTCCAGAACCAGTGGAGACTGTTATCCACTTGAGAGACTGTGCCTTTGCACTCCCCAGGATAAAGCAGTGGGCAAACCACCCACTGGAGAGACATGAGAGACTGTGGCTTTGCACTCCCCAGGATAAAGCAGTGGGCAACCCACCCACTGGAGAGACTTGAGAGACTGAGGCTTTGTACTCCCCAGGATAAAGCAGTGGGCAAACCACCCACTGAGGAGACTTGAGAGACTGTGGCTTTGCACTCCCCTGGATAAAGCAGTGGGCAAACCACCCACTGGAGAGACTTGAGAGACTGTGGCTTTGCACTCCCCAGGATGAAGCAGTGGGCAACCCACCCACTGGAGAGACTTGAGAGACTGTGGCTTTGCACTCCCCAGGATAAAGCAGTGGGCATGGAGCCCCCCTCATGGATCTGGCATTGTGCACTCATCCGGCTGAGGTGCCCTCTTCCCTTCCCCCTGAGGTGCCTGTTTTATTTCTATCTGATGCCCCAACAGTGTTCTCTCCGTCTTGTTCGGGTATTGAGTGTGGGCCTCGCCCATGCATTTTGGACCCAGTGGTCCACGGACTATGATGGTCGAATACCTTGGACTTGTATTCTTGGTATATATATTTGTTTATAGTGTAAATATCTTTATATATGTATATATTTTTGAATAATGTATTTGAAAAAATTACAATTGTTCGACTCATTTCCTTTTGTCCTTGCATTCTTCCAGGGGGGGTTGGGGGTTCTTAATGTAATGTATCAACATGTACTTGTTTGTGTGTTGTAGTGGGTGAGGGTGGGGGTGGGATTGTTTTGTGTTGCGTGTGTGTGTCAATGTTTTTTCCCTCCCCCTCCCCTGTGTCTTAGGTGCAGTACTCACCATGGTCTTCACTGCCGTCTTTGTTGTTCCTGGTAGAGGAGCAGGAAGATAAAGGCTGGTAGAATCTGGAGCTCGGGTTCCATGGTGTCCTGAATCCTCATGGGTTGTGTAGAGGTGAGCGTTTTCCGTTCCAAGTCCTATTTCCGCTGTGTTTTTGTTTGCGGTGAATCCGCCCCGGAAAAGGTGGCGGATTGGACTGTTGTAATAATGTGGACCTTATATTGTGTTCCATCTGTCTGTTGGCGGGTAACGCCACGGTGATTGTTTGTACCGCCTTGGCGGTCGGAGTGTTAAAGTGGCAGTCTATGTTGGCGGTTTCCACCACGGTCGTGATTCCACTTTTTTTTACCGCCGGCCTGTTGGCAGTTTTGCCGCTGCTTTAACACCGATCGCCAGGGTTGTAATGACCACCTATGTCTTTTTGTGAGACTGGGAGTGAGAGTGTCTGTCTGTCTATCAGAGTGGCTGTGAGAGGGAGTATTTGGGTGTGAGAGTGGGTGTGAGGGGTGTGTCTGTGTGTGAGAGTGAGTGTGAGAGCCTCTGCCTAGATGTGAGAGTGGGTATGATAGTGTCTCTCTGGGTGTGAGAGTCAGTGTGAAAGTGTTTGGAAATGAGAGTCGGTATCTGTCTGGATGTGAGAGTAGGTGTGAGAATGTTTGCATGGGTGACAGTGTTTGTGAGAGTGTGTCCTGACTTTGATAGTGGGGATGAGGGTGAGAGTCGGTTTGAGAGTCTCTGTCTTGATGTGAGAGTGGGTGTGAGACTGTGTGTGGGAGAGGGTGTGAGAGTGCGTGTCTGGGTGTGAGAGTGGGTATGAAAGTGTCTATTTGGGTGTGAGAGTGGGTGTGAGGGTGTCTGTCTGGGTGTGACAGTTGGTTTGAGAGTGTCTGTCTGGATGTGAGAATGGGTGTGAGACTGTGTGTGAGAGTGGGTGTGAGAGTGTCTGTCTGGGTGTGAGAATGGGTATAAAAGTGTCTGTCCGGATGTAAATGTGGTTATGGGAGTGTCTGTCTTGATGTGAAGGTAAGTGCGATAGTGGCTCTATGGATGTGAGAGTGGGTGTGAGAGTGTCTGTCTGGGTGTGAGATGAGATGTGAAAGTGTGTGCCTGAGTGTGAGAGTGGGTGTAAGAGTGCCTGTCTGGGTGTGAGAGTGGGTGTGATAGTGTCTCTCTAGGTGTTAACGAGGATGTGAGACTGTCTATCTAGATGTGAGAGTAGATGTGATAGTGTCTCTGTGGGTTTGAGAGTGGGTCGGAGAGTGTCTGGGAGTGTGAGTGGGTCTGAGAGGGTGTGTCTGGGTGCAAGAGTGTGTGTGAGAGTGTCTGTCTGGATGTGAAAGTGGGTGTGATTGTGTTTCTCTGGGTGTAAAAGTGAGTGTGAGAGTATCTGCCCGGATGTGAGAATGGGTGTCATAGTGTCTTTCTCTCTGTGAAAGTAGGGGTGAGAGGGTGAATCTGGGTGTGACACTAGGTATAACAGTGACTGTCTGGGTGTGAGTATAAGTGTGGGAGGATGTGTCTAGGTATGAGAGTTTGTCTAGCTGGTTGAGTGGATGTATATTTATTTTTCATGTTTCACTGTATCGCCAGATCCATCCGCAAATTTACACAGGGCAGGGATAAACCTTAAAGTTCGATCCGCGGATCTCGGAAACAAAAACAAAAATTGTTTCTAGACATTTACTATACATTACTTAGGCCCATATTTATATTTTTTTAGCGCTGCATTTGAGTCATTTTTTGATGAAGAAACGGTGCAAACTAGCAAAAAACAATTGTATTTTGTAAGTTTGCGCCGTTTTTACGTCAAAAAGCAGCGCAAATACGGCGCTAAAAAAGTATAAATATGGGCCTTAGTATTTAACCACATGTTCTATCCTTCAAGGTGGTCAGGGAATCTCTAATCTGAGTCCATTATTTCCATTGCCCCCACATTTCAGCACCAGGGACTGATTACCTGATAAAACAAAATGGCGGATGCAACATCCCTGTCAGGTTGCGGCCATCCAATCAAATTGTTGCATTGGCATGCGGATCTACGGAGCAACACACCGTGGATCTGTGGATCATCAGCGTTCCTAAATATCTATATTATTTTTGCTTTTATGACTCCAAAACTACTGAACGGATTCATACAAAATGACAAAAAGCACAATGTACACACCAAGATCTAGCTTCCTGCAAATTTGGTGCAATTGTGTTCAGCTGTTTGGGCTGTAGGCATGTCTAAAGACCCTATGGGAATTAACATGAGAAATGCACTTTTTTTATCCCCTTTTTTCTCAGCCTCTGCTTGACAGATCCCCCTAAACCTGTCCAACTGTTCAAGCACAACAAGATTTTATAGGACACTTTTTGGGAAACATTTCACAAGCATTGTCAAACAGTGCATATATATAGGAAAGTCAAAAAAAATAAATCTATGGAAAATAGGCCCTAATTATAACCCAGTCGGTAATATATATATATATATATATATATATATATATATATATATATATAAAGAAGAAACAGTCGGTCGAGCACTCCACCAAGGATATTTAAATCTTGAAGATTTATTAAAGTGGCTGTGACAAAACAAAGAACAACGCGTTTCGACCAGCACGGTCTTTATCGAGTTCTGAAATTCACAAATCCATTTGCAACTTATTTATAGCTACTCTCACTGCTAACCAAAATGGTGCATGCTGGAACTGATAGTACTCAGCGCAAAAAGAGAAAAATAATAAAAATACTGTGACCAACCACTCTATATATACTAACAAAGACTGTGTATATATACATATTTACAGTATGAACAATGTTCATTACAAATATAAATCAATGAAGAAAAATTATGAAATTAAATTAAACAAAAATCATATACAATTAATTGAATCATGGTTTTCATAATATCAAGGACAAGAATTTAAACTACAAATTTTCACTCACTTCCAAAGTATATTTGTCATTAACATAATAATCACCGACCTAAATATTTTTATCCCATGAAATTGGGTTCATACCTTACCCTTTTAAATCTAACATAGTGTTTAAATATCCACATATGTCTCTCATATATGATATGAGATCACCTGTACATCAAGTTCATAATCATTGTTGCAATTTCAATTTACAGATGGACATAAAGTTCATCATCATAATTCATCCCATGATGGGCCCTGGTTCACATTTGAATTATGTATCTGGACTCTAGTTGACGCAATTTCTTAATTCGGTTGCCCCCTCTTTCCTGGTCTGGGATATGATCTATCCCATAATATCTTAAACTTTTCCAATCACTTGATGTATGTGTTTGCATGTGTTTAGCAGTGGCATATGTGATATCTTTATGGGTTATTGCTTGGGTTTCTTTAGCATGCAAATGGTGCTCCCTATATATTTGAGACCACAATGGCATTCAATAATATAAATTACAAATTTAGTGTTGCAAGTGATTTTATGTTTAATTACCATCACCTGCCCATTTGGGAATGATACCCTCTTCACCGACTTACCTATTTTGCACGCTTTGCAACTATTGCACTTAGAAAAACCCTTTTGTTCTTCTTCCAACCAGTTAGAATCTTTTCTTAAGGTAAAGTGACTTCTCACCACCATGTCTTTAATGCTCGTGCTTTTCTGTATGAAAACTGGGGTTTGGAACTCACCAACTGCCCCAAATCTGAATCCTTCTCAATTATTTTCCAATGTTTCTCAGTTGTGTTCCTTATACACCCACTTTCTTTCGTATATCTCATAATCATTCTGACTGGTTCACTCAAATTTGATTCTCTTTTCTTAAATAACATTTCTTCTCGTTTTCTTGATTTAATCAAAGTCATATTTTTCTTTAGCAAATTTTCATTATATCCTCGATTTCTGAATCTTTCATAGGTTTCTGAGCATTTTAAATATAATTCCTTATCATTAGAGCAAATTCTTCTCATCCTAATAAATTCCCCCATAGGTATACTCCTGATCAAAGATTTGGGGTGGAAACTATGTCCATGTAGCACACTGTTACAAGCTCTGTCTTTCCGATATACTGTTGTTTCTAATTTATTATTCTCAATATAAATGGTAATTTCTAGAAAATTAATCTATGTTGTACTGGTTTCACATGTGAACTTAAGACCTATTTGATTATTATTGAGAATAGTAAAATATTTCATAAATTCTTCTTTAGAACCATTCCATATAATGAAAAGATCATCAATAAAACGGACCCACAATAGAACTTTCTCAACAAAATGATCATTGGTCTTTTCCCATGCAATTTCTCTTTCCCACCAACCCATCACCAAGTTGGCATAGTTCCGGGAAAGAGAAATGCCCATGGCAGTACCACACAATTGATGAAAAATCTCATGATTAAACATAACATTTTTATTCTTTAAGCACATGTCAATCATGGCTAACAGCATGTTAGAGTGTTCTAATTCTGAAATGTTACGTTGTTTTAAGAAATATTCAACTGCTTTTAATCCTACTTCATGATTTATAGATGTATAAAGGGAGTCTACATCAATTGTAACCAATAAATAGTCTTCATGGTGATTATTATGTTAATGACAAATATACTTTGGAAGTGAGTGAAAATTTGTAGTTTAAATTCTTGTCCCCTGATATTATGAAAACCATGATTCAATTAATTGTATATGATTGTTGTTTAATTTAATTTAATAATTTTTCTTCATTGATTTATATTTGTAATGAACATTGTTCATAAATATGTACATATACACAGTCTTTGTTAGTATATATAGAGTGGTTGGTCACAGTATTTTTAATATTTCTCTCTTTTTGCGCTGAGTACTATCAGTTCCAGCATGCACCATTTTGGTTAGCAGTGAGAGTAGCTATAAATAAGTTGCAAATGTATTTGTGAATTTCAGAACTCGATAAAGACCGTGCTGGTCAAAAGGCGTTGTTCTTTGTTTTGTCACAGCCACTTTAATAAATCTTCAAGATTTAAATATCCTTGGTGGAGTTCTCGACCGACCGTTTCTTCTTTTTTAATAATCAACTGAGGGTTCGGCTTGCCCTCGGTCTGAGCACCGGTTCTAGGAGCGCGGCGCCATGAATTAAGCCGCTTTGCTAGTTTGCATATATATATATATATATATATATATATATATATATATATATATATATATATATATATATATATACATATGTATATATATATATAGAGAGAGAGAGAGATAACTATATAGCTATTTGATATATAGATATATATATGCATATAGCTATAGATATATAAACCTAACTCGCTCACCATAAATTTTACTGCAAATATCAAAAATGTCACGAGTGCCGTAATTTGTGGGGTAATTAGCAGTGCATGGTGAGAGTGCAAGTTATAGTTGCTTCAGGGCACGAGTTATAGTTACTTGAGATAACTATAACTATAACAGGTGAATATCTGTTGTTTTGAACTTTTAAAATGTGAAACTAACTAAAACATCCCTATAGCCTTTGGTTTTGTCAAGTGAATTTTTATGGGTTTTTTAAAAATTCTATTTCCTAATTATAATGTCCCTGTAACCTTTGTTTTTTTAGTGAATTTCTCTGTTTTTTTAAAGTAAATTAATCTTCATTACTATATGCTAATCCAACCACCGCCGTTCATGGCCTTTGGCAGTGCTAGGTGGCTGTTGGCCACAGGGCCTGGACTGCAGCCAGGCCCTGGGGCCAACCCCCTGAAACGACGCAACCTTGCACCATGCATGGCCTTCGCCCGTGCGCAGCAGAGGTTGCCTGCAAGGCCCCATCAGTACTAAAACCACCACCTTCCCAGCTTTCAGGAACTGGCAGACTTGAATCAGAAAACCACAGGTTTGGCATTTTACATGAACATACCCCATTTCTCCTATTTGTTGTGCTTCCAACCTCATTCCAGTTAGGGATTGAAATGAGTGGGACACCAATGGTGGATCCTGGAAAGCTATACATTTCTGAAAAGTAGACACAATTCAATTCTAAATTCAGCAAGGGGTCATTTGTGTAGAGCCTTCAAAAATTGTCTGTAGAAAGCAACCATTGAATTAAAAATGTATTGAAATTTAGTTAAAAAAATACATTTGTATCTATGTTTTCATCTGTAACTTTTTCTAATTATGGAAGAGTTTCCAAAGCAATATACAGTTACATCTAATGGACCCTTCTGGTTGCAGGGATATATAGGTCTTGTTGGTTCACTAATGACGTGAGGTACCCAGAGCCAATAACTGAGCTGAACCTTGCAAGGGATTTTCATTGTGTACTGGGTGTACAGCAAATAATTTCTAAAATATAAAGAATGAGAAATAGCTATCAAGAATAGCTATGTATTTATGAAATGATCACAAGTTATGGAGTTTAGAAGCAGTGGTTATTTGAATATCTCTGAATTTGTTGGTACCCATACTAGCATGAAAATTAGAGTGAATTTCTCAAAAATGACTTCTTTCTTACACACTGTCTCACATTTGGAAGGTATGCATGTAGAGAAAAACATTTGGTAATAACACTTGTTCTGCTATTCTGTGTTCTACCAAGTCTCCTGATAACAATGGTGCCTCACTTGTGTGGGTAGGCTTAGTGCCTGTGAAAGGAAACATCCCAAAATGTAACGTGGATACATCACATTATTCCACTGAAAACTGACCCTTTTTTTTACAAAGTGCCTAGCTATGGATTTAGGGCCCTTGCTCACCTGGCACCTACGGAAATCTTGCAAACCTATACATTTTTAAAACTAGACACTTAGGGAAATCCAGGATTGGGTGACTTGTGCGGCTCTCCCTGCCTTTGTTACCCAGAATCCATTGCAAACCTCAATATGTGTCTTAAAAAACACATTGCCCTCACATTTCTGTGATGGAAAATTCTGGAGTCTGAGAGGAACCACAAACTACCTTCCACCCAATATTCCCCAAGGTCTGCTGATACAAAGACACCTCATTTGTGTGGGTAGGCCTAGTGCCAATGACAGGAAAAGGCCCAAAACACAACAAGGACTCATCACATTTTTCCACTGGAAACTGACTTGTTTTTCACAAGGGAAACCCAGCAAACTAGACATCTGGGGGAATACAGGATGGGTTACCTGTATGGCTCTCATCTTATAGGTTTACCCAGAATCCCTTACAACCTCAAGATGTCTCTAAAAACACATTTACCTTGAGTTTCTGTGATGGAAAGTTATAGAATCTGAGGGGAGACATAAACATCTTTCAAGAGAAATGGTACCTCACTTGTATGGGTAGGCCTAGTGCCGGGGACACAAAATGAATCAAAACACAACGTGGACAGCACATTTTTCCACTGAAAACTCTTTTTTTGCAAAGTGTTTAGCTGTGGATTTTGGGCCCTAGCTCATCCAACACCTCGGGAAATCTAGCAAACCTGTAAATTTGGAGAAACTATACAGATATGGGAATTCAGGCTGAGATGACTTGCATGACTCTCACCAGGTTCTGTCACCCAGAATCTCTTCCAAACCTCAACATTTGTCTAACACAAATTTTCCTCAAATTTCTGTGGTGGAAAGTTCTGGAATTTGAGGGGAGCCACAAATGTCCTACCACTCAGCATTCCCCTCGGTCTCCCATTAAAAATGACACCACACTTACGTGGTGGGCCAAGTACCTGTGACAGGGAAGGGCTAAAAACATGTAGAGTTTGAGGAAGAACCAAAGGGGGTCTAAAAGGGCAGTTTTTTAACACAATTTTAGGCTGACTCTGCTGAGGACACCCACACAAGTGATGTATCATTTTTATTGGGAGACTGAGGGGAACACCTGTGGTTACTTGTGTTTGTGGAAGAATAAGGCAAAAAAATGCAAGGAAAACGTGTGATTTTAGTCACATTTTGAGGTTTGCAGTCCATTGTGGGTAAGACAACCTTTTGGGGTCCATGAGAGGCACACCACCCTGTACTCCCCTAGGTGTTAGGGTTTTTTAAATATCAAGAGTTGATAGATTGCCCCTAGACAAGAAGCAAGCACCCTACCATGTGATGTGATGTCCAAAGCACTCAAAATGTGAAAAAAACTCTTAGGTTTTGTTAAAAAGACCTTTCACCTACCAACCTAGTTGGTGGCTTGCTTCATCATTGGGGTCCCATTCGAGACACCTAGTGTGTCAAAGTTGTGCTTCGATCCCTGATTACAGCAGAGAGGGTTTTTCATGAGTTGAATTCCCAACCCGAGAGGGGATGTGCAATAAAATTGTCTTATGGCTACCCACCAATATGGCATTTTTTTAATCGTGGTAACCTTGGACAAAGGTTAAAAACAGTCATTTTCATAATTTGAGTTTTTGGGACATCAGAGAAGTAAGAGACCTGGTAGTGTGCTCTCTTTTTGTGGTTGTTGATAGTGATTTGGGAATGTGAATGAACTCTCTCTTCTCGCTCTCTTTATTGGTACACATTCATACTGATTGGATTTGGCATTAGGGTGAGTGATGGTTCAATATATAAAATGTTATAAACAAGAGATTTCATGAAAATGAAATTCACTGTTAATAATTGAAAGGTAAAAATACTGAAACCAATGACTCACAGCTCATGAGCTGCAAAGGCACCAACTGCTTTACAGTCCATTCATACTTAAGACCATTCATGCTGCCAGTCACTCACATCAAGAGACAGCGCCATTCAAGGGCCCATCACTTTCATATGCCCACATCCCTGACACAGCAATCACACTGGCTGAAGGAGCTTGTTGACTGAGATTTGGATAGCAGTGGGTGTATTGACCACCATCAAGTGCTCACACAGTACCAACCAAGTGCCAGTTCACACACACTGCCAGCCAAGCACCATCTCACACACACCGGCAACCAAGCACCAGGCTACACACACTGCCAGCCAAGCGCCAATCCAGGCACATCACCAACCAAGCACCAGTCCACACACACCGCCAGCCAACCGCCAGTCTATGCACACTGTCATCACATTTAAAAAAAAAAGAAAACACAAACAAATTGTAAGTAAAGTCAAAATTACAAGCACAACAGCGTTAACTAAATACATCACACTAATGCCAACCCAGAATTTGAACAAAAAAACATAAAATGATACAGACCAGGCAACCCTCACGGATGCTCCCAAAAACTCTTTTGCCTGTGGCACAATCCAAAACATGCGGGCAAACAGCCTATATTTAGAAGGACACTCGGACATTACAAAGGACTTTCCTTTTGTATACCTCTTTACATGCAGACTCTTCATCTCTTACAGGGATTATTTTTTGGGCCTGGGAGGAATGTAATCAGCAAAGTGGTGATCTTGCAGTCCAGCCTCATCCTCCACCACTCCAAGTCTAGGAACACTTGTCTGTTTCACTACAACAAGGCTGCCTAAAACAGGACCATGAAACTGAACACATGTCATCTCTGACTCTGGAGAACAATCCTTGAATACAACAAAATCATGAAAGGGTGCTAAATGGAACAGATGTATAGCCAACTTATTATATGAAATGTAAGCTTTAAGGTTCCAACCTCTGATCAATCTATCTACACCACCCATGTGCCTATTGTAGTCTAAAAGGCCCACAGGTTTGCGCACTTCAGTAACCTCACCCCGAACAGTCACAGGTAAAGTACTGTCATCATGGATGATAGTCAGCATGTAGACATCCCTCTTATCTGCAACTTTCACAGCTAGCAGTTCATTTCTACACAAGGCACTGCACTGTCCCCTCTGAAGTTTTTTTCAGAAACAGGCTCCTTTGGATAACCTTTACAGCTAGGGCGGACTGTGCCACAAACAACAGTGTCCACTTGGAACAGTTCCCTGTATAATTGTACAATAGTGTTTAAGTTATCTATGTTTAAGCGGTGACCTTTGTTAAAATGTCCTCTACCAGGTTCTCACACATTTTTCTCACTAAATCTAAAAGTGGAGGGACAACCAACTTAAAAAAGTTAAAACCAAAAAATTCTTCAACTCATCTAGATTTGTCTGCTCAACATTCTCATCCCAAAATACATAAATACTCATGATGGCCCTGGCGGTCTTCTGACCGCCAGGTTAAATGCAGTGGTCCCACAGCCAACAGGCTTGCGTTGAAGGCCGCCGTGGTATGAGAGTGGTTGCTTGGACATCTCCACTCATACCACCATGGCTGTTGGTGCCGCCGGGCCGGAGATGATCATCTCCAACCCAGCGGTTCACAGAAGACTGTCAGCGGTATTAGGAGCTGCAAGCCCACCATGGTTTCTGCGGCAGTAACACCATCACGAAAACAGTGTCTGAAGGGCTACTGGTGACAGGGAATTTCTTCCCTGTCACCGGTAGATGACTCCCCCAGCAAGCACTAAACCTTCCCTTCCTTCTCTATACACAGCACCCCCTCCATACACAGCACCCCACAACCCCAACTACAGCTTCCCCACCCCCTTCATACACAAAGCCCCCTCCCCACATACATGCACATGCACACAGACACCCATACACCACGCATATCCTCATTCACCTACACTTACACCACACACATTCACTCACACGCATCCATACATATATTCATTTCAGCATTCATACATGCATTCACTTACAGGCATAGAGACATGCATTCACTTCAATACTCACACTCGCATACACACACGCATACAAACACACATTCACAACAACACTCACACTTGCCTACACACATGCATATACACTTACATGCACACACACAGACACCACACACTCACACATGTACGCACAACACCCGCCACCCTCCCGCCCCCTCCCCTGTCAGATGATCACCTTACCAGGTCCAGGGTCATTTGGCAGGGAACGGGAAGGGGTGCTTCCACTGCCAGCAGGACACCGCCAGGCCGTATTATTGCACATAACCGCCCCTGCGCCTCTGCCTGCCAGCATGACTACTACTGTATTTTTGTCTAAAGTGTGGTGGAACTCCAGCAGTACTCGTAATGCTGGCAGTCTTCTGGTACCCGCAGGTTTGGCAGTCTTCTGAGAAGCCCCCCTAAAGTCATAATGAGGGCCATAGTCCATAAACAACTGAAAGAAATTTATAGGCAAAAGATTTCCAGTATTCACTCTATACCCTACGACAACAGTAAAGGCAGGCAACACCGGCAGAACCCTGTTTGAGGCAGCCCAGAGTTCAGCTCTTCCAATGGGAAGCCTTTCAGCCTTAGGCTACAATCCAGATGCCTCTCTCTACACTATCGGCACATCAGTGTCCACTTTTTGTGACCGGAGATTTTTTTTTCAGCTTGCAATTTTTGACATACTTTATTCAGAAAGGGCTTAGTGCTCTTACCAGCTGTTCTTTTTTTTCTTTTCCACAGTTTCCTCCATATCTGTCTTTTTACCATCAGGTTGAACTAGGTAGTATTTTTTCCTCTCTTTCTTCCTCCTTTGTCTCTTATTAGGCATTCTGATTCTTCTTTTTTCAGTACAAGTGAATATCTGCAAATGAAATAAAAAATAAATTCACCTCTACAGAAAAAAATATACAATTACATACTAGAACTAATTAGCTCTGTGTGTTCACTGCTAAATACATGTATCTTTGAGATGATCTAATTGATGAATTAAATATCTGTACTAAAACTAGACTCTAAAACTTGAAAATGCATTTAAATAGCAACTCAAGATAAGAGTAAAAGGGTACACTCAGACTGTGCAGTAGTAGGGTGCAATCATGTTTTAAGGAGCACGTATCTGTATGTGTGAGTAGGTTGTGTCAGTCCCTGGCTACATGTATGAGTGACTGTATGAGTCCCTCACTGAATGTGCAATTAGATGTTTAAGTAAATATGAGAGTATATCACTGGCTCTTTTACTAACTCTATGGATCTGTAAATGTCTCTCTAACTAACTCTACAAATAGCTTAATAGCTGTGTGGGTAAGTACAATAGTTTGCAACTGTGTGTGCAGTTCCCTCTGATACTGCTGGCTACCTAACTACTGCCTAGGGATGTGCATGAAATTCTAAGCAACCATTTCAATGTCTGACTAAAATCACTATAAAACTATGGCCCTCATTATGACACTGGCAGTAAATCCCGCTTACCGCCACGCTGATGGCCGCCAACTTACTGCTGCAGTGGCAGATATCCGTTCACCATATTATGACACACACACATCAATCCGACAGAATTCAGCCGCATTCACAAATCCACCAGACCAAGGGTCAGTGATAAAGTGGTGGTCCCAAAACCTATACCGTTACGCCAACAAAACAACGCCCACCTCATTGTGACCCACGTATCACCACGGCGGACATTCAACTGCGGTAAACCATTGGTGGTATATACTGTCACGCTCAGAATGGACACCCACATACAAAATTACACAACATTGGACAATACGAAATATACACACCTGACAACCATACACACATTACACATACTCACCCACAGCACTATAAAACACACACCCACATTACCCACAACCCTTTACAAACAACAATTACTGTCAGGAGACTGAGAAGAAGAGCACAGAGACAACTAGACACACACACAACATACAGCCATACTCCCATCACACACTCCATATCACACACCCCACCACATTACTCAACACACCCTCACCAACACACATCACACAACACCCATGGCACCACAAAGGCACCCCCATTTCACTGAGGAGGAGTTAAGGGTCATGGTGGCGTAAATTGTCAGGGTAGAGCCACAGCTCTTTGGAGCACAGGCGCAGCAGATACCTATAGCAGGGAAGATGGAGCTATGGCAGAGAATCGTGGTTCAGGGTCAACGCCGTGGGACAGCACCCAAGAACAAGGGACAACATCAGGAAGAGGTGGAATGACCTACGGGGAAGGGACATTTCATTGCAGCAAGCCACCAGCTCACCATACAGAGGACTGGTGGTGGACCCCCACCTCCTCCCCCACAGCTCACAGCATGGGAGGAGCAGGTACTGGCAGTACTGCATCCTGAAGGACTTGATGGAGTAGCTAGAGGATTGGGCACTGGTAAGTCAACATGTACCAATTATCACCCCCATACCTGCATGCCATCACACCCCCTCACCCTCATTCCCATTACTCCACCCCATCCCACACACAGCACCTACACATATTACTAACCACAGTGCAAAGCCCTGCATGCCATACCAATGCATGGACAGCTCTCCCAGCCCTGCATGGACATCCATCACTAAAGCATGTATAGCATAGGAAAACTAACATAACCACAATACATCACCATACACAAACAAAAGCTGGCAGAGCAACACCAACCATAGAAGGGAAGCTATGGAAGTACAAATGTCATACACTTGAAGCATAATACATCATTCACATCCCCACAGGTTCCCCAGCCATTGTCAGTGGAGAGGAGGTGCCACCACTATCCAGTCCCCCAACAGAAGAGGACCCCAGTGATGACAGTAACTCTGGACTTCTGGATCTAGAGGACCTACCTGGCCTATCAGGGACCACTGGACAACCGGTCACCCAAGTACAATCACAGACCACCACAGAACCTCCCCCATCAGGAACCAACCCCACAGCGCCCACCCAGTGTACCCACACCTCTGTTCCCAGGACACATCAATCAGCAGTGTGCCCACCTGTACAGGGACCCCTAGGTCATACCTCACCCACAAGACAATCAGGGACCTGGGGTCAGTGGCAGTGGGCACACCATTCAGGGCACAGGGACACAGGCCAACGGGGACACTGGGAGGATTGCTGTGCGCCAGCGGGAGGAGAGGAGCAAGGAACCTACTCTCCAGGCGGGCCCCTACCACTAGCCAGTCAACTGAACAGCCCTCCACCTCTGCTGCCACTAGTGGGCAGGAGGCCCCACCAGAGGACCCACAGGCCACCAGCACCCCTCCCCCTGTAGAAGGTGACCCACCCCGCAAACGTTCCCTGTGACCCAGACAGAAGCCAGAGACACTTGCCAAGACCACCGCCAGGAAATGAGACTCTCCTGATTGTCCCCCTTGTGTCCCACTCTGTCACCTTGTCCACCTTGAACTGCCATTGCTCCCCTTCCTATGCCCCCTTGGGCACTGCACCTCTGCTACAAACAGACTGGGACACTACCCTAGACTTTCATCCATCATCATCCCATTCCATTGCACTTTCCCCTCAATTTCTTAACACTACAATAAACACCCTTGGATAAAACTTGAATACTAGTATTTCATGTATTGCAAATTTGTATTGATTGAAACAGCTACATCCATTGCAAATGAATGGTACATAGTGAGAGCATAGAATAAGTGATCTGTTGCTGGCTGTTGTGCAGCATTCCACTATTATCTGGCAGACTTTCTCGCTGAGTAGCACAGGGATCCACCCGTCAGATGAGGCACCTGAACCTGGCCTTCAGGAGGTCAAAGGTCCTCTCATTGAGCCTTCTGGTTCACCCACGTGCCTCATTATAATGTTCTTCAGCCCTTGTCCTGGCATTCCTCACTGGGGTCATAAGGCACGAAAGTCTTGGGTAGCCAGAGTCACCTGCAAGTATTGAGGGACAACATTTAGCCACACACTATCCTATATGGCTAACAGCAGAAGCATACACACACATACACTGGGTGGGGACCAAGGCTCCCCTATAAGCCACACCCTGTGCCTCTGTAGTTGAGACATCACATTTGGGATGCTGCTATTCCTCAGGCCAAAGGCATCATGTACCAACCCTGGATATTTAGCATTGACGTGGGAGATGTACTGGTCCGCCAGGCACACCATCTGCACATTCATGGAGTGGAAACTCTTCCGATTCCTGAATACCTGCTCATTCTGCCAGAGTGAGGGCAAATGCAATATGTGTACCGTCAATCGCCCCAATAATATTGGGGATATGTCCCATTGGATAAAACCCAGCCTTCATAGTGGCCAAATCTTCCACCTGGGGGAAAGCAATGTAGCTGCACATGTGTTTTACCAGGGCGGACGAGACTCTTGCCAGCATCATTGAGAACATTGATTGTGACATCCTGCTGCCAAGCTCACTGTCACTTGTAAAGAACCTGTTGCCAGGAAATGGAGCACTGATAGAACCTGCACTGGAGGGGGGATCCCAGTGGGATGACAGACAGCTGAGATCAGGTCAGCCTCCAACTGGATACACTGCTCTGTGATGGTGGCCCTGTCCGGTCTATAGGTGAGTATTATGTGCCTGTCCTCCAGTGTAGCTAAGTCCATCAGGGGTCTGTACACAGGGTTATGTCTCCATCTTCTATTCATCTGCAGCGGTAGGAATCTAAGGGACACAAGAATGAGTAGGCTGTTACAATTTGAACTACTATACCACAACAGCAGTCCACATTGGGCCTTCAGTATGTGCCTATTTATCCTGTGACGCAGAAATTATCGATAGGCCTGTTCACCCCCCCCTGAAATGGCAACCGCCTGTCTTGTGTGGAGGGACAGGTGGAAGTGAGTTAATTCAGCCGACGTTGTGCACCGTGGCGGTAGGTGATAGGCGGTCGTGAATCGCCATGCAATTCCTCATTGGATTATATTGGACCGTATGGGGCACAGTGGCTAATGGGGATCTACGCCAGAGGTGACGGTGTACACCGCCGCGAACGTGACCACCATTTTCTATCTCAATCCTCACTTCTTTCCTGACCTTCCACAGGAGAAGACCTACACTGCATGTGCTGCTGTAATCTGTGTCTGGAACCTACCAGGGCCCGTGTGACCAGGGAAATGGCCCCAGCATTCACTTCGGAGGATTTGAAGCGACTGGTGGATGGGGTCCTACCCCAGTAGGGAGTGCTGTATGGAGATGTGTGTAAAGCCATTGTGTAAGGGTGGGTGGGGGGTGGGGGGATTGTCTGTTTTCGGTGTACATATTGTGAGCTGGCCTATGTGTGTTGCAATGGGGATGGGATCGGGTATGGTGGGCCATGTGTGTGACAGGCTGGACTGTTTGTTTAATGGAGTTCTCCTGTATGTGTTACCTCTGCAGGTCAGCGCCCATCAAAAGAAGGGATTATGGCGTGCCATCGCCAAGGATGTGCAGACCCTGGGGGTCTATGGAAGGTGGAGCACCCACTGTCGGAAATGGTGGAGGACCTGAGACGATGGGCACGGAAGATCGTGGAGGCCCAGCTGGGGATGGCCTCCCAACGAGGAAGGGGTGCCCGTCCGACCCTGACCCTCTTGATGGCCTGCATATTGGTGGTGGCCTCCCTTGAGCTGAATGGGTGCTTGAGGGAATCACAGCAGCCACAAGGGGGTGAGTACAGTGGGTATCATTGCAACTTATGGCTGGTGGGATGGTATCCAGGTGATGGTTGTGTGATGGTTGTGTGTTAGTGGGTGCCCCTAAGGCCAGGCCAGACATAGCAGGATAGGTCCTCAGACGGGTAATGGTTGCATGGCAAATACAGGTAACCTAGCTTGTTAGTATTCACTTCTAGGCAGAGCTGCATGGGTCCCAGGTGTGATGCAGTTGGTGGTGTGTTCTCCTCCTCATGCCTTGGTGACTAGCCATTTCACTGGTGCAATGCATAGTGTTTAGGCCTGTTCCCTGTGTGTGATGGTGCTGTAAATGCCAACTTTGGTGTTGGTGCAGCAATTGACCCAGTGTATCCTTTGTCTCTCCCCCCTTCCTTGTTTCGTCATCCTGTCCTTGTGAGCATTACCATCATCTGGCGGAGAAGCAGAGGCACCGGCGACAGAGGGAGCTGCATCCCACAGGACTCTGGAGGCAGAGCCCACCGACGCCAAGGGAACAAGTGGGACGGAGCCCGAGGGGAGTGCCACGGCGGAGACTGGAGGGGACAACACAGACTCTGATACCTCCTATGATGGGAGCTCCCCGGTGGTGGCCATCACCTCTGTGACCACCCCAGCTGCAGGTACAGCCGCCACCCCTGTACCAGCACCATCCTACCATTAGCCCCTCAATGAGTTGCCCGTGCCCGCTCACCCAGGAGGGTGGGCATCTCTTTCGCCCCAAGATCCAGAGGCCCTGCCCCAGTAAGCCCTGCTGACCTGATTGAGGAGGCTATTGACCTCCTGAAATCCATCTCTGTAGGGCAGTCAACCATTGTGAATTCCATCCAAGGGCTGGCATCCCAGATGCAGCAATGCAATGCATTCCTGGAGGGCATTCATGGTGGACTGGCGGCGCAACAGAAATCGATTCAGGCTCTGGCCTTCTATCTGATGGATGCTGTTGTCCCTGTTTTTACCATCGCCCCTCCAACTTCCACTTCCCATTCCCATTCTCCTCAACCCCAAACCATCCCAAGCATACAGATAGACAAGCATGTACACAAGGCAACACCCAAGAGTGGCACAGGCAAACACATGCACCACACCTCATCCCACAGGCACTCACACAAACACCATACCGTTGCAAACACAACAACATCAACACCCTCCACTGTCTCCCCATCCTCCTCCTCCCTCCCAGTTACCTTCATACTCACACCTGCATGCACTACATCTACATCCACTATCAGCATCACCACATCAAACAGAACACACAACACACTGGCAGACACCTCCACAGCATCCATGCACACGTCCCCTGCGTCCTCTCCCACCTTGTCTGTCCCCTCCTAAAAGACACAAACTCAAGCACTCAGACACCCAACAGCCATGCACCTCACATCAGTATACAGCCCATGCACTTGCACCCAAATCCAGCAGAAATACACCTCCAACAACCACTGCCTCATCCTCCACTCCCATTACTCCTCCCTCCCCAACATCCCTAAAAAGCTTTTCCTTGCCCAACTTGACCTCTTCCCTACCCCTCCCCCCTGTCCTGCATGTATGGTCAGGGTTCCAAGGACACAGCCCAGCACCTCAGCCAAACAGTTCACGGTGACAGTGGTAGCACCACCTACTCATGCTGGTAAGGACACCAGACCTACGACACTGAAGGGGAAGGAGCCAGCACCAACAGGGATGAAAGGGAAAAGTCATGCACCAGCTGTGAGGAATGTGAAGGGGCCTGCGCCAGCTGTGAGGAAGGGGAAGGAGCCAGCACCAGATGTGAGGAAGGGGAAGGGTCATGCACCAGCTGTGAGGAAGGAGCCAGCACCAGCTGCGAGAAAGGGGAAGTAGCCTGCACAAGCTGTGAAGAAGGAAATGGAGCCTACATGACCAGGCAGAGAGGGGAAGAGCCCATCCACCACTGATAGGAAAGGTAAGGGATCCATGAACAGGAGGAGACGAGGCACTCTATGGCAGCGGAGGCTGTCAGGCAGACACGGCCACCATCACCAGCTGTCACAAGTCCCCCACCGCCAGCTGTGAATGTGCAGCCATCAGTGAGTGCAGGGGCTGCCCAGGAGCCTCCTCCAACAACCACCACCAGGCAGCCATCACCACAGGTGGACACCATGTATTCCACCCTCCGGGGGCTACTGCGCGGACTGCCGCCCCCAGAACCAGTGGGCAAGTCACCCACTCGAGAAACTGTGGCCTTGCACTGCCCAGGACAAAGGAATGGCATGTTGCTCCCTCCAGAACCAGTGGGCAAGTCACCCACTCGAGAGACTGTTGCCTTACACTCCCCAGGACAAAGCAATGGGCATGTTGCCCCCTCCAGAACCAGGGGGCAAGTCACCCACTCCAGAGACTGTGAACTTGCACTCCCCAGGACAAAGCAATGGGCATGTTGCCCCCTCCAGAACCAGTGGGCTTGTTCCCGCATCCGGCTGAGGTGCCCCCCCTCCCCCTGAGGTGCCTGCCTATTTTCAAACTGATGCCCCTGCAGTGTACTATCCGGGTGTTGTCCGGACTCGAGTTGGGCCTTAGACTGTGCCATGTAGGCCCTTGGAACATTGGACTGGGAAATGTCTCTTTGTGTACATGTGTACATATTTGTTTCATTGACAAATCGAATTATTAATTTTTATGTTGATCTGATTACAATCCTGTTGCCTTGCATTATTCTGCCATTTTTCGGGGACAAAATGATTTTTGTGTGCAGCTGGTGTGTGTGTCGGGTGCGTGTGATGCATGTGTGTGTGTGTCGCTCCCCTTTTCCTCCCACCCTCCATTGTGTGCTAGGCGGCTGCACTCATCGTCGTCGTCTTCGTCAACGTTGTTGTTCCAGGTTGAGCATAACGTAGAAGCTCATCAGGAAGACATACAGTTCAGGTTCCATGGGGGCGTGGTTCATCACTGTGTCTCCAATAGTGAGTCCTTTCACTTCTGAGCTCTGTTTCTGCCAGGCTTTTGTTGGCGTTGGTACCGCTCTGGAAAAGGTGGCAGTTTCCTGTGTCTTAATATGGTGGGCGGTACTTTGTCTCCCGCCTGGCTGTTGGCGGCTACTGTTGTGGTGGCTGTTGTTTCTGCCGTGATGGTTGGTGTGGTACATTGGCTGTCTATGGGAGTTATCAGCGCCATGGTCATAATTTGGTGGTACTTACCACCAGCCTGTTGGTGGTATTACCGCCACTTTATCACCCACCGCCAGGGCCGTAATGAGGGCCTATGTGTGTCACTGGAAGAGTGGATGTGAGACTATGGCCCTCATATTAAGTCTGGCAGAAACAGTCCCACTACATTGGCGGTGGCGATCCGTCCGCCAACAGGTTGGCGGTGCAGACCACTCAATTACAAGTGTGGTGGTGAACAGACCAGTACACAACCAGTACACCACCTTCACCGTCAGTGCGTGCTGACCGCCGAGGACAGCGGGTGCCATCTACAGGGCGGCAGAAAGGAACTTACTGCTCACCGTATTAGGAATTAGCACACCGCCACGATTTCCAGGGTGGGACAACCTCCACTCAAAGCCTGGTGGAAAGGAACAGTATTTAATGAAACACTCACCGAAGGGACACAGAAGAGGCTGCCGATGACATGGAGCGTGACCTGAAGATCTTCCTGATGCTGGTATTTGCAATCCACCTCTAAGACATACAGCGCTGACAAAGACAACAACAGTGAGTACCCTGCTTACCACCCAAGGGAGAGAAGGGGACAATTACACACCCACATGCCACACACACACTTGACACTGACTGCCATGCCCACACACAAACACACCCACAGCAACACCTCTACCCATACACACACACACACACATGTGCACTAACATTACACTCACGCACAATCAGAACACACACCACACCCTACACACAAGACACTCACACACCAAAGAACACCAACGTAAACATGTCACAACACTCATACCCATCCACACACAAACTGATCACAAAACCACAGCTGACACAGACACCAGGGAGAAGACAGCATACCAGACACACATACGGCACACAACCACAAGTACATACATTGGTACCATACCATGACGCCATCATCCATACCACTCACTTTAACCACACCATCCACAACAACTGAACACACAGCACACTCAGTGGCCCACGCACATTCCATCCACACCAACTTCCAAACCCATCATCACACAAACACCATTGCACACACAAATACAGACAGGGGCAAAAATGAAAAATAGAAGTGAAGTTCCTAGACATGTACAGTACACATGCACAGTAAGGGACAACGATGCACAGACCTTTGCACATGAGGCAGCCTTAGTCAAACAGAAGACAACTTGATCAAAGTGCACCAGCTGTGCAGGTTGGCCAGATATATTATTGTGCAAAACAAAAGGAGAAACAGGACCTATTTACAAATGGACCCATTGGCAGTTCTGAGGTCCATGACCATGTAACCAAACAGTCCCAACAAAGCCCCAAATTGACTCTTGTCATAACCATGGTCTCCACCCACAGGGAAGGGGCATCAATGGGGCAGGGCACTGAGGGAGGGGTTGGTGGTGGGGATCAGGTTAGGAAGGGGGGCTTGGGCTCTGGCTTGGGAGAGGGGGCTTGAGCTTCAGCTTGGGATGGGGCAGCTTGGGCTTCTGCTTGGCAGGGGGGCTTGGTCTCAGCTTTTGATGGAGGGGTATGTGTTTAGATTAGTGGGTGGGAGCTGGATCTGGTCCTGATAGGTGTTTTCTTGGAGTGGAAAGGGACATGGGAACTGGAAGGAAGGTCCAGGGAGGATTCTGAAGCGGAGGTACTGGGTTTGGGGAGGCCACGCGAATGTGCAGGGACAAGACAGGGTGGGCCAGGAGGTTCAAACAGGTCAATGCGGGAAAGGAAACGTTTTTTACGAGCATGGGGAGGGGCTGTGGAAACAGGCATGGGAGTAGATGTAGAGGGAGTAGTCGTAGGACGTGTAGATGTGGTGGATATGTATGCAAGTGGGTGCTCAGTCTGCATGTGTGTGGTGGATGAATGTGGGGTGCCTATGTCGGTGCGTTTATGTGATTTGGGAGGAGGTGGGTGAAAAACAGTGGGAGACGACAAAGAGGTCATGTGTGTATGTAAGTTATGGTGGTGTCTGCATGTCTGGTGTGTGTGCTGCAGGTGTCTGTTATGGTTGTGGTGAGAGCGGGTGTTGTGTCTGGGATGTATGTCTGGGTGACTGCTGTTGTGGTGACTGTGTCAATGGTGGCATGATCTCGGAGTGAGGATGTAGTGCTTGCGGATGTGTGTGGTGAGGTCACTGTAAGGGAGGACGGTGGGGGAGACAATGGAGGAGGGGATGGGGGAGACAGTGGAGGACATGGTTGTTGTGTTTGCATATGTATGTTGAGTGTGTGCATGGCTGTGGTGCGACTTGTGCTGCCTGTGAGTGTCCTTGTGTGGCGTGAGTGTTGTCCTATGTGCATGCTCTTTGGCTTGTGTGCTTGGAATGGGTGAGGAGAGAGGGGTGCTTGATGGGGCACAGGTGATTGGAGGGGAGACAGAGGAAAATGGCTGCTATCAAAGAGGAGGCCCGAGCCTGAAATGGTCTCTGGAGGCCAGACAAGGCACAGTGAATGCCTTCCATGTAGGCATTGGTTTGCTGCATCTGGGATACCAACCCCTGTATGGCATTCTCGATGGTTGTCTGTCCAACAGAGATAGTTCTCAGGAGGTCAATAGGTTTCTCATTGAGGGCAGCAGGGCCTGCGGTGAAAGAGACACCCACCCTCCTGGGTGAGCGGACAGGGGAAACTTGGGGGCATATTTGTACTCCGTTTGTGCCGAATTTGCGTCGTTTTTTTAGACGCAAATTCGACGCAAAACTAACTCCATATTTATACTTTGGCGTTAGACGCGTCTAGCGCCAAAGTTCATGGAGTTAGTGTCATTTTTTGGCGTGAACACCTTCCTTGCGTTAATGAGATGCAAGGTAGGCGTTCCCGTCTTAAAAAATGACTGCGATGCTATTGCGTCGGATTTATACTCCCGGGCAAAAATGATGCCCGGGAGTGGGCGGGACTAAAAAACCCGCATTTGCGACAGATTTTAGCGCCGGGGTCAGGGCAGGCGTTAAGGGACCTGTGGGCTCAGAATGAGCCCAGAGGTGCCCTCCCAAGCCCCCAGGGACACCCCCTGCCACCCTTGCCCACCCCAGGAGGACACCCAAGGATGGAGGGACCCACCCCAGGGAAGAGAAGGTAAGTTGTGGTAAGTACTTTTTTATTTATTTTTTTGTGGCATAGGGGGGCCTGATTTGTGCCCCCCTACATGCCACTGTGCCCAATGACCATGCCCAGGGGGCAGAAGTCCCCTGGGCATGGCCATTGGGTAAGGGGGCATGACTCCTGTCTTTGCTAAGACAGGAGTCATTTCTATGGGGGATGGGCGTCGTAAAAAATGGCGCAAATCGGGTTAAGACGTTTTTTTTGCCTCAGCCTGACTTGCACCATTTTTAGACGCCCAAACGCCATTTTTCCCTACGCTGGCGCTGCCTGGTGTACGTGGTTTTTTTTAACGCACACCAGGCAGCGCCGGTCGGCTAACGCCGGCTAACGCCATTCAATAAATACGGCGCCCGCATGGTGCTTCAGAATGGCGTTAGCCGGCGCTAATTTTTTTTGCGCAAATCTGCGTTAGCGCAGTTTTGCGTCAAAAAGTATAAATATGGGCCTTGGTGTGGAGCTACTGGGAGGGTGGTGCTGATAGGGGGGGTGGCAGATGAAGATGTTTTGGGGTGGTCCCAGAGGGGTCCCCCACCACCAGTGAGCTGCCATCGGAGGAGGAATCAGAGTTTGATGTTGTAGTGGTAGTAGGCTCCCCTGTGGTGCTCCCATCACCCTCTAACCAACTGGTTCCCTCGGCATCAGTGGACTGTGCCTCCTGGGTCCCATGAGCTGCAGCATCCCCACTCGCCGGTGCCTCTGCTCCTTCGCCAAATGATGCTGATGCACACAAGGACACAAGAAAACAAAGAGTGAGGGGGCACCAAAGAAAGGGATGCACACTATGAGTAACTCAAATATGATGCAGGTAGGCACACATGAGGTATATTTCAGTCTCAGACCTCACCTTACCATAGCCTTTGCACTACAGGAATGTACCACAGATAGGGATTACACCTGCCTCTTTGGAGTATGTTACACTGAGAATGGTTCCCTACAGATTAATTGTACATATCCCTCAATTCCAACTGGGTTATCCATTTAATGCTCAGATGTTTTCAGTACCGCTACGTCACTTAGCAAGACAACAGGAACACTACCTGACCGACTGTACTACCCAATTTACACATTACCTAGGTACACTTGCCCCCTACAGAAAAACTGTGGCTCCTCCCTTATAATTTCATCCACCATGGTCTGCAACTCCTTGTCAGTGAAACGGGGGTTCGTATGGGGTGCCATAGTGGGTTGTGTACTGTGATGTGTTGGTGTTGTTTGGGGTAGTGGAGTGTGTGAGTGAGTTGGTGAAAGGTGTGGTGATATTTGAAGGTGCAGTTGTGGTATGCATGTTTGTGTGTGAGTTACATGTGGCATGTGGGGTGTGCAAAAATGTGACTTGAGTTTGTGGTTCCCTTTCCAGTTGTGTGGCAGCAGGTAGGCATAGCTAGGGATTGTAGGTGTAGTGGGTATGTGTTTTATAGAGGTGTGTGTGGGCATGTGAAGTGTATGTCAGGTGTGGGTTTTTCAAAATGACCAATGTGGGGTGTTGTTGCTGAATTCATTACGTGGCCACAGCAGTCCGTACCATAAATGGCGTACCGCTGTTGCACGACCACTGTGCTGATTTGTGATTTGTAATTGGGAGGGCAGTTTATATTTGCTATGGCTGTGGAAGATTCTGCGCAGCCTGTTTCCTGCCATCGTCAGGACTGGCGGGGTCAGATTCCTCACTCTTTTCTGGAGGATTTTGCCTTTGGGGTTGTATTACGGCGGTAGGTTTCCCCATTCTACACCGGTCTTTTAACAGCAGACTGCACTGTGTATGAATGCCTCTCTGAGTCTTTGATTGCATGTGTCAGTGGCTCTTTCCTTTTCTTAAGAGCTATATCATTTCCAGTATGGCCTGTACACTGCTTATATGTGGGAAAACTGGGCTGAATGCAGAAGCCCCCTCCATTTTTGCCTCCATTTTTAGCTGATACTGGTGTTTTCTGAAGTTGACTTTTCCCTGGGCACTGCTAACAAGTCCCAGGGCTAGTGCCATGTTTAAAATGATATATGCAAATTAGGCCTAATTGAAATTGGCCCTGACAAACTACCTATAACTAACTAGTACATGGTAGGGCATGTAGGTTTAGGGATCCCTGTATAGTTAGTGCACCCAGAGGTGCACTTCTATGGTCTCCAGTCTCATTATGAGGGCAGACCTGCCTTGTTGGCAGCTATTAAGTTAAAATTAATCCTAAATAAGGCTTTGGAATTAAAAGTACTTTCACAGTCTCAAACTACCTTATTTTTGCATATACTTTCAGAAAGTTACCAAATTCAGCGCTGAAGTGCACTTTCCTGATTGGTTAGTCTCTGGTAGCCTGAGCCAAACTGCCTTAATGAGGTATGAAGTGGCCTGGGCTGAAACAAAGGCAGCATCTGGTGGGAGGAGAACTGTTGCAGCAGATGGCAAAGCAGGATGGGTGACAGTGGCCAAACTGGTTTTCAAAGGAGGGAAATCCACCTGGGGCAGAATCTAGACCTCCCCTACTTCCTGTTCCCCAGCCAGGTGGAAGCCCCAATAATTAGATTAGAAGAGGGCTGAAAGGGGTTTGTTAAAAAGGAGACTCCGACACACCAGTGGGGGGACTCAGCCAGCTCTAACTTCTAAGGATGAAATTTCTCCATGTTGGATTTTTGGAGAATGTTGCTTTCTGGGACTGATTTTTGCCACATTTCACAGGAAGTGGTCACACCAGATGATGCCGCCCTGCATCACATTGGACAGGAGCACCCCCTGGTTCCCAACCCACAAGCAAGGATAAATATGGCAAAGCTGTCCCACATTCCATATCCCTGCTCGAAAATGATACTAGAGAAGAAGGACTGCCCTGTTGGACCCCTGGCCTGCACCCGAAGGACTGCACCAGCTGCACACTGTGCACTTCACCAAGGAAAGAACTTTGCCTTGCTCCTGAAAATGCAGGAGTGGACTCTCTGTAGGCTACAGGTACAAAAGAACTGACCAGAGTTCCTTGCATAAAGTCCTGCAAGAAGAGCCCAGCTGACCATCGTCCAGTGGCCATGTGAGGATTCTGACCAAGTGCCTTCTGGGAATTGTAGTCCCAACTTCCAAGGAGCAACTCAGAGCTTCTAGAACTTTGGATGAAGTTTGTGGGCACTTCAAGGACCCAAAAGGTCCTCTTGAAGAAGATCCTGAAGTTTTGAGACGTTTTGACCAACTGTTGTAAAAAGCTCCATAAGCTGAAGAGGTGCATTGTGGGCATTGTAGTCCCAGACCCCAAGAAGCAAACCACAGCCTCTGAACCCCTGGCTGGTGCTGTGAACCACTTTCCTCGTCCTGCTGAAAAGACCCGGAGCCCCAGACTTCCAGGATTTCAGTGGGGACTCCTGGAAAGGTAATCCGACGATGCTGACTCAAAATCAGCTTGCTGTGGAAGGTCGTCTGTGAACGTAAAAGGTTCACCAGGACCGGATCCAAGGAAGGCTCCAGGGACGTCAGATCCAATTTCAACTTTGGTCTCGATGAAGATATTCATCCTGAAAAATTGTCTAAGTCCGAAGGTAGAATTCTTCACTGAGGTCTCCTGCGACGCGAATCTGAAGAGGGCTCCAGGGAGGTCAGATTGGATTGGTGATTTTGTCCCCCGTGAGAAAAATCTTTAAAAAAAACACTAAGACCGAAAGTAAACTTTTGACCGAGGCCTACCGCTTGCTGTAGCTGAGCAGGGCTCCATTGTGGTCGGCTTCAAACTTTGACTTTGCCCTGGTCATGGTGCGACCAGATATCGTGGATGGTGCTTTTATTTTCTACGTGCTAAAAAAATATTAATTCTTTAAAAATTCATATCTCCAGTTCCTCTTATCTGATTTCATCAATTTTGGTGTCAAATTAAAGTAAAAAATATTTCCTAATTTCATAAATTGGTTTTGGATTTTTAAACTGTTACATATGTTTTATTTTATTACGGTTTTGTGATATTTGAATGCTTCACACACTTTAGCCCTCATTACAACCTCAGCGGTCTTCTCAGAAGATCGCCGAGGCAGCAGGCGCCAGAATACTGCCAGTGCTGGCCGCAATTCTGGCTCCCTATTTCAACTTTTTCGCTGGGCCAGCGGAAAAGTCACATCGACATTGCTGCCGGCTCGTAATTGAGCCAGCGGCAATGTAGATGTGCAGCGGGTGCAGTAACAACTGTTGCGCATTTCACTGCCCAAAATTCGGGCAGTGAAATGCGCGATAGGGCTATTCCTGGGGGCCCGCTGCACTGTCCAAGCCAAGTGAATGGGCAGTGCAGGGGCCCCCAGGGGAACCCTAAGCCCCCCTTACTGCCAGCCTTTCCATGGCGGTGTTTATATGACCACCAGGTGAAAACTGGGAGGTATAGTGGAGGGGTCGTTTGTATGGCCATGATCTATTGCTAAGTGTAGGTACTTATCTGTTCATACCAATAATCCATTTTCCAACAAATTAATATAGGCATAAATAGGTATATATAGATATGTTTAGGTAGTTATAGTTAGGACCTAGTTTCCATAGAAAAAACTATTTTTTGATTTGTCAATAGCTTTGGTGCCATTTAATAAATCCTGATGACATTTTCAAAACTAATATGCCAGTCAGGTCAACTGCTGTCTTGAAAGTTTCAGGGTGATCCGTCAAGCAGGGGTGAGGGGACGAGAAAAAGGGGGTCTGAAAATGCGATCTCCCCATGCATTTTCCCTTAGGGATTCTGAACATAACTACAGGCCGACCCACTGGATAGAATTCCACCAAATTTGGCACAGAGCTAGTTGTTGGTCCCAAAAGCGTGTTTTTTGTTGCCGTTGGTACCGCTCTGGAAAAGGTGGCAGTTTCCTGTGTCTTAATATGGTGGGCGGTACTTTGTCTCCCGCCTGGCTGTTGGCGGCTACTGCTGTGGTGGCTGTTGTTTCTGCCGTGAAGGTTGGTGTGGTACATTGGCTGTCTATGGGAGTTATCAGCGCCATGGTCATAATTTGGTGGTACTTACCACCAGCATGTTGGTGGTATTACCGCCACTTTATCACCCACCGCCAGGGCCGTAATGAGGGCCTATGTGTGTCACTGTAAGAGTGGATGTGAGACTATGGCCCTCATATTAAGTCTGGCAGAAACAGTCCCACTACATTGGCGGTGGCGATCCGTCCGCCAACAGGTTGGCGGTGCAGACCACTCAATTACAAGTGTGGTGGTGAACAGACCAGTACACAACCAGTACACCACCTTCACCGTCAGTGCGTGCTGACCGCCGAGGACGGCGGGTGCCATCTACAGGGCGGCAGAAAGGAACTTACTGCTCACCGTATTAGGGATCAGCACACCGCCACGATTTCCAGGGTGGGACAAACTCCACTCAAAGCCTGGTGGAAAGGAACAGTATTTAATGAAACACTCACCGAAGGGACACAGAAGAGGCTGCCGATGACATGGAGCTTGACCTGAAGATCTTCCTGATGCTGATATTTGCAATCCACCTCTAGGACATACAGCGCTGACAAAGACAACAACAGTGAGTACCCTGCTTACCACCCAAGGGAGAGAAGGGGACAATTACACACCCACATGCCACACACACACTTGACACTGACTGCCATGCCCACACACAAACACACCCACAGCAACACCTCTACCCATACACACACACACACATGTGCACTCACATTACACTCACGCACAATCAGAACACACACCACACCCTACACACAAGACACTCACATACCAAAGAACACCAACGTAAACATGTCACAACACTCATACCCAGCCACACACAAACTGATCACAAAACCACAGCTGACACAGACACCAGGGAGAAGACAGCATACCAGACACACATACGGCACACAACCACAAGTACATGCATTGGTACCATACCATGACGCCATCATCCATACCACTCACTTTAACCACACCATCCACAACAACTGAACACACAGCACACTCAGTGGCCCACACACATTCCATCCACACCAACTTCCAAACCCATCATCACACAAACACCATTGCACACACAAATACAGACAGGGGCAAAAGTGAAAAATAGAAGTGAAGTTCCTAGACAAGCACAGTACACATGCACAGTAAGGGACAACGATGCACAGACCTGTGCACATGAGGCAGCCTTAGTCAAACGGAAGACAACTTGATCAAAGTGCACCAGCTGTGCAGGTTGGCCAGATATATTATTATGCAAAACAAAAGGAGAAACAGGACCTATTTACAAATGGACCCATTGGCAGTTCTGAGGTCCATGACCATGTAACCAAACAGTCCCAACAAAGCCCCAAATTGACTCTTGTCATAACCATGGTCTCCACAGGGAAGGGGCATCAATGGGGCAGGGCACCGAGGGAGGGGTTGGTGGTGGGGATCAGGTTAGGAAGGGGGGCTTGGGCTCTGGCTTGGGAGAGGGGGCTTGAGCTTCAGCTTGGGATAGGGCAGCTTGGGCTTCTGCTTGGGAGGGGGGCTTGGCCTCAGCTTTTGATGGAGGGGTATGTGTTTAGATTAGTGGGTGGGAGCTGGATCTGGTCCTGATAGGTGTTTTCTTGGAGGGGAAAGAGACATGGGAACTGGAAGGAAGGTCCAGGGAGGATTCTGAAGCGGAGGTACTGGGTTTGGGGAGGCCACGCGAATGTGCAGGGACAAGACGGGGTGGGCCAGGAGGTTCAAACAGGTCAATGCGGGAAAGGAAACATTTTTAACGAGCATGGGGAGGGGCTGTGGAAACAGGCATGGGAGTAGATGTAGAGGGAGTAGTCGTAGGACGTGTAGATGTGGTGGATATGGATGCAGGTGGGTGCTCAGTCTGCATGTGTGTGGTGGATGAATGTGGGGTGCCTATGTCGGTGCGTTTATGTGATTTGGGAGGAGGTGGGTGAAAAACAGTGGGAGACGACAAAGAGGTCATGTGTGTGTATGTAAGTTATGGTGGTGTCTGCATGTCTGGTGTGTGTGCTGCAGGTGTCTGTTATGGTTGTTGTGGTGAGTGCGGGTGTTGTGTCTGGGATGTATGTCTGGGTGACTGCTGTTGTGGTGACTGTGTCAATGGTGGCATGATCTCGGAGTGAGGATGTAGTGCTTGCGGATGTGTGTGGTGAGGTCACTGTAAGGGAGGACGGTGGGGGAGACAATGGAGGAGGGGATGGGGGAGACAGTGGAGGACATGGTTGTTGTGTTTGCATATGTATGTTGAGTGTTTGCATGGCTGTGGTGCGACTTGTGCTGCCTGTGAGTGTCCTTGTGTGGCGTGAGTGTTGTCCTATGTGCATGCTCTTTGGCTTGTGTGCTTGGAATGGGTGAGGAGAGAGGGGTGCTTGATGGGGCACAGGTGATTGGAGGGGAGACAGAGGAAACTGGCTGCTATCAAAGAGGAGGCCCGAGCCTGAAATGGTCTCTGGAGGCCAGACAAGGCACAGTGAATGCCTTCCATGTAGGCATTGGTTTGCTGCATCTGGGATACCAACCCCTGTATGGCATTCTCGATGGTTGTCTGTCCAACAGAGATAGTTCTCAGGAGGTCAATAGGTTTCTCATTGTGGGCAGCAGGGCCTGCGGTGAAAGAGACACCCACCCTCCTGGGTGAGCGGACAGGGGAAACTTGGGGGCATATTTATACTCCGTATGCGCCGAATTTGCGTCGTTTTTTTAGACGCAAATTTGACGCAAAACTAACTCCATATTTATACTTTGGCATTAGACGCGTCTAGCGCCAAAGTTCATGGAGTTAGCGTCATTTTTTGGCGTGAACACCTTCCTTGCGTTAATGAGATGCAAGGTAGGCGTTCCCGTCTTAAAAAATGACTGCGATGCTATTGCGTCGGATTTATACTCCCGGGCAAAAATGATGCCCGGGAGTGGGCGGGACTAAAAAACCCGCATTTGCGACGGATTTTAGCGCCTGGGTCAGGGCAGGCGTTAAGGGACCTGTGGGCTCAGAATGAGCCCAGAGGTGCCCTCCCAAGCCCCCAGGGACACCCCCTGCCACCCTTGCCCACCCCAGGAGGACACCCAAGGATGGAGGGACCCACCCCAGGGAAGAGAAGGTAAGTTGTGGTAAGTATTTTTTGATTTATTTTTTTGTGGCATAGGGGGGCCTGATTTGTGCCCCCCTACATGCCACTATGCCCAATGACCATGCCCAGGGGGCAGAAGTCCCCTGGGCATGGCCATTGGGCAAGGGGGCATGACTCCTGTCTTTGCTAAGACAGGAGTCATTTCTATGGGGGATGGGCGTCGTAAAAAAATGGCGCAAATCGGGTTAAGACGTTTTTTTTGCCTCAGCCTGACTTCCACCATTTTTAGACGCCCAAACGCCATTTTTCCCTACGCCGGCGCTGCCTGTTGTACGTGTTTTTTTTTAACGCACACCAGGCAGCGCCGGTCGGCTAACGCCATTCAATAAATACGGCGCCCGCATGGTGCTTCAGAATGGCGTTAGCCGGCGCAAATTTTTTTGGCGCAAAACTGCGTTAGCGCAGTTTTGCGTCAAAAAGTATAAACATGGGCCTTGGTGTGGAGCTACTGGGAGGGCGGTGCTGATAGGGGGGGTGGCAGATGAAGATGTTTTGGGGTGGTCCCAGAGGGGTCCCCCACCACCAGTGAGCTGCCATCGGAGGAGGAATCAGAGTTTGATGTTGTAGTGGTAGTAGGCTCCCCTGTGGTGCTCCCGTCACCCTCCAACCAACTGGTTCCCTCGGCATCAGTGGACTGTGCCTCCTGGGTCCCATGGGCTGCAGCATCCCCACTCGCCGGTGCCTCTGCTCCTTCGCCAAATGATGCTGATGCACACAAGGACACAAGAAAACAAAGAGTGAGGGGGCACCAAAGAAAGGGATGCACACTATGAGTAACTCAAATATGATGCAGGTAGGCACACATGAGGTATATTTCAGTCTCAGACCTCACCTTACCATAGCCTTTGCACTACAGGAATGTACCACAGATAGGGATTACACCTGCCTCTTTGGAGTACGTTACACTGAGAATGGTTCCCTACAGATTAATTGTACATGTCCCTCAATTTCAACTGGGTTATCCATTTAATGCTCAGATGTTTTCAGTACCGCTACGTCACTTAGCAAGACAACAGGAACACTACCTGACCGACTGTACTACCCAATTTACACATTACCTAGGTACACTTGCCCCCTACAGAAAAACTGTGGCTCCTCCCTTATTATTTCATCCACCATGGTCTGCAACTCCTTGTCAGTGAAACGGGGGTTCGTATGGGGTGCCATAGTGGGTTGTGTACTGTGATGTGTTGGTGTTGTTTGGGGTAGTGGAGTGTGTGAGTGAGTTGGTGAAAGGTGTGGTGATATTTGAAGGTGCAGTTGTGAAATGCATGTTTGTGTGTGAGTTACATGTGGCATGTGGGGTGTGCAAAAATGTGACTTGAGTTTGTGGTTCCCTTTCCAGTTGTGTGGCAGCAGGTAGGCATAGCTAGGGATTGTAGGTGTAGTGGGTATGTGTTTTATAGAGGTGTGTGTGGGCATGTGAAGTGTATGTCAGGTGTGGGTTTTTCAAAATGACCAATGTGGGGTGTTGTTGTTGCTGAATTCATTACGTGGCCGCAGCAGTCCGTACCAGAAATGGCGTACCGCCGTTGCACGACCACTGTGCTGATTTGTGATTTGTAATTGGGAGGGCAGTTTATATTTGCTATGGCTGTGGAAGATTCTGCGCAGCCTGTTTCCTGCCATCGTCAGGACTGGCGGGGTCAGATTCCTCACTCTTTTCTGGAGGATTTTGCCTTTGGGGTTGTATTACGGCGGTAGGTTTCCCCATTCTACACCGGTCTTTTAACAGCAGACTGCACTGTGTATGAATGCCTCTCTGAGTCTTTGATTGCATGTGTCAGTGGCTCCTTCCTTTTCTTAAGAGCTATATCATTTCCAGTATGGCCTGTACACTGCTTATATGTGGGAAAACTGGGCTGAATGCAGAAGCCCCCTCCATTTTTGCCTCCATTTTTAGCTGATACTGGTGTTTTCTGAAGTTGACTTTTCCCTGGGCACTGCTAACAAGTCCCAGGGCTAGTGCCATGTTTAAAATGATATATGCAAATTAGGCCTAATTGAAATTGGCCCTGACAAACTACCTATAACTAACTAGTACATGGTAGGGCATGTAGGTTTAGGGATCCCTGTATAGTTAGTGCACCCAGAGGTGCACTTCTATGGTCTCCAGTCTCATTATGAGGGCAGACCTGCCTTGTTGGCAGCTATTAAGTTAAAATTAACCCTAAATAAGGCTTTGGAATTAAAAGTACTTTCACAGTCTCAAACTACCTTATTTTTGCATATACTTTCAGAAAGTTACAAAATTCAGCGCTGAAGTGCACTTTCCTGATTGGTTAGTCTCTGGTAGCCTGAGCCAAACTGCCTTAATGAGGTATGAAGTGGCCTGGGCTGAAACAAAGGCAGCATCTGGTGGGAGGAGAACTGTTGCAGCAGATGGCAAAGCAGGATGGGTGACAGTGGCCAAACTGGTTTTCAAAGGAGGGAAATCCACCTGGGGCAGAATCTAGACCTCCCCTACTTCCTGTTCCCCAGCCAGGTGGAAGCCCCAATAATTAGATTAGAAGAGGGCTGAAAGGGGTTTGTTAAAAAGGAGACTCCGACACACCAGTGGGGGGACTCAGCCAGCTCTAACTTCTAAGGATGAAATTTCTCCATGTTGGATTTTTGGAGAATGTTGCTTTCTGGGACTGATTTTTGCCACATTTCACAGGAAGTGGTCACACCAGATGATGCGGCCCTGCATCACATTGGACAGGAGCACCCCACTGGTTCCCAACCCACAAGCAAGGATAAATATGGCAAAGCTGTCCCACATTCCATATCCCTGCTCGAAAATGATACTAGAGAAGAAGGACTGCCCTGTTGGACCCCTGGCCTGCACCCGAAGAACTGCAGTCACAAGGACTGCACCAGCTGCACACTGTGCACTTCACCAAGGAAAGAACTTTGCCTTGCTCCTGAAAATCCAGGAGTGGACTCTCTGTAGGCTACGGGTACAAAAGAACTGACCAGAGTTCCTTGCATAAAGTCCTGCAAGAAGAGCCCAGCTGACCATCGTCCAGTGGCCATGTGAGGATTCTGACCAAGTGCCTTCTGGGAATTGTAGTCCCAACTTCCAAGGAGCAATTCAGAGCTTCTAGAACCTTGGTTGAAGTTTGTGGGCACTTCATGGACCCAAAAGGTCCTCTTGAAGAAGATCCTGAAGTTTTGAGACGTTTTGAGCAACTGTTGTAAAAAGCTCCATAAGCTGAAGAGGTGCATTGTGGGCGTTGTAGTCCCAGACCCCAAGAAGCAAACCACAGCCTCTGATCCCCTGGCTGGTGCTGTGAACCACTTTCCTCGTCCTGCTGAAAAGACCCGGAGCCCCAGACTTCCAGGATTTCAGTGGGGACTCCTGGAAAGGTAATCCGACGATGCTGACTCAAAATCAGCTTGCTGTGGAAGGTCGTCTGTGAACGTAAAAGGTTCACCAGGACCGGATCCAAGGAAGGCTCCAGGGACGTCAGATCCAATTTCAACTTTGGTCTCGATGAAGATATTCATCCTGAAAAATTGTCTAAGTCCGAAGGTAGAATTCTTCACTGAGGTCTCCTGCGACGCGAATCTGAAGAGGGCTCCAGGGAGGTCAGATTGGATTGGTGATTTTGTCCCCCGTGAGAAAAATCTTTAAAAAAAACACTAAGACCGAAGGTAAACTTTTGACCGAGGCCTACCGCTTGCTGTAGCTGAGCAGGGCTCCATTGTGGTCGGCTTCAAACTTTGACTTTGCCCTGGTCATGGTGCGACCAGATATCGTGGATGGTGCTTTTAGTTTCTACGTGCTAAAAAAATATTAATTCTTTAAAAATTCATATCTCCAGTTCCTCTTATCTGATTTCATCAATTTTGGTGTCAAATTAAAGTTAAAAATATTTCCTAATTTCATAAATTGGTTTTGGATTTTTAAAGTGTTACATATGTTTTATTTTATTACGGTTTTGTTATATTTGAATGCTTCACACACTTTAGCCCTCATTACAACCTCAGCGGTCTTCTCAGAAGATCGCCGAGGCAGCAGGCGCCAGAATACTGCCAGTGCTGGCCGCATTTCTGGCTCCCTATTTCGACTTTTTCGCTGGGCCAGCGGAAAAGTCACATCGACATTGCTGCCGGCTCGTAATTGAGCCAGCGGCAATGTGGATGTGCAGCGGGTGCAGTAACAACTGTTGCGCATTTCACTGCCCAAAATTCGGGCAGTGAAATGCGCGATAGGGCTATTCCTGGGGGCCCGCTGCACTGTCCAAGCCAAGTGAATGGCCAGTGCAGGGGCCCCCAGGGGAACCCTAAGTCCCCCTTACTGCCAGCCTTTCCATGGCGGTGTTTATATGACCACCAGGTGAAAACTGGGCGGTATAGTGGAGGGGTCGTTTGTATGGCCATGGCTATTGCGCCACGATCATAATAGCTGGTGGAACACCCCAGCCTGTTGATAGGTTTACCACCAGCTTACCGCCGGCCGCCAGGGTCGTAATGAAGCCCTTTGTCTCCTACGTTAATCCTTGTTGCTCATTGCCAAGCTGCCAAGGGTGGAACTGGGGTTAATTTATTGAGACCTAAATGGATCTAGTAGGGGTTATTGATCTATTGCTAAGTGTAGGTACTTATCTGTTCATACCAATAATCCATTTTCCAACAAATTAATATAGGCATAAATAGGTATATATAGATATGTTTAGGTAGTTATAATTAGGACCTAGTTTCTATAGAAAAAACAATTTTTTGATTTGTCAATAGCTTTGGTGCCATTTAATAAATCCTGATGAAATTTTCAAAACTAATATGCCAGTCAGGTCAACTGCTGTCTTGAAAGTTTCAGGGTGATCCGTCAAGCAGGGGTGAGGGGACGAGAAAAAGGGGGTCTGAAAATGCGATGTCCCCATGCATTTTCCCTTAGGGATTCTGAACATAACTACAGGCCGACCCACTGGATAGAATTCCACCACATTTGGCACAGAGCTAGTTGTTGGTCCCGAAAGCGTGTTTTTTGTTGGCGTTGGTACCGCTCTGGAAAAGGTGGCAGTTTCCTGTGTCTTAATATGGTGGGCGGTACTTTGTCTCCCGCCTGGCTGTTGGCGGCTACTGCTGTGGTGGCTGTTGTTTCTGCCGTGAAGGTTGGTGTGGTACATTGGCTGTCTATGGGAGTTATCAGCGCCATGGTCATAATTTGGTGGTACTTACCACCAGCATGTTGGTGGTATTACCGCCACTTTATCACCAACCGCCAGGGCCGTAATGAGGGCCTATCTGTGTCACTGTAAGAGTGGATGTGAGACTATGGCCCTCATATTAAGTCTGGCAGAAACAGTCCCGCTACATTGGCGGTGGCGATCCGTCCGCCAACAGGTTGGCAGTGCAGACCACTCAATTACAAGTGTGGTGGTGAACAGACCAGTACACAACCAGTACACCACCTTCACCGTCAGTGCGTGCTGACCGCTGAGGATGGCGGGTGCCATCTACAGGGCGGCAGAAAGGAACTTACTGCTCACCGTATTAGGGATCAGCACACCGCCACGATTTCCAGGGTGGGACAACCTCCACTCAAAGCCTGGTGGAAAGGAACAGTATTTAATGAAACACTCACCGAAGGGACACAGAAGAGGCTGCCAATGACATGGAGCGTGACCTGAAGATCTTCCTGATGCTGATATTTGCAATCCACCTCTAGGACATACAGCGCTGACAAAGACAACAACAGTGAGTACCCTGCTTACCACCCAAGGGAGAGAAGGGGACAATTACACACCCACATGCCACACACACACTTGACACTGACTGCCATGCCCACACACAAACACACCCACAGCAACACCTCTACCCATACACACACACACACATGTGCACTCACATTACACTCACGCACAATCAGAACACACACCACACCCTACACACAAGACACTCACACACCAAAGAACACCAACGTAAACATGTCACAACACTCATACCCAGCCACACACAAACTGATCACAAAACCACAGCTGACACAGACACCAGGGAGAAGACAGCATACCAGACACACATACGGCACACAACCACAAGTACATGCATTGGTACCATACCATGACGCCATCATCCATACCACTCACTTTAACCACACCATCCACAACAACTGAACACACAGCACACTCAGTGGCCCACACACATTCCATCCACACCAACTTCCAAACCCATCATCACACAAACACCATTGCACACACAAATACAGACAGGGGCAAAAGTGAAAAATAGAAGTGAAGTTCCTAGACAAGCACAGTACACATGCACAGTAAGGGACAACGATGCACAGACCTGTGCACATGAGGCAGCCTTAGTCAAACGGAAGACAACTTGATCAAAGTGCACCAGCTGTGCAGGTTGGCCAGATATATTATTATGCAAAACAAAAGGAGAAACAGGACCTATTTACAAATGGACCCATTGGCAGTTCTGAGGTCCATGACCATGTAACCAAACAGTCCCAACAAAGCCCCAAATTGACTCTTGTCATAACCATGGTCTCCACAGGGAAGGGGCATCAATGGGGCAGAGCACCGAGGGAGGGGTTGGTGGTGGGGATCAGGTTAGGAAGGGGGGCTCGGGCTCTGGCTTGGGAGAGGGGGCTTGAGCTTCAGCTTGGGATAGGGCAGCTTGGGCTTCTGCTTGGGAGGGGGGCTTGGCCTCAGCTTTTGTTGGAGGGGTATGTGTTTAGATTAGTGGGTGGGAGCTGGATCTGGTCCTGATAGGTGTTTTCTTGCAGGGGAAAGGGACATGGGAACTGGAAGGAAGGTCCAGGGAGGATTCTGAAGCGAAGGTACTGGGTTTGGGGAGGCCACGCGAATGTGCAGGGACAAGACGGGATGGGCCAGGAGGTTCAAACAGGTCAATGCGGGAAAGGAAACATTTTTAACGAGCATGGGGAGGGGCTGTGGAAACAGGCATGGGAGTAGATGTAGAGGGAGTAGTCGTAGGACGTGTAGATGTGGTGGATATGGATGCAGGTGGGTGCTCAGTCTGCATGTGTGTGGTGGATGAATGTGGGGTGCCTATGTCGGTGCGTTTATGTGATTTGGGAGGAGGCGGGACTAAAAAACCTGCATTTGCGGCGGATTTTAGCGCCTGGGTCAGGGCAGGCGTTAAGGGACCTGTGGGCTCAGAATGAGCCCAGAGGTGCCCTCCCAAGCCCCCAGGGACACCCCCTGCCACCCTTGCCCACCCCAGGAGGACTCCCAAGGATGGAGGGAGCCACCCCAGGGAAGAGAAGGTAAGTTGTGGTAAGTATTTTTTGATTTATTTTTTTGTGGCATAGGGGGGCCTGATTTGTGCCCCCCTACATGCCACTATGCCCAATGACCATGCCCAGGGGACAGAAGTCCCCTGGGCATGGCAATTGGGCAAGGGGGCATGACTCCTGTCTTTGCTAAGACAGGAGTCATTTCTATGGGGGATGGGCGTCGTAAAAAAATGGCGCAAATCGGGTTAAGACGTTTTTTTTGCCTCAGCCTGACTTGCACCATTTTTAGACGCCCAAACGCCATTTTTCCCTACGCCGGCGCTGCCTGGTGTACGTGTTTTTTTTTAACGCACACCAGGCAGCGCCGGTAGGCTAACGCCGGCTAACGCCATTCAATAAATACGGCGCCCGCATCGCGCTTCAGTATGGCGATAGCCGGCGCTAATTTTTTTGGCGCAAAACTGCGTTAGCGCAGTTTTGCGTCAAAAAGTATAAATATGGGCCTTGGTGTGGAGCTACTGGGAGGGCGGTGCTGATAGGGGGGGTGGCAGATGAAGATGTTTTGGGGTGGTCCCAGAGGGGTCCCCCACCACCAGTGAGCTGCCATCGGAGGAGGAATCAGAGTTTGATGTTGTAGTGGTAGTAGGCTCCCCTGTGGTGCTCCCGTCACCCTCCAACCAACTGGTTCCCTCGGCATCAGTGGACTGTGCCTCCTGGGTCCCATGGGCTGCAGCATCCCCACTCGCCGGTGCCTCTGCTCCTTCGCCAAATGATGCTGATGCACACAAGGACACAAGAAAACAAAGAGTGAGGGGGCACCAAAGAAAGGGATGCACACTATGAGTAACTCAAATATGATGCAGGTAGGCACACATGAGGTATATTTCAGTCTCAGACCTCACCTTACCATAGCCTTTGCACTACAGGAATGTACCACAGATAGGGATTACACCTGCCTCTTTGGAGTACGTTACACTGAGAATGGTTCCCTACTGATTAATTGTACATGTCCCTCAATTCCAACTGGGTTATCCATTTAATGCTCAGATGTTTTCAGTACCGCTACGTCACTTAGCAAGACAACAGGAACACTACCTGACCGACTGTACTACCCAATTTACACATTACCTAGGTACACTTGCCCCCTACAGAAAAACTGTGGCTCCTCCCTTATTATTTCATCCACCATGGTCTGCAACTCCTTGTCAGTGAAACGGGGGTTCGTTTGGGGTGCCATAGTGGGTTGTGTACTGTGATGTGTTGGTGTTGTTTGGGGTAGTGGAGTGTGTGAGTGAGTTGGTGAAAGGTGTGGTGATATTTGAAGGTGCAGTTGTGGTATGCATGTTTGTGTGTGAGTTACATGTGGGATGTGGGATGTGCAAAAATGTGACTTGAGTTTGTGGTTCCCTTTCCAGTTGTGTGGCAGCAGGTAGGCATAGCTAAGGATTGTAGGTGTAGTGTTTATGTGTTTTATAGAGGTGTGTGTGGGCATGTGAAGTGTATGTCAGGTGTGGGTTTTTCAAAATGACCAATGTGGGGTGTTGTTGTTGCTGAATTCATTACGTGGCCGCAGCAGTCCGTACCAGAAATGGCGTACCGCCGTTGCACGACCACTGTGCTGATTTGTGATTTGTAATTGGGAGGGCAGTTTATATTTGCTATGGCTGTGGAAGATTCTGCGCAGCCTGTTTCCTGCCATCGTCAGGACTGGCGGGGTCAGATTCCTCACTCTTTTCTGGAGGATTTTGCCTTTGGGGTTGTATTACGGCGGTAGGTTTCCCCATTCTACACCGGTCTTTTAACAGCAGACTGCACTGTGTATGAATGCCTCTCTGAGTCTTTGATTGCATGTGTCAGTGGCTCTTTCCTTTTCTTAAGAGCTATATCATTTCCAGTATGGCCTGTACACTGCTTATATGTGGGAAAACTGGGCTGAATGCAGAAGCCCCCTCCATTTTTGCCTCCATTTTTAGCTGATACTTGTGTTTTCTGAAGTTCACTTTTCCCTGGGCACTGCTAACAAGTCCCAGGGCTAGTGCCATGTTTAAAATGATATATGCAAATTAGGCCTAATTGAAATTGGCCCTGACAAACTACCTATAACTAACTAGTACATGGTAGGGCATGTAGGTTTAGGGATCCCTGTATAGTTAGTGCACCCAGAGGTGCACTTCTATGGTCTCCAGTCTCATTATGAGGGCAGACCTGCCTTGTTGGCAGCTATTAAGTTAAAATTAACCCTAAATAAGGCTTTGGAATTAAAAGTACTTTCACAGTCTCAAACTACCTTATCTTTGCATATACTTTCAGAAAGTTACCAAATTCAGCGCTGAAGTGCACTTTCCTGATTGGTTAGTCTCTGGTAGCCTGAGCCAAACTGCCTTAATGAGGTATGAAGTGGCCTGGGCTGAAACAAAGGCAGCATCTGGTGGGAGGAGAACTGTTGCAGCAGATGGCAAAGCAGGATGGGTGACAGTGGCCAAACTGGTTTTCAAAGGAGGGAAATCCACCTGGGGCAGAATCTGGACCTCCCCTACTTCCTGTTCCCCAGCCAGGTGGGAGCCCCAATAATTAGATTAGAAGAGGGCTGAAAGGGGTTTGTTAAAAAGGAGACTCCGACACACCAGTGGGGGGACTCAGCCAGCTCTAACTTCTAAGGATGAAATTTCTCCATGTTGGATTTTTGGAGAATGTTGCTTTCTGGGACTGATTTTTGCCACATTTCACAGGAAGTGGTCACACCAGATGATGCCGCCCTGCATCACATTGGACAGGAGCACCCCCCTGGTTCCCAACCCACATGCAAGGATAAATATAGCAAAGCTGTCCCACATTCCATATCCCTGCTCGAAAATGATACTAGAGAAGAAGGACTGCCCTGTTGGACCCCTGGCCTGCACCCGAAGAACTGCAGTCACAAGGACTGCACCAGCTGCACACTGTGCACTTCACCAAGGAAAGAACTTTGCCTTGCTCCTGAAAATCCAGGAGTGGACTCTCTGTAGGCTACAGGTACAAAAGAACTGACCAGAGTTCCTTGCATAAAGTCCTGCAAGAAGAGCCCAGCTGACCATCGTCCAGTGGCCATGTGAGGATTCTGACCAAGTGCCTTCTGGGAATTGTAGTCCCAACTTCCAAGGAGCAATTCAGAGCTTCTAGAACCTTGGATGAAGTTTGTGGGCACTTCAAGGACCCAAAAGGTCCTCTTGAAGAAGATCCTGAAGTTTTGAGACATTTTGAGCAACTGTTGTAAAAAGCTCCATAAGCTGAAGAGGTGCATTGTGGGCGTTGTAGTCCCAGACCCCAAGAAGCAAACCACAGCCTCTGAACCCCTGGCTTGTGCTGTGAACCACTTTCCTCGTCCTGCTGAAAAGACCCGGAGCCCCAGACTTCCAGGATTTCAGTGGGGACTCCTGGAAAGGTAATCCGACGATGCTGACTCAAAATCAGCTTGCTGTGGAAGGTCGTCTGTGAACGTAAAAGGTTCACCAGGACCGGATCCAAGGAAGGCTCCAGGGACGTCAGATCCAATTTCAACTTTGGTCTCGATGAAGATATTCATCCTGAAAAATTGCCTAAGTCCGAAGGTAGAATTCTTCACTGAGGTCTCCTGCGACGCGAATCTGAAGAGGGCTCCAGGGAGGTCAGATTGGATTGGTGATTTTGTCCCCGTGAGAAAAATCTTTAAAAAAAACTCTAAGACCGTAGGTAAACTTTTGACCGAGGCCTACCGCTTGCTGTAGCTGAGCAGGGCTCCATTGTGGTCGGCTTCAAACTTTGACTTTGCCCTGGTCATGGTGCGACCAGATATCATGCATGGTGCTTTTAGTTTCTACGTGCTAAAAAAATATTAATTCTTTAAAAATTCATATCTCCAGTTCCTCTTATCTGATTTCATCAATTTTGGTGTCAAATTAAAGTTAAAAATATTTCCTAATTTCATAAATTGGTTTTGGATTTTTAAACTGTTACATATGTTTTATTTTATTACGGTTTTGTGATATTTGAATGCTTCACACACTTTAGCCCTCATTACAACCTCAGCGGTCTTCTCAGAAGATCGCCGAGGCAGCAGGCGCCAGAATACTGCCAGTGCTGGCCGCATTTCTGGCTCCCTATTTCGACTTTTTCGCTGGGCCAGCGGAAAAGTCACATCGACATTGCTGCCGGCTCGTAATTGAGCCAGCGGCAATGTGGATGTGCAGCGGGTGCAGTAACAACTGTTGCGCATTTCACTGCCCAAAATTCGGGCAGTGAAATGCGCGATAGGGCTATTCCTGGGGGCCCGCTGCACTGTCCAAGCCAAGTAAATGGGCAGTGCAGGGGCCCACAGGGGAACCCTAAGTCCCCCTTACTGCCAGCCTTTCCATGGCGGTGTTTATATGACCACCAGGTGAAAACTAGGCGGTATAGTGGAGGGGTCGTTTTTATGGCCATGGCTATTGCGCCACGATCATAATAGCTGGTGGAACACCACCAGCCTGTTGATAGGTTTTCCACCAGCTTACCGCCGGCCGCCAGGGTCGTAATGAAGCCCTTTGTCTCCTACGTTAATCCTTGTTGCTCATTGCCAAGCTGCCAAGGGTGGAACTGGGGTTAATTTATTGAGACCTAAATGGATCTAGTAGGGGTTATTGATCTATTGCTAAGTGTAGGTACTTATCTGTTCATACCAATAATCCATTTTCCAACAAATTAATATAGGCATAAATAGGTATATATAGATATGTTTAGGTAGTTATAGTTAGGACCTAGTTACTATAGAAAAAACAATTTTTTGATTTGTCAATAGCTTTGGTGCCATTTAATAAATCCTGATGAAATTTTCAAAACTAATATGCCAGTCAGGTCAACTGCTGTCTTGAAAGTTTCAGGGTGATCCGTCAAGCAGGGGTGAGGGGACGAGAAAAAGGGGGTCTGAAAATGCGATGTCCCCATGCATTTTCCCTTAGGGATTCTGAACATAACTACAGGCCGACCCACTGGATAGAATTCCACCAAATTTGGCACAGAGCTAGTTGTTGGTCCCGAAAGCGTGTTTTTTGTTGGCGTTGGTACCGCTCTGGAAAAGGTGGCAGTTTCCTGTGTCTTAATATGGTGGGCGGTACTTTGTCTCCCGCCTGGCTGTTGGCGGCTACTGCTGTGGTGGCTGTTGTTTCTGCCGTGAAGGTTGGTGTGGTACATTGGCTGTCTATGGGAGTTATCAGCGCCATGGTCATAATTTGGTGGTACTTACCACCAGCATGTTGGTGGTATTACCGCCACTTTATCACCCACCGCCAGGGCCGTAATGAGGGCCTATGTGTATCACTGTAAGAGTGGATGTGAGACTATGGCCCTCATATTAAGTCTGGCAGAAACAGTCCCGCTACATTGACGGTGGCGATCCGTCCGCCAACAGGTTGGCCGTGCAGACCACTCAATTACAAGTGTGGTGGTGAACAGACCAGTACACAACGAGTACACCACCTTCACCGTCAGTGCGTGCTGACCGCCGAGGACGGCGGGTGCCATCTACAGGGCGGCAGAAAGGAACTTACTGCTCACCGTATTAGGGATCAGCACACCGCCACGATTTCCAGGGTGGGACAACCTCCACTCAAAGCCTGGTGGAAAGGAACAGTATTTAATGAAACACTCACCGAAGGGACACAGAAGAGGCTGCCGATGACATGGAGCGTGACCTGAAGATCTTCCTGATGCTGATATTTGCAATCCACCTCTAGGACATACAGCGCTGACAAAGAGAACAACAGTGAGTACCCTGCCTACCACCCAAGGGAGAGAAGGGGACAATTACACACCCACATGAAACACACACACTTGACACTGACTGCCATGCCCACACACAAACACACCCACAGCAACACCTCTACCCATACACACACACACACATGTGCACTCACATTACACTCACGCACAATCAGAACACACACCACACCCTACACACAAGACACTCACACACCAAAGAACACCAACGTAAACATGTCACAACACTCATACCCAGCCACACACAAACTGATCACAAAACCACAGCTGACACAGACACCAGGGAGAAGACAGCATACCAGACACACATACGGCACACAACCACAAGTACATGCATTGGTACCATACCATGACGCCATCATCCATACCACTCACTTTAACCACACCATCCACAACAACTGAACACACAGCACACTCAGTGGCCCACACACATTCCATCCACACCAACTTCCAAACCCATCATCACACAAACACCATTGCACACACAAATACAGACAGGGGCAAAAATGAAAAATAGAAGTGAAGTTCCTAGACAAGCACAGTACACATGCACAGTAAGGGACAACGATGCACAGACCTGTGCACATGAGGCAGCCTTAGTCAAACGGAAGACAACTTGATCAAAGTGCACCAGCTGTGCAGGTTGGCCAGATATATTATTATGCAAAACAAAAGGAGAAACAGGACCTATTTACAAATGGACCCATTGGCAGTTCTGAGGTCCATGACCATGTAACCAAACAGTCCCAACAAAGCCCCAAATTGACTCTTGTCATAACCATGGTCTATACAGGGAAAGGGCATCAATGGGGCAGGGCACCGAGGGAGGGGTTGGTGGTGGGGATCAGGTTAGGAAGGGGGGCTTGGGCTCTGGCTTGGGAGAGGGGGCTTGAGCTTCAGCTTGGGATAGGGCAGCTTGGGCTTCTGCTTGGGAGGGGGGCTTGGCCTCAGCTTTTGATGGAGGGGTATGTGTTTAGATTAGTGGGTGGGAGCTGGATCTGGTCCTGATAGGTGTTTTCTTGGAGGGGAAAGGGACATGGGAACTGGAAGGAAGGTCCAGGGAGGATTCTGAAGCGGAGGTACTGGGTTTGGGGGGGCCACGCGAATGTGCAGGGACAAGACGGGGTGGGCCAGGAGGTTCAAACAGGTCAATGCGGGAAAGGAAACATTTTTAACGAGCATGGGGAGGGGCTGTGGAAACAGGCATGGGAGTAGATGTAGAGGGAGTAGTCGTAGGACGTGTAGATGTGGTGGATATGGATGCAGGTGGGTGCTCAGTCTGCATGTGTGTGGTGGATGAATGTGGGGTGCCTATGTCGGTGCGTTTATGTGATTTGGGAGGAGGTGGGTGAAAAACAGTGGGAGACGACAAAGAGGTCATGTGTGTGTATGTAAGTTATGGTGGTGTCTGCATGTCTGGTGTGTGTGCTGCAGGTGTCTGTTATGGTTGTTGTGGTGAGTGCGGGTGTTGTGTCTGGGATGTATGTCTGGGTGACTGCTGTTGTGGTGACTGTGTCAATGGTGGCATGATCTCGGAGTGAGGATGTAGTGCTTGCGGATGTGTGTGGTGAGGTCACTGTAAGGGAGGATGGTGGGGGAGACAATGGAGGAGGGGATGGGGAGACAGTGGAGGACATGGTTGTTGTGTTTGCATATGTATGTTGAGTGTGTGCATGGCTGTGGTGCGACTTGTGCTGCCTGTGAGTGTCCTTGTATGGCGTGAGTGTTGTCCTATGTGCATGCTCTTTGGCTTGTGTGCTTGGAATGGGTGAGGAGAGAGGGGTGCTTGATGGGGCACAGGTGATTGGAGGGGAGACAGAGGAAACTGGCTGCTATCAAAGAGGAGGCCTGAGCCTGAAATGGTCTCTGGAGGCCAGACAAGGCACAGTGAATGCTTTCCATGTAGGCATTGGTTTGCTGCATCTGGGATACCAACCCCTGTATGGCATTCTCAATGGTTGTCTGTCCAACAGAGATAGTTCTCAGGAGGTCAATAGGTTCCTCATTGAGGGCAGCAGGGCCTGCGGTGAAAGAGACACCCACTCTCCTGGGTGAGCGGACAGGGGAAACTTGGTGTGGAGCTACTGGGAGGGCCGTGCTGATAGGGGGGGTGGCAGATGAGGATGTTTTGGGGTGGTCCCAGAGGGGTCCCCCACCACCAGTGAGCTGCCATCGGAGGAGGAATCAGAGTTTGATGTTGTAGTGGTAGTAGGCTCCCCTGTGGTGCTCCCGTCACCCTCCAACCAACTAGTTCCCTCGGCATCAGTGGACTGTGCCTCCTGGGTCCCATGGGCTGCAGCATCTCCACTCACCGGTGCCTCTGCTCCTTCGCCAAATGATGCTGATGCACACAAGGACTCAAGAAAACAAAGAGTGAGGGGGCACCAAAGAAAGGGATGCACACTATGAGTAACTCAAATATGATGCAGGTAGGCACACATGAGGTATATTTCAGTCTCAGACCTCACCTTACCATAGCCTTTGCACTACAGGAATGTACCACAGATAGGGATTACACCTGCCTCTTTGGAGTACGTTACACTGAGAGTGGTTCCCTACAGATTAATTGTACATGTCCCTCAATTCCAACTGGGTTATCCATTTAATGCTCGGATGTTTTCAGTACCGCTATGTCACTTAGCAAGACAACAGGAACACTACCTGACCGACTGTACTACCCTATTTACACATTACCTAGGTACACCTGCCCCCTACAGAAAAACTGTGGCTCCTCCCTTATTATTTCATCCACCATGGTCTGCAACTCCCTGTCAGTGAAACGGGGGTTCGTATGGGGTGCCATAGTGGGTTGTGTACTGTGATGTGTTGGTGTTGTTTGGGGTAGTGGAGTGTGTGAGTGAGTTGATGAAAGGTGTGGTGATATTTGAAGGTGCAGTTGTGGTATGCATGTTTGTGTGTGAGTTACATGTGGCATGTGGGGTGTGCAAAAATGTGACTTGAGTTTGTGGTTCCCTTTCCAGTTGTGTGGCAGCAGGTAGGCATAGCTAGGGATTGTAGGTGTAGTGGGTATGTGTTTTATAGAGGTGTGTGTGGGCATGTGAAGTGTATGTCAGGTGTGGGTTTTTCAAAATGACCAATGTGGGGTGTTGTTGTTGCTGAATTCATTACGTGGCCACAGCAGTCCGCACCAGAAATGGCGTACCGCCGTTGCCTGACCACTGTGCTGATTTGTGATTTGTAATTGGGAGGGCAGTTTATATTTGCTATGGCTGTGGAAGATTCTGCGCAGCCTGTTTCCTGCCATCGTCAGGACTGGCGGGGTCAGATTCCTCACTCTTTTCTGGAGGATTTTGCCTTTGGGGTTGTATTACGGCGGTAGGTTTCCCCATTCTACACCGGGCTTTTAACAGCAGACTGCACTGTGTATGAATGCCTCTCTGAGTCTTTGGTTGCATGTGTCAGTGGCTCTTTCCTTTTCTTAAGAGCTATATCATTTCCAGTATGGCCTGTACACTGCTTATATGTGGGAAAACTGGGCTGAATGCAGAAGCCCCCTCCATTTTTGCCTCCATTTTTAGCTGATACTGGTGTTTTCTGAAGTTGACTTTTTCCTGGGCACTGCTAACAAGTCCCAGGGCTAGTGCCATGTTTAAAATGATATATGCAAATTAGGCCTAATTGAAATTGGCCCTGACAAACTACCTATAACTAACTAGTACATGGTAGGGCATGTAGGTTTAGGGATCCCTGTATAGTTAGTGCACCCAGAGGTGCACTGCTATGGTCTCCAGTCTCATTATGAGGGCAGACCTGCCTTGTTGGCAGCTATTAAGTTAAAATTAACCCTAAATAAGGCTTTGGAATTAAAAGTACTTTCACAGTCTCAAACTACCTTATTTTTGCATATACTTTCAGAAAGTTACCAAATTCAGCACTGAAGTGCACTTTCCTGATTGGTTAGTCTCTGGTAGCCTGAGCCAAACTGCCTTAATGAGGTATGAAGTGGCCTGGGCTGAAACAAAGGCAGCATCTGGTGGGAGGAGAACTGTTGCAGCAGATGGCAAAGCAGGATGGGTGACAGTGGCCAAACTGGTTTTCAAAGGAGGGAAATCCACCTGGGGCAGAATCTAGACCTCCCCTACTTCCTGTTCCCCAGCCAGGTGGGAGCCCCAATAATTAGATTAGAAGAGGGCTGAAAGGGGTTTGTTAAAAAAGAGACTCCGACACACCAGTGGGGGGACTCAGCCAGCTCTAACTTCTAAGGATGAAATTTCTCCATGTTGGATTTTTGGAGAATGTTGCTTTCTGGGACTGATTTTTGCCACATTTCACAGGAAGTGGTCACACCAGATGATGCTGCCCTGCATCACATTGGACAGGAGCACCCCCCTGGTTCCCAACCCACAAGCAAGGATAAATATGGCAAAGCTGCCCCACATTCCATATCCCTGTTCGAAAATGATACTAGAGAAGAAGGACTGCGCTGTTGGACCCCTGGCCTGCACCCGAAGAACTGCAGTCACAAGGACTGCACCAGCTGCACACTGTGCACTTCACCAAGGAAAGAACTTTGCCTTGCTCCTGAAAATCCAGGAGTGGACTCTCTGTAGGCTACAGGTACAAAAGAACTGACCAGAGTTCGTTGCATAAAGTCCTGCTAGAAGAGCCCAGCTGACCATCGTCCAGTGGCCATGTGAGGATTCTGACCAAGTGCCTTCTGGGAATTGTAGTCCCAACTTCCAAGGAGCAACTCAGAGCTTCTAGAACCTTGGATGAAGTTTGTGGGCACTTCAAGGACCCAAAAGGTCCTCTTGAAGAAGATCCTGAAGTTTTGAGACGTTTTGAGCAACTGTTGTAAAAAGCTCCATTAGCTGAAGAGGTGCATTGAGGGATGAAATGTGGGTCATAATTCTTATGAAAGGGTCAGAGTAGGGCATCCCGGATCCCTAGGTGTGTGATATACATGTGGTAGAAGAATAAATATTGGACAAAAAATTCCTGAAAACCTTTTTTTGACATTTTGAGATCCACAGATCCATCCTTGGGGCTCAGTGTGGTCCCCGTTGTAAATCTGCAGGTGGATCTGCAGATCAAAGAAAAGATTTAAAAAAAATATATATTTTTATACACTCACAAACCCACTCTGGTTCCGACATAGACATTCTCACATCCACTTACAAACACAGTCAGACACTTTCATACCCACTCACACACCAAGACAGACACTCTCACATCCACTGATGCACCCAGACAGATACTTTCTCATCCACTCACACACCCACACAGACAGTCTCACATCCACTCAAACACCCAGACAGACATTTTCACACACACGGCTGGCCGCAACCTGACAGGGAATTTGTGGCCACCATTTTGTTGAATAAGGAAAAGGTCCCTGGAGCTAAAATGTTGGTTGTAATTCTTATGAAGAATTCAGGTTAGCGCGTCCCTGACCCCATATGTGTGATATATATGTGGCAAAAGAATAAATAATGAGTATAAAATGGCTGATTATTTATTTATTTTTTTTACTTTTCCTGAGATCCGCAGATCCACCTGCAGGGCTTAGTGCAGACCCCCATGTAAATCCAAGGGTGGATGGGTGGATCTTGGCAAACAAAAAAAATTATATATATATATATATATATATATATATATATATATATATATATATCTCCATGAAACATTGATTCAAGCCTCACAGGGACAAAATCCCTTGACGAAAAACAACAGGCAGTTACTCCAAGCAAGAACGTGTTTATTAATGCCAATAAATCCTAACACGTTTCGGAGCACTGGCTCCTTGATCACAGGTCAAGAGACATGCTCCCTCGTGCATATATTTAAACTAAAACGAAAACAAATAACATCAACAAAGGACTACCACCATTAGTTGCATCGGTGTCAGCCATTTTGAAATGGAGTCCATATAATACATCATCTACTCACACACAATCATGTTAAGTCTTAGTAAATACATATTGGCTCCGTACTCCTGCAACAAAACAAAAACATAATATATTGTATATACTTCTAATACACAAAAATCCAAAAAGAAAGAAAATAAGAATGTATATATTTGATAAAAAGAAAATCTGTATGTGTTTAAAGGTACTCTTTACAAGCGTGTCGGCCATATTTGAACAAAATTAATATAATATACTACATGATCTATATATCTCAGAATCATTTAGAAGGAGCTCAAATACTGTTCCCACCCTAAACTACCAGTATTATATCTGTTACCCAAATTGCATAAGGACTCCAATAATCCACCTGGTAGACCAATTGTCTCTTCAAGAGGCAGTGCATGGAAAATATATCTAAATATATTGACTTTTTTCTTAGACCATTTGTGGAAGCACTACCATCATATATTAAGGATACAAGGGACTTTCTTAAAAAGGATTCATGAGGTATCCTGGGATGAGCAATTTCTAATATTAACATTAGATGTTGAAAGCCTGTATACTTGTATCCCTCATGATTTAGGCATCTCTGCATGTAGATATTTCTTTAGAGCGAGATCACTTTCTTATCTACAGCATACTGAAAAGTTATTATATATGATCCCAATATGTCTAACTAATAACTTATTTATATTTCATCATCAAGTATATCGACAATTGCAAGGGACTGCAATGGTTACTTGTTTTGCTCCGAGCTATGCAGGTCTTTTTCTTGGCTGGTGGGAGGAGCAAGTTGTGTACAATATGCAGATGTTTGATGAGTATGTAGTATTATGGGTTTGTTATATTGATGACATTTTCTGCATTTGGAAAGGTGGTGAACATCAGCCTGTAGAATTTGTGAAACAGTTAAATATAAATCAGATGAATTTGAAATTGACCTCACATTCAGAAATAGAATTTTTGGATTTGAAATTACAAGTTAAAAAAACTGATTAACTAGTATTCAGTTGTGCAAGAAAACAGCTGGAAATAGTCTTCTCCATGCTAATAGGTGCCATCCTAAAAATCTGATCTGTAGTATTCCTTATGGTGAACTTTTAAGAGCAACAAGGAATTGTAGTGAGTATAGTGATTTTGTGATAGAAATGCAGATGATGAAAAACAGATTTATTGAGAGAGGATACTTGAGTGAATTAATTGACAGTAAGTGTGAGAAAGTACTCTCATTAGATCAAGAAAAATTACTGATATCCCAGAAATGTGTCAATACTGAGGATACCCAAATAATTAGGTTTATCACTACGTATAATACTCAAGCGTGGGAAATTAAAATTATTCTATGGAAAAGTTGGAGTATCCTCAAAAGTAATGAATTTGTAGCTGACCTAATTGGACAACAACCTCAGGTGACTTTTAGGAGATGTGCATCCCTTAAAGATCGTTTATTTAAAAGCCTAATACAATCACCTCAGGGAAATAAAGAATCCACTGTCCAGGGTTTTTTCATATGTGGCAAATGTAAAGCCTGTTAAGGCAGCAATAATTGTTGTAAGATCAAGTTATCTAGAAATCTAAGCCCTTTTATCATTAAAAAGCACCTCAATTGCAATACTGAATATTGTGTCTATGCTCTTAGCTGCCCATGTAACAAGTATTATATTGGCAGCACGATTCATAAAGCAAGAAAAAGAGTATTGGAACACATGAGAGCTATAACTAACAAAAATAAATCCTATCCGATGGCAAGACACTTTGCAGAGGTTCACGAGAAAAACAGGGATCTGTTGAAATATTGTGTGCTAGATAATATTCCAGCTAGCATAAGAGGTGGCAATAGAGAACTGGAATTGAGACAATTAGAATCTAGATTTGTCATTAAATATTCTACTAATGTTAAATATGAATTTAACCAGGATGAGGAACTTTTGTTCATCTTAGTTCTACCTAGATAGGGATGGCAACATTCTTTCAGTGTAAATATAAGAAGGATTATAATTATTATATTGCAATTTTTACTGTTTTTTATAGTTTTTCAAGTATTTATCATATGATTGTTTGTTTTAGGTACAAATAAGAAAGCAGATTGTGCTGGAAATGCAATGAGGTATTATATCTTGACAAATATACCCTACATATAAGATGAGTATTACAACATTAATTTTACATGATTTGAGAAATATTTTGTGTTGAGACCTGTTATGCAAGTTATATCAGTATTTGAGCTCCTTCTAAATTATTCTGAGATATATAGATCATGTAGTATATTATATTAATTTTGTTTAAATATGACCGACACGCTTGTAAAGAGTCCCTTTAAATGAATATTGATTTTCTTTTTATCAAATATATACATTCTTATTTTCTTTCTTTTTGGATTTTTGTGTATTAGAGGTATATACAATATATTATGGTTTTGTTTTGCTGGAGGAGTAGGGAGCTAAAATGTATTTACTAAGACTTAACATGATTGTGTGTGATTAGATGATGTCTTATATGGACTCCATTTCAAAATGGCTGACACCGATGCAACTAATATTGATAGTCCTTTGTTGATGTTGTTTGTTTTCATTTTAGTTTAAATATATGCACGAGGGAGCATGTCTCTTGACCTGTGATCATGGAGCCAGTGCTCCGAAACGGATTTCTAAGGGGTCCCAGCCCTGCTGTGACTTACTGTGAGTAAGTGGCTGGAGTGAAGGCGATTCTTCTGTATATATATATATATATATATATATATATATATATATATATATATTCACATACACCAACTCTGACGTCCATATGGACACTCCTACACCCACTTGCACACCCAGACAGACACTTTCACACACACACACCTAAACACTCTCACACACACTCACACACCCAGACAGATACTATTACACCCACTCTGACATCCAGAGAGAGACAACCACTGAGAGACACTTTAGTGCTGTTGGTGTGTATTGTATGAATGCTTTTGCTTTGTGAATTTGAGATGGATCTTCTGATCCAAGTCTGAATTGAAGAAAAACGAATTGTCAGATAAAAACGTGTCTACGATAAAAGGATTGGCTCTGAAAAGAGCCTTTGTGTTTATGATGTATACATGATACCTTCACAGGATGTAATCGTTCAAGTTCTGGAGGCACATACTGTTTCCTTTCTCTGTCAAGTGAACTCCATCAATTCTAAACATACCATTCACGGCAATCTGCAAATTACTGTGGTCTATAGAGCCCATGTTAAGGTCACTGAGGAATTCAAAAACAGCATTATTGACTTGTCTTCTGGATTTGTCTATTCGTGGACGGAATTCGCTTGACAACTTCCACTTCTGCCTTTGGCAAATGTTACAAAAAACAAAGACAGTGTGTTTCTAAAAGTATCTTTCATTAGGATTTCAAAGCCTGCCCTATTAACAGTACCCAGGTCATTGCCACCAAGGTGTACAATCATGAGATATGGATGTTTGCAATCCTTAAAGCTTTCAACCAAAGGGAGCAATTGATGGCACTTTAACCCTCTCTGGTTAACCCAAGAAATATCCACATTAAAGAAACGTAGGCGCCTGTCAATGCCACTCTTTCTAGCACTCTCTCTGGCCCAAAACACAAAGCTATGACCCAAAATCCACACTCTGAGTATTTTGGAGGGCATCTGGAGCAACACAACACACAAGAGAAGGCTGCAGCTGAATGAGGCAGATTTTGGAATGAAATGCAGTTAAAATAGAGGCTACTAGCAAGAATTGTAAAGAACACATTTGATTGTTTCTTGAAAATATGCTGCTGCTTAAAAGTAGGTTGTGATATTACGATAAAAGTGAGTAGATGTCTGATTGGTTTGAGAGAAATTGCAAAACATATTGGTGTTGAGATAATCTTCTAATTGCAAACACCCAGCCACACCTGCTACCATTTGTTTAGAAGTTAGCATGCTGCTCTCAGTGCTGTGAAATTGTGAGCTAGTGTTATCAGAGAATGTTTGAAAAATGGTCACAATGGTAACAGTGCTGCAGGAGAATGGGTGAAGGCAACAAAAAAGACTTGATTGTGAAGGTGAAGTCACAGTGCTAGTAGAATAACTGCTGAAGAAGCAGCGAGTGGGTACAAATTTACAAATTTATACAAAGTGGAGAGTAAATTACATTGTTTCTGATTGGTTTTCTGATTGAGTAACCTTGAAAGCAAAGTGGAAAAGGTTGGCATTAACGGTTGCCTTGTATGAAAGTGGTGTACCATGCATGTGCTTAGTTTCTGCACATTTTCAGTGAGAAGAAATTCTAAATGATACTGAGAGACAAAGATACAGACCAACAAACACATTTAAGAGGTATATGAATTGAAGTAAGTTTAAACAAAAATTGGTTAGAAAAGATGTGCGTGTATGTACACTGGATAGTAAGCTGGATAGTGAGTAGCATGTTCTCAAACTGTAAAAGACAATATAAAGTGACAGTACGTGATGAAAATTAGGACATGTACAGTGGTCAGAAGAGGTGAAAGAAAACATTGTAAATACTAACAAGAACCAGGCATATATTAATATACAGAAGAACACAGCTACTCTAATACTAATGTAAGCAATAACACTTCCAGGCTAACCATCATGTATCCTCATCATCATCCATACAGTCATGCATACTCTGAAATTCACAGGCACACACTCATACATACACCAATACAACCAGCCAGACTGTGATGCATATGCTGACATAGTGATGTACACTTTGATACATACATTAACACAGCTAGGCACACGATGAGGCATACACTGACACACCCAGTCACACAGTGATACATTCACTAACACACTCAGACACAAAGTAATGTATACACTGACACACTCAGGCACACAGTGATGGATACACAAACACATCCAGGAAGAAAATGATGTATATAGTGACATATCCAGGCACAAATTGATGCCCATACTAACACACCCAGGAACTCACTGATTTATACGCTAACATATGCAGGTACATACTGATGCATATCTTTTTATCATTGGAGGATTTGGACAACAAAAAAGCCTAAAACTTGCAGCACATTCCTATAATATTGAGTATTGTTTAGGTGCTCATACATTCAAAACATGCCTGTTGTCCAGCATGTGTATCGGGACAGGGAATACCCGTGCCAACATGTTAAATCTATAGAAAAATAAGAATGGAGCACACAAAAAAAGTAATATCCCTCTATTATCAATAGTCAAATAGTCATTGCACGCTTAATCATGTGAGAAAAACATAATATAAATTTCCACTAAAGAGGTATCAGTCCAAAATGTAATTGTTACAAAGTTCAGAAACACAAAAAAGAATTTTAATAGATAAATCATAAACATTGAATTTGATGTGAAAGGAAGTTATTTCCATAGAAAATTAACAACAGAAAGTACAATCTCATAACAATTAACTTACACATATATACAGACATTTAACCGACATTGAACAAAGTTGAGCATTTAGTCAGCAAAAGAGTGGTTTATCCCCTACTATGACCATTCAAAGTCCAATAAAAAGAAAGAAATGTTTAAGGGGATAAAAATGATCCACTCTGAGGATTAAGAAGCGGAAAGAGTTATCTTCATCCAAAAAGAAATAGGAATTGTCCAGTTCTTCCAGATTCAGCCGACACATGTTTCGTCCTGCACAGGACTTTATCAAGGCTGATAAAAACAAATATTGGATAATTTGTTTGTACCTACTTTACCGCTAGTAACAACAATAATAACCTAAACATGAAATGCCGCACAATATATCGGCATAATAGTGGCGATATAAGTGTCGTGAGATTAAAAGAAGGCTCCGTGATAGGATACATCCTGATACCACAAGTAGATGTTGTTAATATTGAAAATGTATTGAAAACCAACAGAAGCCATGCTTCTAGATACCATACATTCAGTGTCAACAAATTAATCTCCATCAAGGAAGTAAAGAAGGAAATGAGGATGGTGTAAACCCAAGATAATCTATGGAAGACACCAGTGAACAAAATCACCACATGCGTATTTATAGTATTGCCATTGAGAAAGACCAAAATTTGTGAAAATTATCACAAAAGATCAAGTATTGTGGAAAGTTGGTGATTGATGACTGAAAAGATATACTGAATTTAGTACCTTTCTTATTATTATAGTTATTGTTTGAAATCGGAATGTTGAGCCACACTATATTCCAATAATCACGAAGAATCTGTAAAAGAGAGAGCCATAACTAACCCTTATTCAATATGTGGAAACCACAAGTTAAAATTAAATCCAACATTAACACTGACCTGTGATTGGAAATCTTCATTGCAAGAAAAGTGTTGCTATAGATCCAAAATTAACCTGATATCCAAATGTAGAGTGCCTAGGGTGAGCCAAAGTGAGAAACGTTGTAATTATATTAGTCCAAAGATTCCATATGTCTTCCATAGATTATCTTGGGTTTACACCATCCTCATTTCCTTCTTTACTTCCTTGATGGAGATTAATTTGTTGACACTGAATGTATGGTATCTAGAAGAATGGCTTCTGTTGGTTTTCAATACATTTTCAATATTAACAACATCTACTTGTGGTATCAGGATGTATCCTATCACGGAGCCTTCTTTTAATCTCACGACACTTATATCGCCACTATTATGCTGATATATTGTGCAGCATTTTATGTTTAGGTTATTATTGTTGTTACTAGCGGTAAAGTAGGTACAAACAAATTATCCAATATTTGTTTTTATCAGCCTTGATAAAGTCCCGTGCAGGACGAAACACGTGTCGGCTGAATCTGGAAGAACTGGAAAATTCCTATTTCTATTTGGATGAAGATAACTCTTTCCGCTTCTTAATCCTCAGAGTGGATCATTTTTATCCCCTTAAACATTTCTTTCTTTTTATTGGACTTTGAATGGTCATAGTAGGGGATAAACCACTCTTTTGCTGACTAAATGCTCAACTTTGTTCAATGTCGGTTAAATGTCTGTATATATGTGTAAGTTAATTGTTATGAGATTCTACTTTCTGTTGTTAATTTTATATGGAAATAACATCCTTTAACATCAAATTCAATGTTTATGATTATCTATTAAAATTCTTTTTTGTGTTTCTGAACTTTGTAACGATTACATTTTGCACTGATACCTCTTTAGTGGAAATTTATATTATGTTTTTCTCACATGATTAAGCGTGCAATGACTATTTGACTATTGATAATAGAGGGATATTACTTTTTTTGTGTGCTCCATTCTTATTTTTCTATAGACTTAACATACTGATGCATACACTGACCCAGCCAGGCATACATTAATGAATATGATGACACATCCAGTGAGGCACTGATGCAGACACTGACACACCAATGCACACACTTTTGTATTAGCCATACTGTCAGGCAGATACTGATTCATATGCTCAGACACTCAGGCATGATTGTGACGCAACAACCAACACATGCAATAACATATTGATGTTAGTAGTGACAAAAGTCAACAAATACTGATGTAGAAATTGATGCATGTATGCACACACTGATACTGGTATTTACAGTAAAAAATTGCAAATTGATACACACTGACACATGCAACAAACACTATTGCAGCCAGTGACATATCCATGTACACACCAACAAGCACACTGACATAGCTAATTGTTTATATTGGATAATTTAATACTATTTTCTTTAGAAGTAGATGTAGTCTTTATTTGATTTTCAGATATCCACCTGTATTTAAGAAAGAAAAATCACAATGCCTGAGAAGAGGCAAAGAAGAAAGAAACAGAGGAAATAGTATTACCTAATTCAAACTGGGAGCAAAAGGGCAGACAAGGTGCAGAATGTGGACAAGAAAAAAACAAGATCACTATGGACTTTCTGAAAAAAGTGGGTACTGAATTGCAAAATGAAAGGAATGTTTCTTGTAATAAGAGAAGTTTGAAATCAACTCATAAACAGCACAGAGGGCATGGTATTAAAGGTAAGAAATTTAATCAGAAAGCAGAGAGTTTGACTTGGAGAAAGAAACAGTTCAAGGGGATAAGAGTAAAGCTGTTTTGAACTCAAATAAAGCAGAATTTGCTAAAGAAGATGCAGAAGTATAAGAGGAGAAGTATTGTACTTAAGCAAAAGCAACATATTGAAAGTATAGTTAAGAAAGCATTTGTTGTGAAGAGGAAACTTTTTATCTTAATGTTGAACAGAATGAAGTCACTAGACAAAACAATACTATGGCCCTCATTCCGACCCTGGCGGTCATAGACCGCCAGGGCCGCGGGTGACGGAAGCACTGCCAACAGGCTGGCAGTGCTTCCTGGGCCATTCTGACCGTGGCGGTAAAGCCGCGGTCAGAAAACCGGGTCCGGCGGTTTCCCAGCGGATTTCCCCCGGTTGCACAAATCTGCCATGGCGGCGCTGGGGATTCTGACCCCCTTCCCGCCACCCTGTTTCTGGCGGTTTTTACCGCCAGGAACAGGATGGCGGGAACGGGTGTCCTGGGGCCCCTGGGGGCCCCTGCACTGCCCATGCCAATGGCATGGGCAGTGCAGGGGCCCCCTAACAGGGCACCAGCCTGCTTTTCACTGTCTGCCTAGCAGACAGTGAAAAGTGCGACAGGTGCTACTGCACCCGTCGCACACCTGCAACACCGCTGGCTCCATTCAGAGCCGGCTTCAGTGTTGCAGGCCCCTTTCCCGCTGGGCCGGAGGGCGCTAACTTGGCTAGCGCCCGCCGGCCCAGCAGGAAAGTTGAAATGGCCCCAGCGGTCTTTTGACCGCGGAGCGGCCATATGCCGGTTACCGCGGTTAGAATGAGGGCCAATGTTTGAGCAAAGGAACCTTCAGAAAAATACATTAATAAAAACATTTCTGTAAACGTTTCTAAAGGTGAGTGAAAGCACACATATAGTACAAAGCTGTTTTTTAATGAAGTGAGCTACTGACAAGACAACACACTGGTGCATGCAGTTGATACAACTGGCCGTTGCTATAAGGTGAATGACGGTAGTCCTATACAAAAAAGAAGAGATAATTCCTATGAATGTAGACAAAAGAATAGCTGAAGAGGTCAAAGGAAGGTATTGACAGGCCCCTTAATACAAATGGAATTGAAGCATTATTTGCAGTGTTCGTCAGGAATCAATTGATAAATTGAGAACTTTCCCAAGAGAATTTTTTATGTAGAAGTCTTAAACCAAAAAAAATAATTTTGCAAGGATTAGATACATGCATCATTAGGAAATATACTTACTTACAGGGCATTCACTGGCATGTCTAGCAAAGAAAGTGTGCAGAAGCACTTTTCATCACTTTAGAAGTTAGCTGTACATCACTCAAAAATGCAAAATTTAATTATGGGGCTTTACTACGTGAAACCTCCAGCTTTATGTTTAAGAGAAATGAATAGAGCTCTTTTGCATGGTACTTAGGCAGAGGTAGAAAAAGTTTGCAAAGATGTTCAGTGTGTAGGGAAAATGAGGAGTTGGTGACTGGAGGTGTGGAGCAGCAGGACATGGAGATTGCTTTTAGAATATCTGCAGAAAAGATGGCAAAGTTTAACACAATTTCTTCAGTGTTGTATTTGGACCCTCGTTCATAAGCAAAACTGCTGATTTAGGGGTGACAGCACTTTTGTTCGTAGGCAACGGAGTCACTCCTACAACAAGTCGCAACTGTCGGCCCAACCGTCTGGCTCACAAGCAGTACCTCACCAAAACTCAGAAAGCAAATGTGATTTCTTGCAGTCTTACACATGGACTCTAAATTAGACCTCTCAGTGAAGTCACGCTGGTTTTATGTTCACAATTCTGTTTCTTCTACTGATCATTGCCCTAATAATTGCAGCACATGCATTTTATCGTAGATTGCAGTCTTTTCAATAAATATATTGAAAACTCTCCTGCACCTTTTTCATTGCCTATGTGTTCATGGGAAATGTTGCTAACGAGAGAAAATGAAAAGTTACCCTTTTCTCTTGTTAGCAACAAGTCCCATGAACTGTCATCAGTTTGCGCTGCATTGGAGGAATAAACAGCTACATCTTGGACAGTTATTGATAAAGTGGTAACAGAAATCCGCAGAAGCTCATTCACTACCCTCTCCATGCTCGAGGGGGCATTTGTAGCACTGTTGTACATGCTGGTGTATTCAGAAGTGTTGTTGTTTCTTCTTTGAAGAGGTTTTTGATTAGCGAGGGGACCAGGAACTACCTAAGGGACCTTGGGGTCTACTGTGCATGATCGACCACATGGTGCAATTTGGTGGTGTCAATGGAGACATATCTTTTTCCTTTGGAACCTGGAAGTGGTAGTAGAAAGACAGTTCTAGTGCCTTGAATGCCCAGGACTGGAACCAGTGCTCTCTAAGATGGGCTGAATTCCTTCTTCACAGGAATCTTCTCACAAACCAGATCCCGACTTTAGGAATCCAGTCCATAGAAGTTGCTGGCAAATACGTTATTCCTAAGATGCCAGTACTGGTGGATGAACTATCATCACAACATGTCTGAAGCTCGTGTAAGATAGTGAGAAGTTCATTTATGTTAAAATGTGTGTCTGCCCCCACCATCCTGGGGCCATCTAGATCTGGGATGTACATAGATATTCCAAAGAGGAGTGTGACCCTCCCAAGGACCATCTTGGTAGATTATTCAGTGATCTCTGGACCCCATATAGGTGATAGAGCCAACTGCAGCCTAAACCTAAAGCGCTTGCTGTTAAGGACTGATTTAAGTCACGATTCATCCTCTACAGAATAGAACCCTCAGGATGATATGGGGAAGAGTTATGGAGTGAAAAACCAGTCGTCCCTATGATGTCCCTGTATGCCCTAGAGGCAGAAGCAGGGTCGTAGTCTGAGTGGAATGCTGCAACCACAATTGTGCTGATAAAGAACAGCAAGCCTTTTATAACCGTTTGAACGTCAGCCGACTGCTGTGGCTATACCTACAGGAATCTAGAACAAGAATCAACAATGACTAAGATGTATTTGTATGCACCATCAGGTTGTAAGGGACCACAATGGTCCAGGTACACAAATTGTAGTGACCTATAGGACACTAAAAAGGAAGTCTGTGGTGGGGGTTTGATGTTGGAGCCCTTTGTTTGCTGTCTCAACAAAGGAGTTGGAAAATGGGTTATTGGTAAGGGCAGGTAAGTACCTACACTTAGCAATAGGCCACTAACCTCCACTTATGTCCAGTTAGGTCTTAGTAAATTAAACCTAGCTCAACTCTTGGTAGCTTGGAAACGAGTGACAAGGCTTAACTTAGGAGACAAAGCAGAAATCATTCAAATATAAAAAAACAGTACTTAAATAAAACATAGGAAACCGTTTAAAAATCCACAATCAATTTATGAAAATAGATTATATTTTTATCTTTAAAATTACACCAAAACTAATGAAATCGGATAAGGGGAACTGGAGATATGAATTTTTAAAGAATTAATCGTTTCTAGCGCATAGAAGCAACTGGCACTCAAAGTGTTAAAAAAGGTCACACTGGAAAGAAACAAAGTCCAAAGTTCAGGCCACCCATGCGGTAACACTGTCACACTTACTTTCAGAAGTGTTTGATTCAGGAAAGTGGGCCAGCCAAGGGTTCAGAGGCTCTGGTGTGCCTCTTGGGGTCTGGGACTACAACTCCCACAATGCACCTCTTCAACTTATGGAGTTGCCCCAAACGTCTCCAAACTTCTGGATCTTCTTCTAGAGGTCCTTTTTGTGTCTTTGAAGTGACCACAACTTGATCCAAGGTTCCAGAAGTTTTGAGTTGCTCCTTGGGAGTTGGGACTACAATTCCCAGAACACACCTGGTCAGAATCCTCAAATGGCCACTTGACGCTGGTCAGCTGGGCTCTGCTTGTAGGGCTTGATGCAGGGGACTCTGGGCAGCTCCTTTGTACCTGTAGCAAACAGGGAGTCCCTTCTTGAAGCAGTAGAAGACAGGTAAAGTCCTTTAAGTGGCAAAGCCCAAGTTTGCAGCTGGTGCAGTCCTGCAGAGTGCAGTGTCCAGGTGCAGGTCAGGGGTCCAGCAGGGCAGTCCTTCTTCTCCTGTAGTTCTTCCTTGTTGGAATCTGATAGGGATCTGAGGTGTGGGTGCAGGTCTGCCAGTTTTATCCTTGCTCCTGGATGAAAAACAGGTGGGTCCTTGTTCTCCAAGCAGGGGCAGATTCCTACCCCCTGTGATGACCACTTACATGAAGTGTGGCAAAAATCAATCCCAGGGAGCAACATTCCTCAAAAATCCATTATGGCTGAAAGTGATTTTTGGAGGTTACATCTGGCTGAGCTCACCCACTGGTGTGGCTAAAAATCCTAGACACACCCCTCTTCTGCCCTTTCCTAATCTAATCAAGGGGGCACCTAATTCTCTGGGTTTGCAGGATGTGAGGGTGTTGCTGGGTTTCTCCAAATGTCCTTCTCTGCTTTTGAAGACCAGTTTGGCAGCCCTGCCCCTTCCTGCTTCACCATCTGCTGAGGGGAGATCTCCTCCCCCAGGCACATATCTTTGTGCTGAACCAGGCCACTTCACTCCTCATCAAGGCAGCCTGGCCAGGCTGCCAGAGGCTGGCCAATCAAATCGGAGCAGCTAAAACACTGCAGGGCTGAAGTTGGCAACTTTTCAGGTAAAGTTTAAAACTCTTTACCTGCACAAGTTATATTAAATCCAACAAATGGAAGTTGTGGGATTTATTATAACAATTAATTTGATGGCAAACGTCTGGTATCTGTTACTTAGGGGATTTTTAAAATTAAAATAAAGTCTCCCCATTCTAGCCTATGGAGGCCATTCACTACAATGAGGGAAAAACACATTTGGCTGTTTTACCTTGTTGAAGTAAGCCTCAGCAAGGCCTACTAGTGCAAGGGGTTCACCCTTCTCTGCACAAAGTCCTCAGACCATATAGGAAGAAGTTGGCACAGAAACTGAAATAAAAGACAAAGTTTATTAAACCTCATGAGGTGGTACTACAGTTCAAACAGCACCCTTCGGTAATGTTTGAAGTAGCACACTGACCTAAGAGAGCATGCTCCTTTTATACCCACGCAGGGGCTAAAAGAAGGTGGTACAATTATAGAAGCAAGACTTACATACATAAAAGGTCATATGGAAATGCACAGTCGAGAGGTAGGAGGGGCTAACAGTTTCAAGGACTAGTTGACACATTACTGTCTGTTATTGATTACTAACAGCTGCAGATCTTACTGGGCATGTGCGAAAGTGGGAGATGCTAAATATAACTTGTCACTAGACAGATTTTCAAGAGTAGTTAACAGAAAGGTAGGACAGAGCACATGGCGAGCACATGGCAGAGAAAATGGCTGTCATGAATACAAAATGGATTCCGCCAAATGTTCACAATAGTTGCTAAATACAATATGTCTTCTGCTAATGCTTAATCTAATCACTATTAAGTTACAACAACCTCATCAGGGCTTATAAAACTATTTTTATGAGGTCCCTGCTTATAGTTACATGGCACCCAGCCCTAGGGGCACATAGGGCACACCTTAGGGGTTACTTATATGTAAAAAATAAGGTAGTTTAAGACTTTGGAACTACTTTTAATTCCAAAGAAAAACTTTGCATGTAACTTTAATTTAGAAGCAGCCAGCAAGGCAAGCCTCCCTTTACAATGACACTGGGCATCTCAGCAGTGCACCTATGGGGGCACTACCTATGCTGGAGTCCTTAAACATCCATACCCTACCATATACTAGGGACTTATAGGTAGGTTGATTTTGCCAATTATAATTAGCCTAATTTGCATACTGATTTTACACAAAGCACAGGCCCTGGGACTGGTTAGCAGTCCCCAGGGCACCATCAGAGTCAGGAAAGCACCAGCAAAAAGAGGAAAATGGGGGCAAAATGTTAGGGGACCTCTGCAATCAGCCCTGTTCTCTCACAAAAGGACATACTGCTTGGGCTGTTTGTATAGACACGGCTACCAGAAACGTTTCTGTTTCTGTAGAGGTGATAATGTGGCCCGATACCAGCATGAGCAGATGCTTCACACTCATTTGCTGCTTTGATGAGATTTAATCTATGCTCTTAGTTGCGGATCACTAGATCTCACACCCCAGGAATTGTCACAAAGGCAACATTCTCTGCACTGATATGGTAGGAATGTTTTGTAGGGTATGCTTTTAGAAGAGTTTTGCCCTCAACTGGGGCTTTCACTGCAGCCTGAATCTCATTCTACAATCTTGTGTGAGAACAAGTCACTTTAGCAACAGAAGCCATATCTACTGCAGATTTGGTTGCTTCATCAGCCAAAGTGTTTCTGACAATGTGTACTCCTACACTTTGATGACCCAGTCTATATACTACATGAGCGTCTTCTAGCTTACCCTTCAGATTAGCCACGCAGATCTGTATTTTCTGGTGTTCTCCTTCGAGTCTTTGAACCTGTTAAACCTCCAATTAATGAGATAATCATTGGAGAACTGGACACAGTTATACGAATCACACACAATCACTGTGAGTTGTTTTGGATCCGTATGTTCCAGTGCCAAGATAAGGGCTTTAAGCTCGGTCAACTGAGCGGTGCAGTCCCCCAGGTGTGCATGTAGGTATGTTGAGGGTGGAATAAACCATCCTTCCTCAATCTGCTCACAACTGCGCAAGCAGCTGAGTAATAATGTGTTGTACCTACAGATGGCTATGCTGACCAGTGTAAATGACAGTTTGGTATCTGTCAAGTAGCAAGATGTTAGTATGTGCAGGGGACTCCTGTTCATATTGGTGAAACTCTTGTGTTTGATGTTTTGGATAAAAAATGTGTAGTCAACATCAGTGGCAGTCAGGAAGGTTGTGCATTGAATGCAGATGTAATGCTTTAGCCTTAGGAATGCTTGCTTTGGTGGCAGCCTTTAAGGCCAGCACTGTGGTAATAACAACAATGTTTTTCTCTTGGGCAAGTAGCCTCTCCTTGATGACAGCCATCTGTACAGCAGTCAGAATCTTTTCTGTGGGTGCAAAGCATTGTTCTGCGTTGGAGTATAAATGCGATTTGTATGCTATGGGCACTGTGTCACACTCATTAAAGGTGACACAGGAGAACCCAATAGTACAAGCAATTATTCTGATGACCAAATTTATTTTGTTTTCATGTGTGTGTTTTGCTTATAGCATGCCTTGGTGCAACCCTCTAAAAATGCATGTGTATTGAACTGTCCATTGTCTGCTTGAGAAATATGGGCACATTAATTCATAGAGAGGTTTTCATTCTTTGTGCATTATCTGGAATGTAAGTTCTGCCAAAGTTGAAGAAACCAAGTAGCAACTGCAGTTTCTTGATGGTATTTGCTGGTTGACGTTGAGCACATTTTTCTAAAAAGTGCAGGGCCAGGCTCTTGCCCTCATCTGATTACTTGCATCTGAGAAATAATACACTTAGAAAATCTATTTTAGTTGTCTTCAATTGAATTAGTAGCCCAAGTCAATTATCCTAAGAACCTCGCAAGATCAATGTAGAGCTTGTCATCTGTGAGGTAGATGTCATTAACACAGGACAAGCCTCTGGATCAATATCATGCAAAATTGATGTTACATTGGCTGAGAACAACAATGGCCTGTTCTTATAACCCTGGGGCAAACAGACAAAATGTTTTTGTGAGCCAAATGAGAATGCACTCAGGTCCGAAGACTTTTATGCGCAAAGTTCTGCAGAAAAAACTATTGGAAATATCCAAAGTTGTTTTGTATTTGTTACGCATTATGTTGTTAATTAGTGCGGTGCTGTGTGCATTTTGTATTGCGTATGTGCATATATAGTTGTTCAGGTGTTGTTGGACTTTTTTGCTTATGCAGGGTCATCCCCAATCTTTTTGCCTCCTGCCTCCTATTTTTTCTGACCTGTTGGTGTTGGCTTTTGAACTCTGAGCACTTTACCACTGCTAACCAGTGCTAAAGTGCATATGCTCTCTGTGTAAATTGTATGGTTGATTGGTTTATCCATGATTGGCATATTTGATTTACTAGTAAGTCCCTAGTAAGGTGCACTAGAGGTGCCAGGGCCTGTAAATCAAATGCTACTAGTGGGTCTGCAGCACTGGTTGTGCCACCCACATACAGTAGGTAGCTCTGTAATCATGTCTCAAACCTGCCACTGAAGTGTCTGTGTGTGCAGTTTTTAAATTGTAAATTTGACTTGGCAAGTGTACCCACTTTCCAGGCCTAAACCTTCCCTTTTCTTGCATGTCAGCCACCCTTAAGGTAGGCCCTGGGTAGCCCCAAGGGCAGGATGCAGTGTATGGTTAAGGTAGGACATATAGGCCCTCATTACAACGTTGGTGGTAAATCCCACTTACCGCCGTGCAGAAGACCGCCAACAAACCGCTGCGGCCGCGGAATCCCACTACAGCTATTACGACCCACAGCTCGGAATCCGCCAAAATCTAGACACCCACACAAGTCCGCCACACCAAAAGTCAGTGATAAACTGGCGATATCAACACCTCGACCGTGACGGCAACAGGAATACGGCCACACTATCACGACCCATGAATCCACGCAGTGGTCTTTCAACCGCGGTATTCCATTGGCGGTGCACACCACCGCGCTCAAAATACACACACATCTACAAAACACAACCACATTGGAAAACTCGAAATACAAACACCACTCCCACACACCAAATACAATATAAAACACATACCCAAATTACCCACAAATCCGTACTACCAAAAATGTGGAAGAAGTAGAGAGACAGAAAAGCAAAGACCACGCCAGCGGACAGAGGCACACAACACCATTACTCATACACATCCACGCACAAAACACCACACACCCCTAAACATCACCCCACACATCACAACACACACCAACTCACACATCACCCACACCACCCCATGGCACAGCAAAGACACCCCAGGTTTTCTGAGGAGGAACTCAGGGTCATGGTGGAGGAAATCATCCGGGTGGAGCCACAGCTATTCGGATAACAGGTGTAGCACACCTCCATAGCTAGGAAGATGGAGCTATGGCGCAGAATCGTGGACAGGGTCAACGCAGTGGGACAGCACCCAAGAACACCGGATGACATCAGGAAGAGGTGGAACGACCTACGGGGGAAGGTGCGTTCCGTGATCTCAAGACACCACATTGCGGTTCAGAGGACTGACGGAGGACCCCCACCTCTTCTCCCACAACTAACAACATGGGAGGAGCAGGTCTTGGCTATACTGCATCCTAAGGGCCTCCCAGGAGTAGCTGGAATGGACTCTGGTAAGTCAAATCTTTAACTACCATATACCCCACCCTACCTGCATGCTATCACATAACCCCACTCTCACCCTCACCCCCATCACTCCAACTCCTCACATATGTCCCACTATCATAAACCACACATCCCAACACTAAACCCTTCATGCAACAACAGAGCATGGACACCCATCACCAATGCATGTCCACTACACATACCCACACAGATCCCCAAACCAAATATCACACAAGGTCCTACACAAGAATGTAAGCACTGGGGTACAGGGTCACCCACCCATTGCACACCATGGCACACACAGATGCAATAATCATGCCTTTACGCCCCTGCAGGATCCCTACCCAACGTTACCGGACAGGAGGTTCCAGACATGTCCACTCCCCCCACAGAAGAGGCCCACAGTGATGACAGCAGCTCTGTCCAACTGGATCTAGATGACCAGCCCGGCCCATCTGGGACCTCAGGACAGTCGGTTCCCCTGACTTAGTCAAAGGCCACCACAGAACCTCCCCCCTCAGGAAACACCAGCACATCACCCACCCAGCGGACCCATACCTCTGTCCCCAGGACACATCAAGCAGCAGTGTGTCCACCACTACAGGGAACCCAGGCAAACCCACCACCCCAAGAAAAGCAGGGACCTGGGGGCAGTGGCAGTGGGCACACGGTTCAGCGGACAGAGGCCCAGTAAAACTGGGGAACTGGGAGGTCTGCGGTGCGCCAGGGGGAGGACAGGCCCAGGGAACCCACTCTCCACGAGGCCCTCTCCAACATCATGGGAGCGTACCATCATTCCCAGGAGACGATGGCAACGGTACTGGCCAAATTTCAGGAGACCCAGCGGCTGCAGGAGGAACAGTATTTGGGGTTCAGGGAGGAACTAAAAATCCATCAATACCACCCTGGGCAGCATTGTAGGGGTGCTGAAGGACCTTGTGAACACCAGGAGGGACACTTTGGCACAACAAGGGGCCCCTGACACTAGCCTGGACGATGAACTGCCCACCACCTCCGCCGGCACTAGTGGACAGGAGGCACCGCCACAGGACCACGACACCAGCACCCTGCCCCCTGCAGATGGAGAACCACCCTGCAAGTGGTCCCTGAGATCCAGGACAAAGACAGAGAACAATGCCAAGACCCCCGCCAAGAAATTAGACCACCCTGATTGTCATCCTTCTGTCCCACTTTGTCACCCTGTCCATCCTTAAACTGCCCTAGCTCCACTTCCTATGCCCTTTTGGACAATGCACCTGTGAGACAAATAGACTGGACTCTGCCATGGACATTCCTCCACCATCACCCCTGACCACCTTAATATCAACTCCACCATTTTGCACTTCAGTAAACACCCTTGAATCACCAAACAATCTGGAGTCAGTCTGTGCTTTCACAAATGTGTATTTGCAATAACTGAGGAAAATACCAATGTCCATTCAATTTGTCAACATACCTATGTCACACAGCTCTAGTCCATGAGGTAACATACCAGAGGTCACACAGTGGGACCCACATCTGTGAAATGGAAAGGCAAAGTGACAAGTAAGGGATAATACACTGGGTGAAAGTGAAGACAGATGAAAGGTCTTACAATTTTATCTGATGTAGGAGGCGGTGATGTCTTCTTACATGTGTCTCACTGGAAGTATTGCTGGATCAGGGTGTTTCTGTTGTCTATGTCCTCCTCTTCTGCCTCCTCTTCATCACTGTCCACAGGCTCCACAGCTGCCACAAGACCTCCTTCTGGACCATCCTCCTGCAGAAAAGGCACCTGTCGTTTCAAAGCCAAGTTGTGCAGCATACAGCAGGCCACAATGATGTGGCACATCTTCTTTGGTGAGTAGTAGAGGGAACCACCTGTCATATGGATGCACCGGAACCTGGCCTTCAGGAGGCCGAAGGTCCTCTGTATGACTCTCCTAGTTCACCCATGTGCCTCATTGTAGCATTCCTCTGCCCTTGTCCTGGGATTTCTCACTGGGGTCAGTAGCCATAACAGGTTGGGGTACCCAGAGTCACCTACAAATGTCAAGGGACAACTGTTAGACACACGCTAACCCTTAGGGGCAACCCCAGACAACTATTCACACAGTATAGGGTCCTTGTCCTCACCTATTAGCCACACATGGTGCCTCTTGAGTTGCCCCATCACATAAGGGATGCTGCTATTCCTCAGAATGTAAGCGTCATGCACTGAGCCAGGAAACTTGGCGTTCACATGGGAGATGTACTGGTCTACCAAACACACCATCTGCACATTCATAGAATAGTAGCTCTTACGGTTTCTGTACACCTGTTCACTCCTGCGTGGGGGGACCAATGCCACATGTGTCCCATCAATGGCACCTATGATGTTGGGGATATGTCCCAGGGCATATAAGTCATCTTTCACTGTAGGCAAATCCTCCACCTGAGGGAACACAATGTAGCTGTGCATGTGTTTCAGCAGGGCAGACAATACTCTGGACAACACGTTGGAGGACATTGGCTGTGACATCCCTGATGCTATGGCCACAGTTGTTTGAAAAGACCCACTTGAAAGGAAATGGAGTACTGACAGGACCTGCACTAGAGGGGGGATCCCTGTGGGATGGCGGATAGCTGAAATCAGGTCTGGCTCCATCTGGGCACACCGTTCCTGGATTGTGGCACAATCAAGTCTGTAGGTGACTATTACATATCTCTCTTCCATTGTCGACAGGTCCACCAGTAGTCTGTACACCGGAGGATGCCGCCATCTCCTCACCTACCCCAGCGGACGTGCCCTGTGGATAAGAACAGCGAGCACAGAGAACACTGAGGTAGGAAAAATAAAATTTTATTGCACACATTTGTCAATCCGCTATGTGTCTGTCTCTGTGTGTATGCAAGGCCTAGATATGTGTGATGAATTTAAAATTAATGCCATGTGGCCCCCTGAAATGGCGGCTGCCTGACCTGTAATGTGGGACAAGGGGATTGTACACCGTCGCGGTAGGCGGTCGAAGACCGCGGCACAATCATGCATTGGTTATCATTGGACCCTATGGGTCCCAGGAGTCAATGACGATGTACGCCGGCGGTGATGGTATGCACAGCCGCGGACGTGACCGCCATTTTCTGTCTGTTCAATCACTTGATACCTGATCTTCAACAGGAGAGGACCTACACTGCAAGTGCTGCTGTGACCTCAGTCTGGAAGCGACAATGGCTCATGTGTCTGGGGAAAGGGCCCCTGCCTTCACATCGGAGGAGTTGGACAAACTAGTGGATGGGGTCCTCCCCCTGTACACGCTATTCTACGGTCCTCCAGACAAACAGGTGAGTACACTGTGAGCATGCTGTATGGGCAATGATTGTTTGGAGTGGTGTGAATGAAAGATACGGGGGTGGGGGAGGAATGAGGCCCGCATGATCGGACGGTGAGTGTATGTGCGTCTGGGCAAGGGTGGGAACGTGGGCCAATAACTGCAACGGTCCGGACGGTTACAGTTTTTCCTTTTCCCCTGTAATATTCCTCTAGGTCAGCACCCACCAGAAGAAGGATATTTGGCGTGCCATCGCCAAGGACGTCCAGACCCTGGGGGTCCACCACAAAATGAGCACCCACTGCCGGAAAAGATAGGAGGACATTCGCCGCTGGAGCAAGAAGATGGCAGAGGCCCAGCTGGGGAGGGCCTCCCACTGTGGGAAGGGTGCCCGTCGCACCATGACCCCCCTGATGTTCCGGATCCTGGCGGTGGCATATCTGGAGTTGGATTGGCGCTTGAGGGCATCACAGCAGTCACAAGGAGGTGAGTATCGTCACATCCATTTGACTCTGCGCGCATTGGAGGTGTCTGGGAGGGGAAGCTGGGCAGTGGGTTCCACTAGACTAGGGCGAACTTTGCAGGCAAGGACCCTTTGTGAGGCAGTGTAAGTGGCACCCTAACCCCACCAGTGGTAAGAGCCATCAACACCTAGTCAGGCTCCTGTGACTTCAAGGTGTGCAGCAATTGGGCACTGGCCATGTACCCCATGTCCCTGTGATTAATTAGGGGACTCTAAGTGCATGGCGTAGTGCAGAGGGCTGCTGTGTCTGTAGTGTCCGCCAACGGGAACAGTATTGCATGCACTGAACATGTCTTTCTTCTTTCTTCGCCCCCCTTTTTGTGGTCCCCTGTTCTTGTGTGTATTAGCATCATCAGGCGGAGGAGCTGTGCCACCAGGGCAGGAGGGAGCTACATCCCACATGGCCCTGGAGGCTGAGACAAAGGACTCAGAAGTCACCAGTGGGACGAAGGGCGAGGGGAGCTCCACGGCGGGGACAGGAGCAGAGACCTGCGACACTGACTCCTCCACTGATGGGAGCTCCCTTGTGGTGGCAGGCCCCTCTGTGCCCCCGCATCAACAGGTACAGCCACCACCCCCTACCAGCACCACCCTCCCCGCAACCCCTGAGCGTGTGTCCCGTGGCTGCTCACCCAGGAGAGTGGGCATCTCCTTCGCCCCAGGCACCTCAGGCCCTGCCCAGGTTAGCCCTGCTGCCCTCAGTGAGGAGGCTATTGACATCCTGAGATCCCTCACTGTTGGGCAGTCTACCATTCTGAATGCCATCCAGGGTGTAGAGAGGCAGTTGCAACAGACCAATGCATACCTGGAGGGCATTCATTCTGGCCAGGCAGCCCAACAGAGAGCATTTCAGGCTCTGGCCTCTGCACTGATGGCAGCCATAGTCCCTGTGTCCAGCCTCCCCCCTACAACTTCCTCCACCCAGACCCAATCCCCAGTACCTCAGCCTATCCCAAGCACACCATCAGACCAGCATGCACACACCTCAACACACAAGGGTGGCTCTGGCAAACATAAGCACCACACAGACATGGCTGACATCCCCAGTGGTCATTCGTACGAGGCTGATGGTCAGTTGCAGGGGCCTGGGCAGCTTCCATGTTGCCCCACCGTCGATGGACTGTCACATCCACTACCTCAGTCCTTGGCAGGATGAAGCACTCTGGGCACCATGTCCCCTCCAGAACCAGTATAGAAAGGCATCCACTACCTCTGTCCTTGGCATAATGAAGCACTCTGGGCACAAAGCCCCCACCAGAACCCTCAGTCCTTGGCACGATGAAGCACGCTGGGCACCATGCCCCTCCAGAACCAGTGGAGAAAGGCATCCACTACATCAGTCCTTGGCCGGATGAAGCACTCTGGGCACAAAGCCACCTCCAGAACCAGTGGAGAAAGGCATCCACTACCTTAGTCCTTGGCAGGATGAAGCACTCTGGGCACAAAGCCCCCTCCAGAACTAGTGGAGAAAGGCATCCACTACCTCAGTCCTTGGCAGGATGAAACACTCTGGGCACAAAGCCCCCTCCAGAACCAGTGGAGAAAGGCATCCACTACCTCAGTCCTTGGCAGGATGAAGCACTCTGGGCACAAAGCCCCCTCCAGAACCAGTGGAGACTGTTATCCACTTGAGAGACTGTGGCTTTGCACTCCCCAGGATAAAGCAGGGGGCAAACCACCCACTGAAATGATTTGAGAGACTGTGGCTTTGCACTCCCCAGGATAAAGCAGTGGGCAACCCACCTACTGGAGGGACTTGAGAGACTGTGGCTTTGCACTCCCCAAGATAAAGCAGTGGGCAAACCACCCACTGAAAAGACTTGATAGACTGTGGCTTTGCACTCCCCAGGATGCAGCAGTGGGCAAACCACCCACTGGAGGGACTTGAGAGACTGTGGCTTTGCACTCCCCAGGATAAAGCAGTGGGCAACCCACCCACTGGAGAGACTTGAGAGACAGTGGCTTTGCACTCCCCAGGATAGAGCAGTGGGCAAACCACCCACTGGAGAGACTTGAGAGACTGTGGCTTTGCACTCCCAAGCATACATCAATGGGCATGGAGCCCCCTCGTGGAGCTGGTGTTGTGCACTCATCCGGCTGAGGAGCCCCCCCATTTCCTTCCCCCTGAGGTGCCTGTTTTTTTGTTCATCTGATGCCCCTGCAGTGTTCTTTCCGTTTTGATTGGGTATCTTGTGTGGGCCTCGCCCATGCATTTTGGTCCCTGTGGTCCACGGACTATATTGGTGCAGTACCTGGACTTGAATTCTTGGTGTACATATTTGTTTATGGTGTATATACAATTTTGACTAATGAATTTAACATGATTACAATGGTTCAACTCATTTCCTTTTGTCATTGTGTTCTTCCAGAGGGGTTTGTGGGGTGTAAATGTAATGTTTCAGCATGTATTGGTGTGTGTGTTGTTGTGGGTGAGGGTGGGGGTGTTGCATGTTGCGTGTGTGTGACACTCTCTTTTCCCTCCCCCCTCCCCTGTGTTGTAGGTGCAGTACTCACCGTGGTCGTCGCCGCCGTCGGTTGTGCTCCTGGTAGAGGAGCAGGAAGACAATCAAGAGAGTATTTGGAGTTCAGGCTCCATGGCTTTCTGGTTCTTCGTGGGTTGTGTAGAGGTGTGTGTTTCCCCTTCCAAGTCCTGTTCCCGCCGTGCTTTTGTTCGCATTGAATCCATCCCGGAAAGGGTGGTGGATTAGCCTGTCATAATAGTATGGGTGGTACATTGTTTTCCGTCTGACTGTTGGTGGTGACCGCTTTGCTGTTTGTCTGTACCGCCGTGGCGGTCGGAGTGTTAAAGTGGATGTCTATGTTGGCGGTTTCCACCGTGGTCATAATTCCATTTTTTTTCCGCCGGCCTGTTGGCGTTCTTACCGCCGCTTTACCACTGACCAACAGGGTTGTAATGAGGGCGATAGTAATGTGTTTTATATGTCCTGACAGTGAAATATTTCTAATTTCATTTTTCACTGTTGCAAGGCCTGTCCCTCTCATAGGTTAACATGGGGGGTGCCTTTAAATATGATTAAAGTGTAGATTCCCTTTGTGAGTGGATGGACATGTGGAGTTTGGGTTCTCTGAGCTCACAATTTAAAAATACATCTTTTAGGAAAGTTGATTTCAAGATTGTATATTTGAAAATGCCACTTTTAGAAAGTGAGCATTTTCTTGCTTATACCATTTCTGTGACTCTGCCTGTTTGTGGAGTCCCTGTCTGGGTCAGTTTGACAGTTGGGCTGGTTGCACCTCACACTAGACAGTGACACAAAGGGAGATGGGGTGTAGCCTCCATATCCTGATGAGCCATCTGTGCTAGGAGGGAGGAGTGGTCACTCACAACTGAAAGGGCTGTACCTGCCCTCACACAATGCAGTCTCCAACCCCCTGGTGAGTATCTGGGGCCAGGCCTGGGAAAGGCAGAATTTGACATTCAAAAGAGACTTTACTTTGAAGTAGGCCTACTTCAAAGGAGAAATTGGGTATAACAAGGGCACCCAAAACCACAGACTTAAGAAACACTTCTGGAAACAAAAGGAACCTCTGCTTGGAGTAGAGCTGAAGAGCTGAGGAAGAAGAGCTGCCCTGCCTGTGACTGTGCTTTGTGGAGGTATCCTGCAGTTGCTGCTTCTGCCAGAGTAAGAGGGCAAAGACCGGACTTTGTGTGCCTTCCATTTTGAGAAGAACTCTCCAAGGGCTTAATTTAGAGCTTGCCTCCTGTTGTTTAAAGTATCAGGTACAGCAAAGACTTCTCTCTGCCAGCACCTGGAGTCTCTGGAGAGACTCCTACTCTGCTCTGTGGTGCCCATCCAATTCCTGGGACCCTGAAAGGAGGAGTTGGCAGCCTAAAGAAAAGGAAATTCATGCACAGAACGCCGTGCGGGGAAAAGATCAATGCGACTCTGATCTACGGCTGAAGAAACGACGCGCTGCCAGCTCCACGGCTAAGAATTGACGCTCGCCAGAAGTGTGACCGAAGAATCGAAGCACAGAGCAGGAGAAATGACGTGCAGCATCACTGACGGAAGCTGGGAGATCGCAACCCGCGATGCATGGTTTTTGGATCATTGCGCATCTGGATTTCCTACTCAAGCACCGCTGGGCATATAAAAACAGCGCAAGGCCTGCCCTGACCCCAGAGTGCTGATGGGATCAACGCATAACTGTCCTTCAGAGAGAAGAAACGATGCTCCCCGACCCGACGAAAGGAGAAACAACCCAAGGTCCCGCTTGTGAGTGGAATCACTGCATCGCAAGCCCTTTCTGACGCACACTCACCCGTGAGGGGTTATTTTTTACGCACCCAAGGTACATTTTCACACCAGCAGTGTTAGTGTGTATTTATAACTTCTTAAAGACTCTTTTTGCCTTTTTATAGATAACTTGACTTGTCTATTGTGGATTTTTGTCATTTTGGTCTTGTTTTGTTTAGATAAATATTCCCTATTTTTCTAAACTGGTGTTGTGTCATTTTGTAGTGTTTTCATTAAGTTACTGTGTGTGTTGGTACAAATACTTTACACCTAGCGATCTGAAGTTAAGCCTACTGCTCTGACAAGCTACCAAGGGGATAAGCAGGGGTTAGCTGAGGGTGTTTCTCTTTTACCATGACTAGAATTAGGGTCCTTGCTTGAATAGGGGGTAACCTGACTGTCAACCATAGACCCTATTTCTAACAGGTGTCTATAATCTAAGACTATTATATATGAGTGGTCTGGTTTTGCAACGGGGAATAACAGGTTATTGGTTGCAGAGAAATAGGGCTTATTACTCCTTTGTACTCCCTCACTAGGGCTTTAGCCTCATGTTTAACAGGATATTGAGGTTGAGGCTGGGGTGTAAGCCCAATAAGTGGTAGGGGATGTTTTTATCCCACACTACATGTCTGCGGTATAGCGCTGGTGCCTGCGCCAAATCCCAGTCAACAACATAGGCTCTTTTACTGGATCTGGAACAAGAACTAAGAAAGAAGTCAAAATGACAACTTCCCCCATGTGGACATACTCGGGTGGCCAGTCTCTTTCTGCACGTCATGTTCCTCAGCAATATTCTCAAGTTTGCTGGCATATTTTATTGAAATTGATGCCACCTTTTTTTTTCTAAATTGTGGCTTTTTTTGTTGGGGGGATTTTTCTTCTTTCTTGTCTGAAGACTGCTGTGAGGCTTTTTCTGTTTCAGAAAAAAAGAAGCGTTACTCTGACCGGCCCCCTATCTCACTCAATCTAGCCGCCGTGTCCTGAAATGAACAAGAGGGACATGTATCAGGTTATCTGTCAGGAGCCTTTAAAGTTTCTCTGTTTCTGAGACTATGGGGGTCATTACGACCCCGGCGGATGGTGTTAACTTGGCGGTATGCCAAACCGCAAATGTACCACACCGTCCGCCACGGTGGTAACGACCGCAGGCTGGAAACATTAGTCTCCAGCCTGGCTGCTGTCACTAGGCCGCCTGCGGGATAATGACCCCACATACCACCATGGTTTTTTGTGGCTTTTGTACCGTCACGAAAACCATGCCAGTAGGCACTATCAGTGCCAGGGAATTCCTTCTCTGGCACTGATAGGGTTCTCCCCTGCCCCCTCCCCAGAGTCCTCCCCCAACAGCCACAGCCCCCCCACTGCCCCCTAAAGCTTATAGGGCTCCCTCTCCCACCCCTGAACACCATGGGCCACCCATACAAACTCCCCACTCACACATGCACACACACCACACACATACATACACGCACACAAACATGCACACATGCACACACACATACACAATATATCCCCTGACACACACCACACCCCCGCATTCATACACGCACTCACTCACCCACTCTATGCACACACACTCACACCCCCATTCACACACACAACACACCCCCACCCGCCTCCCCTGTCGGACAATCACCTTACCTGTCTCGTGGTCATCCAGGAGGGAACGGTTTCCATGGGGCCTGCTCCGACAGCAGCACCCCATCACCACAACACAGTGAAGGCAACTACTGTGTTGTAATTCGGGGGGCGGTGTTGTGATGACATGGTGGTGACGGAGGAGCAACCTCCACTGCACCGCTGACTGCCAATATGGCTGCCGGTGGCCCTCCACGCAAATTATGGCAGAGAGCCGCCAGCAGTCATAATATGGCGGTCTTCGGTCTGGCGGGACTTCGGCGGTCTTCTAAGAAGACCGCCAAAGTCATAATGAGGGCCTATATCTCCTTTCAGAGTTTCTGGTCTCTGACTTCTTCAGTCATTATTTTGTTTTTGTTTAGCCCAGCTTTTTTTATAACCCTCTTGTGCTTGTTTAGTACCATCCTTAAGAGTGGTACTCTGAATTTCAGGTTTCTTTGCCTTGACTCCCAAACTATCACGTTCTATACTATCATAGGTTTTGCAAATAATTTTCAGAAGTTGACACTCCTGTTCCAACTGTGGAATCTCCCAGAGTCGCTGGCATATAGCCAACTTGACCACTTCTCCTTTAATGTTATTTATTACGATTTAGTATTATTGAGAAGACTGTGTCGAAGTTGTGCATAAGTTTCATCCCCAAATCAATGGCTGGAGCAGCTCTTTTTGAATTTGTTTTAACACTTCTGGTGAGTTGGCACGTGTCAGGGTTCCAATGCGTGGTAGTATCAATCAATCAATCAATCAAAAAAATGTATAGAGCGTGCTACTCACCCGTGAGGGTCTCAAGGTGCTGGGGGGGATCAAAAATGAAGGGGGATAGGGGCAGGGAGGGTCACTGTTCGAACAGCCATGTCTTGAGTCTCCTTCTGAAGAGCAGGAGGTCTTTGGTTTTGCGAAGGTTGGTGGGGAGGGAGTTCCAGGTTTTGGGGGTGAGGTAGGAGAAGGACCTGCCTCCTGTGGTGGTGCGTTGGATGCGGAGGACTGTGGCTAGGGCGAGGTTGGCTGATCGGAGGTTGCGTGTGGGAGTGTGGAAGTTCACTCTTTCGTTGAGGTAGATTGGGCCGGTGTTGTGGAGGGATTTGTGAGCGTGGATGAGGATCTTGAATGTGATTCTCTTGTCTATGGGGAGCCGGTGAAGAGATTTGAGGTGTGGTGAGATATGTTTGTGACAGGGGAGGCCAAGGACGAGGCGTGCGGCTGTGTTCTGGATTCTCTGGAGTTTGCGTTTAAGTTTGAGTGTGGTGCCGGCGTAGAGGGCGTTACCGTAGTCTAGTCTGCTGCTGATGAATGCATGGGTGACTGTCTTTCTGGTCTCTCGCGGAATCCATTTGAATGAATTTTTTAGAGTGCGGTGTGTGTGGAAGCAGGATTAGGTTAGGGCATTGATTTGCTGTGTCATGGAGAAGGAGGGGTCTAGGATGATGCCGAGGTTGCATGCGTGGTTTGTGGATGTGGGTGCGGGGCCTAGGGCGGTGGGCCACCAGGAGTCATCCCATGTAGTTTTGTTGGGGCCGAAGATGATGATCTCGGTTTTGTTGGAGTTAAGCTTGAGGTGGTTAGTAGTCATCCAGTTGGCGGTGTCGAGGAGAGCAGTGTGTAGGTTGGTTCTGGCGGTGGTGGGGTTGCGGGTGAGGGAGAGGATGAGTTGGGTGTCATCTGCGTAGGAGAGGTTAGTGATTCCGTGTGCTCGGAGGATGTTGGCTAGGGGGATGATGTAGATTTTGAAGAGTGTGGGGCTGAGGGAGGACCCTTGGGGGACTCCGCAGATGATCTTGGAAGTGGTGGAGGGGAAAGGTGGGAGGCGGACTCTCTGGGTTCGATCGGTGAGGGAGGAGGTGAGCCAGTCTAAGGCTTTGTGGCGAATTCCTATGTTGTGGAGGCGTGTGCGGGTGTGTGGTTTCAGATGATGTCAAAGGCTGCGGAGAGGTCCAAGAGGATGAATGCGACGGTCTCGCCTTTGTCGACTTTGGTCCTGATGTCGTCAGTGCATGTGATGAGGGTGATTTCCATGCTGTGGTTCCTGCGGAACCCGGATTGTGAGGGGTCAAGAGTGTTGTTTGCTTCGAGGAAGTGGGATAGGCAGGCGTTGACTAGTTTCTCAGCATCCTTGGCGGGGAAAGGGAGGAGGGAGATGGGGTGATAATTGGAGAGGATCTCCGGGTCAGCTTTGGGTTTTTCTAGGAGAGCGTGATTTCCGCTTGCTTCCAGTGGTCTGGGTAGGTGGCGGAGTCGAAAGAAGAATTTATTATGTTGCGGAGTATGCGGGCGATGGTTGGGCTGGCTCTGTTGTATATGCGATGTGGACAGGGGTCGGAGGGGGATCCGGAGTGGATGGAGTTCATGGTTTTTTCGGTTTCTCTGTGTGTGGTGGGGGTCCAGGTGGGGAGTGTGGTGGGGGGGTCATGAGTGGGGGTTGGGTTGGGTGAGTGAGGGGTGTGTGCGGTGTGTGTGTGTGGTATGAAGCTGTTGTGGATGTCCAGGATTTTGTGGTGGAAGTGGTTGGAGAGGGCGTCACATAGGGGCTGTGAGTGTGAGGAGACTATGTTGCTGGCTTTGGGTTTGGCAAGTTCATTAATGATGGTGAAGAGTTCTTTGCTGTTTTCAGAGTTGTTGTCAAGGCGTTTCTTGTAGTGATCTCTTTTGGCGGTGCGTATGAGTTTGTGATGGGTGCGAATGGTGGTTTTGAGGGTGGAGAAGTTGGTTGTGGAGAGTTCTAGTCGCCATATTTTCTCTGCTTGGCGGCATTTGCGCTTTGAGTCTTGGAGTTCGGGGGTGAACCATGGGGCATTCTTGATGTTGCGGGTGGCGATGTGTTTTCTGAGGGGGGCTAGTGTGTCTGTGCAGGTGGTGATCCATTTGGAGAGGTTGTGTGCTCCTGTGTTGGGGTTGTTGGCGTGGGGGGGGGTTGTGAGCCAGTTGGGAGTTTAGTCGTTCTGTGGGGATCTTGTCCCACATGCGGTAGGGTGTGGTGTGTTGATGGTGGTGTATGGGGGGGTTTGGTGAAGGAGAAGTGGACGCAGTGGTGGTCAGTCCAGAGGAGTTCGGTGGTGTGGGTGCAGTCTATGTGTTGGCTTGATGTGAAAATTGCATCAAGCGTGTGTCCTGCTGAGTGGGTGGGTGCTGGGACCAGTTGTTTGAGTCCGAGGTTGGTGAGGTTGTCTATGAGGGAGGTAGAGTTGTGGTCTTGGAGGTTTTCCAAGTGAAAGTTGAAATCACCGAGGAGGATGTAGTCTGTGGAGGTGAGGGCGTGCGAGCTGATGGTGTCGGCGATGGTGTCGCAGAAGGCGGGGCGTGGTCCCGGTGGTCTGTAGATTAAAGTACCTCTGAGGGTGGAGTTTCCGTGAGGAAGGCGATGTCAGGTGAGTGAGATGTGATGAGGTCCCAGAGTTCTATGGCATCTTTGTGAAGGGAGGGGGTGTTGAGGAGCAGGCAGTTGAGGTCGTTGTGGTGGGAGGTATTGGTGTGGTGCATGAGGGTGTTGTTGCGGGGTGTGTTCTGGTTGTGGGCTGGTGTGCGGCAATTTGGGTTGGTTGGTGGGGGAGGGGGCAGAGCAGGTGAGTATTGCATTTGGGGTGTTGTGTTTGTTGAAAGGGGGTTCGTTATGGTTGGTGTGTGGTGTGAGGGATGTGGAGCAGGAGAAATGACAGGTGTGGCCGGTGAAGGGGCCGTGAGTGTGTGTGGGGCTGGAAGGGGTGCACATGGGGCGGGGGCCTGGGTTGAGTGAGTGGAGGGTGAGGGTGGAGTAGGTTTGTCTGAGAGGGCCAGGGGGACTGGCGCTGGGCGCAGTCTTGGCGCGGGTGGGCGCAGATGGGCTTGCCAGCGGCGCGGCCGCACCTGCCTGAAAAAGGAGGGGAGGGTGGGAGTGGCAGATGGGAGGAGGGAGGCTGGTCGAATGGGAACGCAGGGGGGTGAGGGGAGGGGCCGCAGGGGAGGCAGCTGCGGGGATTTGAAAAAACAGAGAAAGAGACGGTGAGGAGGAGGGGGCGGCAGGAGGGGCCACGGGGGAGGCAGCGCGGGGATTTGAAAAAACAGAGAAAGAGACGGTGAGCAGGAGGGGGAGGCAGGAGGGGCCGCAGGGGAGGCAGCGGCGGGGATTTGTAAAAAACAAAGAAAGAGACGGTGGGGAGGAGGAGGGAGGCGGGAGGGGCAGCAGGGGAGGCAGCGGCGGGGATTTGAAAAAACAGAGAAAGAGACTGTGGGCAAGGGGCCGCATGGGAGGCAGAGGCGGGGATTTGAAAAAACATCAAAATAGACGGTGAGGAGGAGGGGGAGGCGGGAGGGGCCGCAGGTGAGGCAGCGGCGGGGATTTGAAAAAACAAAGAAAGAGACAGTGGGGAGGAGGGGGGAGGGGGGAGGTGGGAGGGGCCGCAGGGGAGTCAGCGGCCCAATGGGTATAAATTGCAGCAAAGACTGTACCCCATGCAGTGCAGTCATCTACTGAGGGGACCATTCCAAATGACAAGCTCATTGTGAGAATTCTATGTTTATTTTGGGCTCCCATACAGGGAAACACTGCTTCCAGCTGGTTAGTTTTTTGTGCTATGCAGAACAGAATTTCTTCATGTTCCATGGTAGAATGTACTGTTTGTGGGGTTTTCCCAGTAACGGGCAATAGGTGACCAGCTGGTGTAGCCTGTGCTAGGGTGGAATTCAAAGTTCCCATAGAAAATTGTACCGGTCGTCTGCAAAGTGCTGCTGGCTCATATAAAGTGAGCTATTTGCATTGCCTGTACTCTAGGATGTGGTGTGTATGAGGCAAGCATGGGAACATGCTGGTCCCTCATTCCCCATAAGACCTAATTTTTTCATTTGTATCACATGTGGTAAGGCACCACTGAACCAATTTTAATGTTGTTGATAGGAAAGAAGTATCTCTAGATACTTGTAAGCTTGGAACCATTGCAGCACGTTCGCTATTCTGGCTGTGTTTAATGTATGTGTTTTGTCATCTTCTTCAGGGAAGGTGGCCCAGGAATAGAATGTTGCTGTTTGGTAAGCTTTGTGAGCTTCCACATTAAATGTGTGTAAGAAAGTCCTCCTTTTTCGCACTGTTCACCCCAAACATTTTGGACAGACACTGATGGTTTCTGACTCTTGGCTGTGCCCTGGGTACTGCTTTTCAGTCCCAGGGCCAGTGCTCTGTGCAAAATGGATATGCAAATTAGGCAAATTATAACTGACAGTATCAACCTAGTCCCTAGTATATTGCAGGGAATGTAGGTTTAGGGACCCCAGCACAGGTATTGCACTCATTGTTGCACTGTGAAGGTGCCCAGAGTCATTTTAAAGGCAAGTCTGCGTTGCTCGTTGCTTTTAAACTAAAGTTATATGCAAATTCGACATTGGAAATAAAAGAACTTCCAAAGTCTTGAACTACTTTATTTTTGCATATACTTAACCCCTAAGGTGTGCCCTATATGCCCCTAGGGTTGGGTGCTGTGTACTTATAGGTAGGGACCTTATCCAAATTGTTTTATAAGCCCTGGTGAGGTCAAATAGCCAAATTCATTTTTCCCTCATAGTAGTGCATGGGCTCCAGAGGCTAAAATGAGGAGACTTTATTTTAATTAAGAGAGTCCAAAAAGGAGCCAGATATTTTGAGTTTGGTATCAAACAGATTGTTATAATAAATCCCACAACTTGCCATTGTTGGACTTAATATAACTAGTTCAGGGAAAGAGTTTTAAAACTCTACATGAAAGTTGCCAAATTCAGCTCTGTACTGCCCTTCTCTGATGTGCCAGCCTCTGGCAGCCTGGTGAAGGCTGCCTTGATGCGGTATGAAGTTGCCTGGACTGAACACAAACGAAGTGCTTGGGGGAGGAGATCTGCCTCAACAGATGGTGAAACAGGGTGGGGGAGAGCCGCCAAAGTGGTCTTCAATGGAGGGAAGAACATTTGGAGCAGCCCGGGACCTTCCCCATTTCTTGCAACCCCAGACAGAGGACAGAAGAGGGGTGTGTTTAGGATTTTTAGGTGGATTAACTCAGCCAGACCTAAACTCCAAAATTCAGTTTCAGCCATGTTGAATTTTTAAAGAATGTTCCTCCCTGGGACTGATTTTTGCCACATTTCCCAGGAAGTGGTCATCCAAGGGGGTAGTGGCCTGCCTGTGATTAGACAGGTGCATTCTCGGAGGAGGAACTCAGAGCTTCTGGAACCTTGGGGTGAGCTGTGGAAACCTAAAGGACCTTCAAAGACCTTCTGGAAGAAGAGTGGAGAACTCTTGGTAAAGAACTCCATAAAGGGACCGACCCGCCGTCAAGAGTCAAGATGGCTTGCATCGACAGCGACCTGAGAGGACTTGCAGCTTCATCCTGCTGAACATCTCTGGAGCCCCAGACTTCCAGGATTTCACCGGGACTCTTGGGAAGGCAATCCAATGACTTTGAATCAAATTCGACGTGTTTTGGAGAGTCGAAAGTGACAAAGTTTGAATGCAAAAAGTTGACTAGGACGTCCCGCACATCATCTCGAACAAATTCTCCAGGGATGCCAGATCAAGATTCAGCTTTGGCCTTGATGAAGAGTTTCATCCTGAAAAATCATCTAAGTCTGAAGGTAGAATTCTTCTCTGAGGTCTCCTGAGACATGTATCTGAAGAGGGCTCCAGAGAGGTGGTATTGGAATGGTGACTTCATCCCCCCCCTAAAGAAAATCCTCATGAAAAGGACTAAGGCCCTCATTACAACCGCGGTGATGACCAAGGTGAGTACTGCACCTACAACACAGGGGAGGGGGGTGGGAAAAGAGAGTGACACACACACGCAAAATGCAACACCCCCACCCTTACCCAGAACAACACACAAACCAATACATGCTGAAACATTACATTTACACCCCCCAAACCTCCCCTGGAAGAACACAATGACAAAAGGAAATGAGTTGAACGATTGTAATCATGTAAAATCCATTAGTCAAAATTTAATATACACTATAAACAAATATGTACACCAAGAATTCAAGTCCAGGTACTGGACCAATATAATCCGTGGACCACAGGGCCCAAAATGCATGGGCGAGGCCCACACAAGATACCCGACCGAAACGGAGAGAACACTGCAGGGGCATCAGATGGAGAAACAAACAGGCACCTCAGGGGGAAGGGAAGGGGGGGCACCTCAGCCGGATGAGTGCACGACGCCAGCTCCACGAGGGGGATCCATGCTCATTGATGTATCCTGGGGAGTGCAAAGCCACAGTCTCTCAAGTCTTTTCAGTGGGTGGGTTGCCCACTGCTTTATCCTGGGGAGTTCAAAGCCACAGTCTCTCAAGTCTCTCCAGTGGGTGGTTTGCCCACTGCTTTATCCTGGGGAGTGCAAAGCCACAGTCTCTCAAGTTTCTCTAGTGGGTGGTTTGCCCACTGTTTTATCCTGGGGAGTGCAAAGCCACAGTCTCTCAAGTGGATAACAGTTTCCACTGGTTCTGGAGGGGGCTTTGTGCTCAGAGTGCTTCATCCTGCCAAGGACAGAGGTAGTGGATGCCTTTCTCCACTGGTTCTGGAGGGGGCTTTGTGCCCAGAGTGCTTCATCCTGCCAAGGACAGAGGTAGTGGATGCCTATTTCCACTGGTTCTGGAGGGGGCTTTGTGCCCAGAGTGCTTCATCCTGCCAAGGACTGAGGTAGTGGATGCTTTTCTCCACTGGATCTGGTGGGGGCTTTGGGCCCAGAGTTCTTCATCCTGCCAAGGACAGAGGTAGTGGATGCCTTTCTTCACTGATTCTGGAGGGGGCTTTGTGCCGAGAGTGCTTCATCCTGCAAAGGACTGAGGTAGTGGATGCTTTTCTCCACTGGTTCTGGAGGGTGCTTTGTGTCCAGAGTGCTTCATCCTGCCAAGGACTGAGGTAGTGGATGCCTTTCTCCACTGGTTCTGGAGGGGGCTTTGTACCCAGAGTGTTTCATCCTGCCAAGGACAGAGTTAGTGGATGCCTTTCTCTACTTGTTCTTTAGGGGGCTTTGTGCCCAGAGAGCTTCATCCTGCCAAGGACAGAGGTAGTGGATGCCTTTCTCCACTGGTTCTGGAGGTGGCATGGTGCCCAGAGTGCTTCATCTTGCCAAGGACTGAGGTAGTGGATGTGACAGTCCATTGACGGTGGGGCATCATGGAAGCTGCCCAGGCCCCTGGAACTGACCACCAGTCTCCTAAGAATGACCCCTGGGGATGGCAGCCATGTCTGCAGTGGTGCCACTGGCTCAGGATGTGGCGTGGCCGCTCGCGGTGCTGGCGGTGGGCTCAGTAGCGGCGGTGCTTATGGCGGTCATTGGACAGCGGTGCTGGTGGCGGGCTCACTGACCTCGATGCTGGCGGCGGTGCCATGAGCGGCGGTGCTGGTGTGGGGGTCACTGACCTCGGTGCTGGTGGCGGTGTCATGAGCGGCGGTGCTGGTGTCGGGCTCACTGACCTCAGTGCTGGTGGTGGTGTCATGAGCGGCGCTACTGGTGGTGGGCTCATTGACCTCGGTGCTGGTGGAGGTGTCATGAGCGGCGGTGCTGGTGGTGGGCTCACTGACCGCAGTGCTGCTGAAGGGCACAGTGTCTACAGTGCTGGTGAAGGGCTCAGTATCTTGGGTGCTGGTGGCGGTGCCCGTGACAGTGGTGCATGTGGTGGAGTACCGTGGACAATGGGGATGTACACCGCCGTGGATGTGACCACCATTTTCTATCTGATACCTCACTTGTTTCCTGACCTTCAACAGGAGAACACCTACACTGCGTGTGCTGCTGTGACCTGTGTCTGGAACTTACCATGACCCGTGTGACCGGGGAATGGGCTCCAGCCTTCACTTCGGAGGAGTTGGAGCGACTGGTGGATAGGGTCCTACTCCAGTACAGACAGCTATATGGGCCTCCAGACCAACAGGTGAGTACACTTTGGGCACAATGCATGTGGGAAAGATGCATGGAGATGTGTGAGCAAGCATCATGTGATCGGCGGTGGGGGTGGGGAAACGTCTGAAGGCAGTGTGCATTGGGCTATGTTTGTGCCAATGGTGATGGAAACTGGTATGGTGGCCATTTGTGTGACAGGCTGGACTGTTTGTTTAATGGTGTTCTCCTGTCTGTATTGCCTCTTCAGGTCTACGCCCATCAAAAAAAGGGACTATGGCATGCCATCGATAGGGAAGTGCAGGCCCTGGGGGTCTAAGGCAGGCAGAGCACCCACTGTCGGAAACGGTGGCACGATCTTAGGCGCTGGGCACGGAAGACAGCGGAGGCCCAGCTGAGAATGCCCGGCAGACCCTGACCACCCTAATGGCCTACATACTGGGAGTTGCCTACCCTGAGCTGGATGGGTGCTTGAGGGAATCACAGCAGCCACAAGGGGGTGAGTTCAGTGGGTATCAATACGTATTTTGGCTGGTGGGGTGGTATCCGGGTGGTGGATGTGTGTTAGTGGGTGCCCCTAAGGCCATGCCAGACATTGCATCATGGGTCATCTCAAGGGTAATGGGTGTATGGCAAATATAGGTAACCTAGCTTGTCAGCAGTCCTTTGTGGCATCTTGGGTCCCAGGAGTACTGCATTTGGCAGTGTGTGCTCCTCATCTTGCCTTAGTGACTAGCCATATCACTGGTAGTGCAATGCATGGTGCTTAAGCCTGTTCCCTGTGTGTGATGGTGATGTGTATGCCAACTGTGGTGTTGGTGCAGTCATTGACCCAGTGTATCTTTTGTCTCTCTCTGTCCCAATTTCTTGTTTTGTCATCCTGTTCTTGTGTGTATTAGCATAATATGGCCGAGGAACAGGGGCACCGACAACAGAGGGAGCTGCATTCCACAGGAGCCTGGAGGCAGAGTCCACCAATGCCGAGGAAACCAGTGGGATGGAGGGCGAGGGGAGCACCATGGCAGGGACTGGAGGTGACAACACAGACTCAGATACCACCTCCAATGGGAGCTTCCTGGTGGTGGCAGACACCTCTGTGACCACCCCAGCTGCAGGTACAACTGCCACCCCCCAGTACTAGCACCTTCCTCCAGCAGCCCCTCAGAGATTTCGCCGTGCCCGCTCACTCAGGAGGGTGGGCATCTCCTTCGCCCCAGGCACCTCAGGCCCTGCACCAGTGACACCTGCTGCCCTGAGTGAGGAGGCTATTGACCTCCTGAGATCCATCTCTGTAGGGCAGTCAACCATTGTGAATCCCATCCAGGGGCTGACATCCCAGATGCAGCAATGCAATGCATTCCTGGAGGGCATTCATGGTGGATTGGCGGGCCAACAAAGATTGATTCAGGCTCTGTCCTCCTTTCTGATGGCAGCCATTGTCCCTCTTTCTACCGTCCCTCCTCCAACTTCCACTTCCAAGTCTCATTCTGCTCAACCCCAACCCATCCCAGGCACACATACAGACCAGCATGCACACAAGACAACACCCAAGAGTGGCACAGGCAAACACAAGTACTACACTTCATCCCACAAGCACTCACACAAACACCATACAGTTACAGACACAACATCCACTGCCTCCACTGTCTCCCCTCCTCCTTCTCCTCCACCTCCCTCCTAGTCATGTCCACACTCTAACCTGCATGCACTACATCAACATCCAATTCCAGCATCACAACAACAAGCAGAACACACACCTCATTAGCAGACACCTCCACAGCAGCCACGCATGTGCCCCTCTGTCCTCTCTCACCCTGTCTGTCCCCCCTCTGAAAGGACACAAACACAAGCACTCACACATCCAACAGCCATCTACCTCACATCAGCATACAGCCCATGCACCTGCACCCAAATCCAGCAGACATACACCTCCTACAACCACTCCCTCAACTTCCACTCCCATTACTCCTCCCTCCTCCCGCCCCAACATCCCTAAAAAGCTTTTTCTTTCCCAACTTGACCTCTTCCCTTCCCCTCCCCCGTCCTGCCTGTATGAGCAGGGTACCAAAGACCCAGACCAGCACCTCAGCCAAACAGTCCACAGGGACAGTGGTAGAACCACCTACTCGTGGTGGGAAGGATACCACACCTCCATCGAAGAAGGAGAAGGAGGCTGCACCCACTGACAAGAAGGGGAAGGAGCCTGCACCACCAGGCAATAAGGGGAAGGAGTATGCACCACCAGGCACAAAGGGGAAGGAGCCTGCACCACTAGGTAAGAAGAGGAAGGAGCCTGCACTTCCATCCAGGAAGGGGAAGAGCCCAACCACCCCTGCCAGGAAGAGTAAGTGGTCCACGCCCCATGTAATGGAGGAGAAGAAGCCCTCTACTCCAGTGGAGGCTGTCAGGGTGACAACTCCACCACCACCAGCTGTAACAGGGCCCCCACCACCAGCTGATGAATTGCAGCCATCAGCAAGTACAGAGGCTGCCCAGGAGGCTCCTCTATCTGCCCCCACACTGTAGCCATCAGCAACTGCAGAGGCTGCCCAGGAGGCGCCTCTATCCGCCAACACACTGAAGCCACCACTGCCTGAGGACGCCATGTAGGCCACCCTCCAGGGGCTGCTGTATGAGTTGCCCCCTCCAGAACCAGTGGGCGAGTCACCTACTCAGGAGACTGTGGCCTTGCACTCCCCAGGACAGAGCAATGGGCATGTTGCCCCGTCCAGAACCAGTGGGCAACTCACCCACTCCAGAGACTCTGGCCTTGCACTCCCCAGGACAGAGCAGTGGGCATGTTGCCCCCTCCATAACCAGTGGGCAAGTCACCCACTCCAAAGACTGTGGCCTTGCACTCCCCAGGACAGAGCAATTGGCCTGAAGCCCCATCAAGAATCAGTGGGCTTGTTACCGCATCCGGATGAGGTGCCCCCTGAGGTGCCTGCCCATTTGCAAACTAATGCACCTGCAGAGTACTATCCGGATGTGGTCAGGATTCGAGTTGGACCTTAGACTGTGCCCTGTGGCCACGTGGGCCCTTTGAACATTGGACTGTGCAGTGTCCCTTTGTGTACATGTGTACATATCTGTTTCAATGACAAATCAAATTCGCTTTCGTCCTTAGATTATTCTGCCATTTTTCGGGGACAAATTGTTTTTCGTGTGCAGCTGGTTGTATGTATGGTGTGTGTGTCAGGTGTGTGTTGTGCGTGTGTGTGTCACTCTTGTTTCCCTCCCACCCTCCCTTGTGTGCTAGGTGGCTGTACTCACCATCATCGTCTTCATCGGCGTTGGTGTTCCAGGTGAAGCATTACATAGAAGATCATCAGGAAAACTTGCAGATCGGGTTCCATGGCGGCGTTGTTCTTTCTTGTGTCTCCGATGGTGAGTCCGTTGTCTTCTGTGATGCATTTCAGCCAGGCTTTTGATGGCGTTGGTACCGCCTCGGAAAAGGTGGCGGATTACAGGCTCAAAATATGGGGGGCAGTGGTTTGTCTTTCGCCTGGCTGTTGGCGGCTGCCGCCATGGTGAGTGTTGTGTCTACCCTTGCGGTGGGTGTGGTACATTGGCTGTTTATAGGACTTATCCCCGCCATGGTCATAATTTGGCGGTACTTACCACCAGCCTGTTAGCGGCATTACCGCCACTTTATCACTTACCGCCAGGGTCATAATGAGGGCCTTTGTCTCCTAAGTTAAGCCTTGTTGCTTGTTGCCAAGCTACCAAGGGTTGAGCTGGAGTTAATTTATTGAGACCTAACTGAACCTAGTGGGGGTTATTGGCCTATTGCTAAGAGTAGGTACTTACCTGGCCTTACCAGTAATCCACTTTCCAACAATGTTATATGCATGCCCTCATCTGTTAAGCCATGAGCTACTAGGTGTCGAGTTAATGCGAGTCCGACATTTTTATGGAATGTTTATGGCATGAGCCATGTTGAATAATGGGTACAAATAAGGGACACCAACTGGGGAGAAATCCCTTAAAGGGTTCAAGCTAAAACAATCTACAGCCTTGTTAGGTGCTTCCTAGTTAGTTAAATGCTTCCTATTCAGCCGAGGAGGCTTATCCCTCAGACCATGGATATCTCTGTATAATGGTACTTAGGGTCCCTACTTTACCTACTGTGTGTGAGATAGGGATACATGGGATATCTATAAATTAGTGCCAAACACCATCGTTGGTGATGTCATGCTCATAAGCAAGACTGTTGGTTTAGGGGTGATAGCCCTTTTGTTTGTAGGTGACTAAGTCACTTCTACAACAAGTCACAAGTGTAGGCCCAACCTTCCCAGCTCACAAGCAGTAATTTACCAAAACTGAGAAAGCAAAGGTGATTTCTGGCAGCCTTGTACATGGACTCTAGTTTCAGGGAAGTTGCGTGGATCAAATGTTACCCATTTCTCTTGTTATGAACAAATCCCTTACACACATAGGCAATCAAGGAGACGCAGGATAGTTTTCAATATAATCATTGAAAAGACTACAATCTACAATAAAATGCATGTGCTTCAATGATTAGGATAATGAACAGTAGAAGAATCAGAATTGTGAAGATGAGTGTTGTGAATATAAAAAGCCCCGCCATTTTACAATAAACATCAAATATAAAATTAATAACCAAGAAAGCCTAATTCTCTACTATAGTGAGAGCTAGGTATGCTAAACCTAATCTGCGAGTACCATGTCCATGAGAAGCGCCCCAACCCTTGTTTCCTTTGAATGAGTTCTCTAGGTCAGACTCCGTGGTGACACAAAGGCTCAGATCTGCAGCAAGGTGACATGCAGCATAGATGGCATCAGGAAGGAACCCCTCTAATGACCTTGTCTGTGTGAGGTGTATTTATACAGATCATATAGCTTCCCTGATGCAAGTATGTTCCTAAACAACCGATAATCTGGCAGACTTGTTGTTGGCAGTTTTATAAACAAAAGTGTACATGATGTTCCCATGACATGTAAGTCAAAAAGGGATATGATGACAATACCTACATATATCACTGATAGTGATGCCGATAATAACACCTTCTCAGAATGGCACTGATAATGAAAGTCAAAACATTTCTTATAAAATGTAAGTACATGGTGAAAGCTAAAAGAAATAGTAAAATAAACTAAATAAAACAGAGCATGCGAAACAGGTAAAAGGTCACTAGGTCACGAGGCACAGGCAAAGGCTAAACTGACTCCTGTGTCCCAAGGGGAAACCAAAATGGATTCACCACAAGAGAAAACAAACTGTGCTTGTATTTGTTGTTGCCGAACTCACTACAAAAGCTAAATTCACAAAGTAGTTCCAAGTGAGCAAGAAAACAGAGATAAGCAGCAGGAATTTGGTGCATATTTATTTGTAGAGAAATGCTCTGATTGTGCAACAACGGAAATTATATGGAAATATTGTTATGAAAAATTAGAGGATAATAAAATTAATGCCAGCTAGAACAATACATAACAGATTAAAATTGGTATTGATGTCAGAAGGACTTCAATAAATAAGTGTTGACAAATCAATCCAAACAATGCACCCTTTTCAAGCAATAGTTCAAATGGAACTGAAGACTAGGAATCTACCACCAACAGAGCTAAAAAATACTTTAAAAAAGAGTTGATTTTTTACATTTATATTTTAGACAAAACGTTGAGACTGTGGGTGTAGAGATGCTAGTAAAGTAAAAAAAGCCACATTATATTTGAAAGAAAATAATGTTTTGATATTGTTAGAGATGTGGGTTGTATCAATGATAAAACTTTACAATTGAGTGGACAGATTAAAAAAGTGGATAAAGAGAAATCAGAAGAAATATATGACCATTTCAGTACTCATCCACTTCATTCCAAAAAAGCTATTGGTGATGCTATTGGTCTCTTTCAAATTAAACCATGTCATGCACAGGACATAGTGTGCCCCTGAACATCAAATTGTTTTGGGGGGCAGTGCCAGTGGACTGCTGGCAGTCTACACCACTAAAGTATTGGGGGTCGGACCACCACCGCTACCATTGCAGTCCGCGGACCTCCAAACTTGTAATGATGGCATTAGTTACTCATGGCACCATGAGTGTGAAAATTGTTCTTTTTCATCGAAAACATAACTAGATTCAGAAAGATTTATCTACTAAACTCTACAAGACTGTAAAACTGTTAATTTTGACAGGTTTTTTTACAGAAGCATCACAGAATAATATGTGTGCAAATTGTAAATATGATTTTTTATTAACTTTTAGTATAGGAAGAAGTGGCAAATATATAATCCTAATGCTACAGTGATGGAAGTAAATTCGAATTTTAAAGTTGGACAAATCTCTATTTCTGGAAAAAATATACCTATATACCTATTATTTTTCATGAAGGACTAACTATTACACCTAGACACTACACCATCTACTTCAAAAGGCAACTAGATGGAATGGGTGTAATGACAGCACTCTTACATTCAAGCAATGAATACCCTATAAACTAACACATTTTTACCTTCTGCTTCTTGAACCAAAATTCTGAGGAGGACTACTACTAAAAACATGTAAATAAAATTGTGGCAATTCTAATACAATTATTTAAGACATCATACGGCCTACCACGGGTGATGTCTATATAAGGGATTCCAAATACTGATATAAACTTAATAAGAGAGGAAAACAGCACAGATGCCACTAAATTGGAAACAAACATCACAAACTAAAAACAAGGACAAACAGCTGTTTTACGGAGTAACAAATATTGCTAAAGTTGATATCTTCTATGAAAAAGTTATATTATTTCAGTATATTTAATTTGCTTTTGAAAAGTTAAATCTGAAGGACAGAATATCATAAGAAGAATGTGGCAATCAAACTGATATTGCAATAAGAGCTACAAAGTTATTGCAATTATGAGAATTGAAACACTGAAATAATCTACTTCTATGGGATTAATAGTTTGTATGACATCATACTGCCTACCAGGTGTGATGTATTTATAAGGATTTCCATATACCATTACCCTTCATAAATATTACTTGTATTATAAAGATTTTAATACAAAAAGTAGTTACCTTTATCATATGTTTAATTATGATAGATCAATAAGTATAGACACAAAAATTAGTTAATTATTTGTAGTGAGTGTGATGCATAGTATTGCTAATTTACAGTGACATTCCATACAGTTATGGGTTTTTTCTGCAACCTATTTGAATGTTTTCTTCTCCACTGTACAGTGATGAGTCTCTGTAAGCACATTGTTTATGGTGTAAAAGTATGGAATCATAGAACAGTATAAAAAGGAAAATAAAATGCTTAAATTATATGTATGATTGCTTCACAGTGGTACAAATGTGTCCTACTTTATTACTAACATCACCTTTTTCATTGCAGAATATAAAACTTTATGGAGCAAATTTATAATATGAAATGTTAACTCCTATTTATGGTTTCTCTATTTTCACACATTTTAATGGACCCATTTATTACAGTAATATAGGTATCTAATTATGTCCTTCATTCATAATACATCTATAAATACACCCAAGCAGACATTGGTGCTTACAGTGACACAGCAATACACACTAATGACAAAACTGATATATCCACATGCACACTTATGCATGCACTAACACACCCAGGCAGATACTAATACATACATTGACACTCCCAAAAAGACACTCATGTATGTGCTGATACACCCGGGCACACGCTGATGTATACACTAACACACCCAGGTAAACACTGATATATACGCTAAGACACCCAGACACATACTGATGCATATGGTAAGGTACCCAGAAACATAATCATGCATACATAGATACACCCAGACACCAAGAAATATATATACTAACACACTTAGATGCACACTGATGCATATATTGACACACCCAACTACACACTGATAAATACGCTGATACACCAGTTATACACTCATACACTCAGGCACACACTGATGCATATGCTGACACATCCAGGCACACATGGATGCATACATTGACATACCCAAACAGACACTCATTGATATACTCACACAACTGGACACACACTAGTACACCCACTATCCCCAATAGGCAGACACTGATACTGACACTAAGAGAGCCAAACACACAAGCATGTCTACACTGATACATCCAAGCATGCACTCATGCATACACTAACACATCCAACCACACACTTACACATACACTGATATACTCAAACACACTGATGCATACCCTGACACACCTAGCAACACAGTAATGCATACAGTAACACACACTGACACATACACTGACACAATCAGGTACACACACATGCATACACTAACACACCCAGGCACACACTCATACATACACTAATACACCAAGGCATATACTAATCTGTACACCAACACAACTAAGCATGCAGTGATCCATACACTCATACATTCAGGCACACATGGATGCACACACTGATACACCTGGGCACAAGCTCATGCATACACTCACATACATATGCACACACTAATACATACACTATCACACCGAGCAACATGCCCATGCAGAAAATGATAGAACCAGGCAGACACTGACACATACACTGATATACCCAGGCATACACTGACACATACACTGACACACTCAGACTGTTGGAAAGTGGATTATTGGTAAGGGCAGGTAAGTACGTACACTTAACAATAGGCCATTAAACCCCACAAGGTCCAGTCATGTCTCAATAAATTAATCCCAGCTCAACCCTTGGTAGCTTGGCAACAAGCGACAAAGCTTAACTTAGGAGACAGGTGTTTAAAGCTTTCAATATCACCAAAACTGTAAATAAGTAAAACATAAAACAAAATAAAATTTCAACACCAATTTATAAAAAGAAATTATGGCCCTTATTATAACCCTGGTGGTAAATCCCGCTTACCGCCGTGCTGAAGGCCACCAATATACCGTGGTGGAAATCCACTACATGTATTACGACAAATATCTCGGAATCCGCCACAATACAGACGCCCAAACAAGTCTGCCACACAAAAGGTCAGTGATAAACTGGCGATACCAAAACCTACACCGTCACACCAACAAGAATATGCCCACACTATCACGACCCACGAATCAATGCGGCGGTCTTTCAACCGCGGTAATCCATTGGCGGTACACACAGCCGCACTCAAAATACACACACATTTACAAAACACAACCATATTGGACAATTTGAAATGCACACACCTGATACACATACACACACCACACACTCACACCACAATAAAACACACACCCACATTACCCACAAACCCTTACAACAATTTTTTTTTTTAAGCTGAAAGAGAAAGAATAGCAAACAGCACCAGCATCCACAGGCACACAACACCATCACTAATACAACATCCACGCACCTCAAACAACACACCCAAACAAAACACATCACAAAGCACAACAAACATCACCTCACACATCATTCACACCACATTATGGCACCTCAAAGACACCCTAGGTTTTCTGAGGAGGAGCTCAGGGTCATGGTGGAGGAAATCATCCGGATAGATCCACAGCTATTCTGATCACAGGTGCAGCACACCTCCATTGCTAGGAAGATGGAGCTACAGCGGAGAATCATCAACAGGGTCAACGCAGTGGGACAGCATCCAAGAACATGGGATAACATCAGGAAGAGGTGGAACGACCTACGGGGGAAGGTGCGTTCAGTGGTATCCAGACACCAGATTGCTGTACAGAGTACTGGCGGTGGACCCTCTCATCCTCCCCCACAACTAACAACATGGGAGGAGCAAGTCTTGGCAATACTGCATCCTGAGGGCCTCGCAGGAGTAGCAGGAGGACTGGACTCTGGTAAGTCATATCTTATTTCCATATCCCCCCACCCCACCTGCATGCCATCACATAGCCCCACCCTTACCCTCACCCCATCACTCCAACACCTCACATATGCCCCACTATCACAACCCAGCCATCCCAGTACCAAGGCCCTGCATGCAACACTTATGCATGGACCCCCATCACCAAAGAATGTCCAGTACAGATACCCACCCAGACCCCAAAACAAAGATCACACAAGGGCAAACACAATAATGCAAGCACAGGAATGGAGGGTAACTCACCCAATGTACAAGATGGCACACACCAATACTAAAACTATGCATTTACACACCAACAGGACCCATACCCAACATCACCGGACAGGAGGTGCCAGACATATCCAGTCCCCCCACAGAAGAGGCCCACAGTGATAACAGCAGCTCTACACGCCTGGATCAAGATGACCAGCCCGGCCCATCAGGGACCCCTGGACAGTCTGTTCCCCGGCCACTGTCACAAGCCACCACAGACCCTCGCCCCTCAGGAAACACCACCACAGCACCCACCCAGCGGGCCCATGCCACTGTGCCCAGGACACGTCAATCAGCAGTGTGTCCACGACTACAGGGACCACAGGCGAACCCACCAACCCAAGACAATCAGGGACCTGGGGTCAGTGGCAGTGGGCACACGGTTCAGGGGACAGAGGCACAGGATAACAGGAAGCTGGGAAGCTTAGAGGACTGCTGTGCGACAGGGGAAGGATAGGCCCAGGGAACCGACACTCCACGAGGCACTCTCCAACATCATGGGAGCTTACCACCATTCCCAGGAGACCATGGGCACGGTACTGGACAAGTTTCAGGAGACCCAGCGGCTGCAGGAGGAACACTACCTGGGGATCAGGGGGGACTTGAAGTCCATTAACACCACCCTGGTCACCATTGCAGGTGTGCCGGCAGACCTTGTCAACACCAGGAGGGACACAGTGGCACACCAACGGGCCCCTGACACTATCCTGGACGATGAACAGCCTGCAGAAGGAGAACCACCCCAAAAACGGTCCCTGAGATCCAGGAACAAGACCGAGAACATTGCCAAGACCCCCGCCAGGAAATAAGACCCTCCTGAATGTCACCCTTCTGTCCCACTTGGTCACCCTGTCCACCTTAAACTGCCATAGCTCCACTTCCTATGCCCTTTGGACAATGCACCTGTGAGACCAAGAGACTGGAATCTGCCATGGACATTACTCCACCATCACCCCAGCCCATTTCACCCCCCTCCACTTATTTGCATAGAAATAAACACCCTTAAATCACCAACAAATCTTGAGTCAGTCTGTGCTTTCACAAATGTGTAATTACAAAATCTCTAGAATATAGCAATGTCAATGTACTTGTTCACATACCAATGATACACAGCTGTAGGTCACAAGTAAACATTGCAGAGTGCACAATTTGGGACCCAGATCTGTGAACTGGAAAGCCAAAGTGACAAGTCAGGGTCCATTCACAGAGGTAAAAAGGCAGACTTATGCTAGGTCCTACAATAGTATGAGATGTGGGAAGCAGTTCCATCTTCTTGCCTGTGTCTCATTGGAAGTATTGCATGATGATGTTGTTTCGGTTGTCTACATCTTCTTCTTCTGCCTTCTCTTCTTCGCTGTCCGCAGGCTCCTCAGCTGCCACAAGACCAGCATCAGGCTCATCCTCCTGAAGAAAAAGCACATGCCGTCGCAAAGTCAGGTTGTGCAACATACAGCAGGCCACGATTATCTGGCACACCTTCTTCGGTGAGTAGTATAGGGAGCCACCTGTCAGATGGAGGCACCGGAATCTGGCCTTCAGGAGGCCAAAGGTGCGCTCTATTATCCTCCTAGTTTGCCCATGTGCCTCATTGTAGCGTTCCTCTGCCCTTGTCCTGGGATTCCTCACTGGGGTCAGTAGCCATGACGGGTTGGGGTAACCAGAGTCACCGGCAAATATCGAGGGACAACTCCAAACCGTAGGGAATCTCCCATACCCAGACAGCAAATGAAACTGTGTGGGGACTTTAGGCTTACCTATTAGCCACACACGGTGTCTCTGGAGTTGTCCCATCACATAAGGGATGCTGCTATTCCTCAAAATGTAAGCGTCATGCACTGAGCCAGGATACTTGGCATACACATGGGAGATGTACTGGTCTGCCAAACACAGCATCTGCACATTCATTGAATGGCAGCTTTTCCCGGTTTCTTTACACCTGTTCATTCCTGCGGGGGGCAACAAATGCCACATGTGTACCATCAATGGCACCAATGATATTGGGGATATGTCCCAGGGCATAAATGTCACCTTTCACTGTGGGCAGATCCTCCACCTGAGGGAAAATGATGTAGCTGCACATGTGTTTCAGCAGGGCAGATAACACTCTGGACAACACGTTGGAGAACATTGGCTGTGACATCCCTGATGCCATTGCCACTGTTGTTTGAAAGGACCCACTTGCCTGGAAATGGAGCACTGACAGGACCTGCACTAGAGGGGGGATTCCTGTGGGATGGCGGCTAGCTGACATCATGTCTGGCTCCAACTGGGCACACAGTTTCTGGATTGTTGCTTGATCAAGTCTGTAAGTGATAATGATGTGTCTTTCTTCCATTGTTGACAGGCCCACCAGGGGTCTGTACACCGGAGGATGCCGCCATCTCATCACCTGCCCCAGCGGACGTGCCCTATGGAGGCGAAGGTTGAGCAGAGGGTCATACACCACATAGGTTTCACAAGGCACAATCGTGAAATTATCTCTATGTGCCTTTGTCCGTATTCCTGGCCTAAATAGGTGTGACGCAGTTAGTTGGCCTGCCATGTGGCCCACTGAAATAGTGGCTGCCTGACCTGTAGGGACGCGCAAAACCAGGGGGAACCCTATAACCCTAACTTGCCTAGGGTAAATACACAATCAAAAAAGGGGAAAAATTACAGGTAGGGACAAATTTAATCCTAAATTGTGAGAACAGTCCTTAATTCTGTTACTTCTGAGTTTATTTCTTTCTCATATTTATTTCAAAGATTTTTTAATATAGCAAAAAGGATCTATGGTAATAAAATACAAGACTTAATACACATCGCATAAATAAGTATACACAAAATGTTACTCACGATACACACAAAATAAACCACATATAAGATTTAACAGTAAAAACCATCCTAAAATGGTGCCCTACGCATTTAGATAGTGGTCACTATTGTGTAACTCCACATGTGATCCACCGCTATTTGCTAAGGCACTGGGCTTTTCGTACACTCTACTATCAACGTGTTGTGTATTTCTTTCACACAAGCGTGATATCGTGCATCTCAGGTCTTTACAATATAGTCCATTTTTTGACAAGCCCAATACACTTGCAATACAGAGAAGTCAACGCGTTTCGGCCCACTGAATTAGGGCCTCATCAGGACTTGAGAAGGGCAATAGTAATTCTTAATTGTAGGAAGAAACCGGGGGAAACAAATCCTGTATATCATCCTCAAGTAATTTAAGTGGTGAACCAAGTTGCTTGTGTTTGTTAATCCAAAGTCAAACAATGCGGCTCGTATCGGCACCCGTCTTATTGAATCCGGCACGTCCTAATGTTACTGACTCTGCAGCGAGATTACTTCAGAGCGCGTCTTCCGTATGCGAGTTGTTGCTAAGAGACGTCGCCAAATTTCTTCCATTGTTGACAGGCCCACCAGGGGTCTGTACACCGGAGGATGCAGCCATCTCATCACCTGCCCCAGCGGACGTGCCCTATGGAGGCGAAGGTTGAGCAGAGGGTCATACACCACATAGGTTTCACAAGGCACAATCGTGAAATTATCTCTATGTGCCTTTGTCCGTATTCCTGGCCTAAATAGGTGTGACGCAGTTAGTTGGCCTGCCATGTGGCCGACTGAAATAGTGGCTGCCTGACCTGTAGGGACGGACAAGGGGAAATGAGGTAACTGTGCTGGCGTTGTGCAGTGTCGCGGTAGGCGGTCGAAGACCGCTGCGCAATTCAGCATTGGTTATCATTGGGCCCTATGGGTTCCAGGAGCCAATGACGATGTACGCCGGTGGTGACGGTGCGCACCGCCGCGGACGTGACCGCCATTTTCTATCTGTTCCCTCACTTGATACCTGACCTTCAACAGGAGAGGACCTACACTGCAAGTGCTGCTGTGACCTGCGTCTGGAAGCGACAATGGCTACAGTGTCTGGGGAAAAGGCCCCTGCCTTCACTGCAGAGGAGTTGGAGAAACTGGTAGATGGGGTCCTCCCCCAGTACACGCTACTCTACGGTCCTCCAGACAAACATGTGAGTGAACCGTGTGCATGGTGGATGGGACATGATTGTATGGAGTGTCATGGATGGAAGAGACAGGGGGTAACAGGCCAGCATGTGAGGATGGTGAATGTATGTTTTTCTGGGACAGGGTGGGAGGCTTGTGGCCAATGTGTGAGAAGAACTGTACAGGAGAGTAACATCCTTTTTTACTCCACTATTCCTCTAGGTCAGCGCCCACCAGAAGAAGGGTATTTGGCTTGCCATCACCAATGGAGTGCAGACCCTGGGGTCTACCATAGACGGAGCACCCACTGCCGGAAAAGATGGGAGGACCTGTGCCACTGGAGCAGGAAGACGGCGGATGCCTCCCAACATGGAAGGGGTGCCCGTCGCACCATCACCCCCCTGATGTACCGGATCCTGGCGGTGGCATATCCTGAGTTAGATGGGCGCTTGAGGGCATCACAGCAGCCACAAGGGGGTGAGTACACTCTCATTCAGCTGACTCTGCCCGCTTGACATGGTGTCTGGGAGGGGGAGGTGGGCTGTGGCTTCCCCTAGGCCAGGGCAGACGTGCAAAGGTAGATCCATTGATTTGCAGGCTCAGTCCCACTCCAAACCCAAAGGTGGTATTTGCCCTCTACACCTTGTCAGGCTCTAATGGGTTCCAGCTGTGCATGAAATGTGCCTAGACATAGCCACCCTTGGGCATGTGCTTTCCCCCTGCACTATTAGTGCATGGCTTAGTGCATAGGGCTGCTCCCCGTGTGTTGTTTCCGCCAACAGTAGTGGTGTTGTAGGCATTGACCATGTGTCTCCTCTGTCTTTCCCCCCTTTTTGTTTTGTCACCATGTCCTTATGTGCATTAGCATCATCTGGCGGAGGAGCATTGGCACCGGAGCAGGAGGGAGCTGTAACCCACATGGCCCTGGAGGGTGAAGTAACGGAGTCAGAAGGCACCAGTGGGACGAGGGCGCGTGGAGCTCCACGGCGGGGACAGGAGCAGACACCAGCGACAGCAACTCCTCCTCTAATGGCAGCTCCCTTGCGGTGGCGGGTACCTCTGTGCCCACCACAACAACAGGTACAGCCCCCACCCCCCCACCAGCCCTGCCCTCCCAGCAGCCCTTCATTGAGTTTCCCATGCCTGCTCACCCAGGAAGGTGGGCATCACCTTTGCCCCAGGCACCTCAGGCCCTGCCCTAGTCAGCCCTGCTGCCCTCAGTGAGGAGGCTATTGACCTCCTGAGATCCCTCACTGTTGGGCAATCAACCATTTTGAATCCATCCAGGGTGTTGAGAGGCATTTGCAGCAAACAAATGCACACCTCGAGGGCATTCATTCTGGTGTGGCAGCCCAACAGAGAGCATTTCAGGCTCTGGCCTCAGCACTGATGGCAGCCATTGTCCCTTTGTCCAGCCTCCCCCCTCCAACTTCCTCTACCCAGACCCAATCCCCTCTACCTCAGCCTAACCCAAGCACACCATCAGACCAGCATGCACACTCATCTACACACAAAAGTGGACATGGCAAACAGAAGCACCACATCCCACAGGCACTCACACAACCACCATCCCCATGCAGACGCACCAACATCAACTGCCTCCACGTCCTCCTCGTCCCTCCCTGTCTCGTCTCCACTCAAACCTGCATGCACTACATCTTCATCCACTACCTCCATCACCAGCACGCCCATCTCCACACACCGCTCAGTGCAATCACCACCCCCATTATCATTCACACATCCCCTGTGTCCTATCCCAGTGTGTCTGTGAGCCCTCTTTCCAAAGTACAGAATTGTAGGTGCACACCCACCCAACAGACATCCACCTCACAACAGTCTCCGGCCCATGCGCCTTCATCCAAATTCAGCAGACATACACCTCCTACAACCACCACCTCTTCCTCCACTCACAAACCCCCTCCTTCTTCCCGTCCCAGTGTGTCTAAGAAACTCTTCCTGGCTAACATTGACCTCTTCCCTACACCTCCCCCGTCCTTCCCCTAGGGCCAGGCTGTCCAGGTCCCAGCCAGCACCTCAGCCACCAAATCCTCCAGCACTGTGGTCTCAGCAAGTCCGGTCACATCGCAGGCGGCACCCATCAGGGCTGCCTGTGTGCCACCTAGCAAGGCCAAGGATCTGCCCATTCAGCCACCTGCCAAGATGAAGAAGGTGCCCACATCCCAGAGGGAGAAGCCACACCAACCACCCAGCAAGGGCTCCTCCAAGCCAAAAGGGGACAGTGCCAACGGGCCAGCAGCGACATCAAAGGTGAGGAAGGGACACAAGGCGAAGGGCAAGTCAGGACAGGGCACGGAGCCTTCTGCTGAGGGACCAGAGTTTCCACTTATGGCAACTAGAATGGCAACCTGCACGGCGGTGGATACCCCCACCTGCACCACCACCTGCACTGCCACCTGCACCGCCACCTGCACCTCCACCTGCACGTCTGCTGCCTCAGCAACAGTCCCCAGCATCATCCCCAGTGGGCAGCCGTCCGAGGCTGCAGGAAACGTCCTGCTGTGTCCCTCCACCGGTGCTGACACATTCACCACTGCCAGCATCTCCGCCAAAGACGCTGCCGCAACCACTGTGACGTGCTCAGACAGTGCCACCATAGCTGACATGGCTATCATCACCAGTGGTCAGCTGTCCGAGGCTGCAGGAGATGTCATAGGCCCTGCACAGCGTACATGAGGCACGACAACCAGCACTGTTTGTACCTTTATGTGGCAGGTGAAGTCGCAGCAGGGTGGGGTGTGTCTCTGCCTCCATGCAGTATCATGCTACCTGTTCCCAGGCAAACTTGTGGCACACACACCCAGGTGAGGGAATGGATCCTGCCACACTGCATGTGAAGCACTCTGGGCACAAAGCCCGCTCCAGAACCAGTGGAAAATCACATCCACTACCCCAGTCCTTGGCAGTATGAAGCACTCTGGGCACAATGCCCCATCCAGAACCAGTGGAGAAAAGCATCCACTCTCCCAGTCCTTGGCAGGATGAAGCACTCTGGGCACAAAGCCTCCTCCAGAACCAGTGTAGAATCGCATCCACTACCCCAGCCCTTGGTAGGATGAAGCACTCTGGGCACAATGCCCCCTCCAGAACCAATGGAGAAAAGCATACACTCCCCCAGTCCTTGGCAGGATGAAGCACTCTGGGCACAAAGCCCCCTCCAGAACCAGTGGAGAATCACATCCACTACCTCAGTCCTTGGCAGGGTGAAGCACTCTGGGCACAGAGCCCCCTACAGAACCAGTGGAGACTGTTATCCACTTGAGAGACTGTGGATTTGCACTCCCCAGGATAAAGCATTGGGTAAACCACCCACTGTAGAGACTTGAGAGTGTGGCTTTGCACTGCCCAGGATAAAGCAGTGGGAAAACCACCCACTGGAGAGACTTGAGTGACTGTGGCTTTGCACTCCCCCGGATAAAGCAGTGGGCATGGAGCCCCCTCATGGAGTAGAGGCGTCGTCCGTTCATCTGGCTGAGGTACCCCCCCCTTCCCCTGAGGTAACTGTTTCTTTTCGATCTGATGCCCCAGCAGTGTTCTCTCCGTTTCGAGTCAGGTATCATGTGTTGGCTTCGCCCATGCATTTTGGGACCACTGGTCCACTGACAAAGATTTCATTACTATCCGGACTTGTGTAGTTGGTGTACATATTTGTATATACTGATATTTTCATTTTGGCCTATCTGATTTTTCAATGATTACACTTGTTACAATCATTTCATTTCGTCCTTGTGTTCTTCCTGGGGGTGACGGGGTGTAAATGTAATGTTGCTGCATGTATTTGTGTGTATGGTGTTGAGGGTGGGGGTGGGGGTGTTGTATGTTGCGTGTGTGTGTCACTCTCTTTTCCCTCCTCCCCTCCCCTGTGTGCTAGGTGCAGTACTCACCGTGGTTGTCGCCGGTGTCTTTGCTGCTCCTGATACAAGAGGAGGTAACCCAACATGGGCAGGACCTGTAACTCGGGCTCCATGTCGTCCTGGTTCCTCGTTGGGTGTTGAAAGGTGAGTGGTTTCCGTTCCACGGACTGTTTCCGCCGTGCTTTTGATGGCGTTGGTACCGCCCCGTAAAGGGTGGCGGATAGGCCTCTTGTGATACAGTGGGCGAAACCTTGTCTTCCGCCTGGCTGTTGGCGGTTACTGCTGAGGTGTTTGTTTCTACCGCCGTGGCGGTCGGAGTATTAATGTGGCTGTCTATGTTGGCGGATTCCGCTATGGTCGTGATCTCATTTTTTTTACCGGTATTACCGCCGCTTTAACACCGACCGCCAGGGTTGTAATGAGGACCTATATTTGTATCTTTAAAATTACATAAAAACTTCAAAAATCCAATGCAGTGAACTGGAGACATGAAGTTTTAAAGATTAAAAGTAATTCTAGCACTTAGAAGCAAACAGCGCTCAAAGGGGTAAAAAAAGGTCACACTGGACAGGGACAAGGTCCAGAGTTCAGGTCACCCACGATGTAACACTGTTACACTTACTTTCAGAAGTGTTCCTTGACACAGGAAAGTTGTCTACAGCATCAGCCAAGTGTTCAGAGGCTCTGGTTTGCCTCCTGGGGCCTGGTACTATAATTCCCACAATGCACCTCAGTTTATGGAGCTGTTTACAACAGTTGCTCCAAATGTCTCCAAACTTCTCGATCTTCTTCCAGAGGTTCTTTTTGGGTCCATGAAGTGTCCACAACTTGATCCAAGGTTCCAGAAGCTCTGAGTTGCTCCTTGGGATTTGGGACTACAATATCCAGAATGCACCTGGTCAGAATCTTCATATGGCAACTGGACACTGGTCATCTGGGCTCTTCTTGAAGGACTTCATGCAGGTCACTCTGGACAACTATTCGGTTCTTGTAGCTTATAGGGAGTCTTTGCAGCCTACACCTTTCTAATTTCTGTAGCATGGGAGGTAGCTATCACCCCCTCAAAAAAAACACTGGTCCTTCACTGTCTTCCCACAATTGCCTTCATTTCTACTTTATGGTTTTCCATGCACAGGAGCCCCTTTGGAAGACCAAATTGAGCAATAACATAAGAAACTCAGTAATTGGGGTTGTGGTCAGGCCACAAACATAGATGGCAGCCGAGCTCTGTGGGACAGCGGGCCCTGATCTTGAGTGGAGGCGCCTAGGGAACTGAACACCCTCTTTTTACTGACATCCAGATGGGTTGAACAATAGTGTGAAAGGAGCGCCAGGTGCAGGGCGCGGACTGAGGGGAGACGGTGAGCCGTGCTTGAATGCGAAGACGCGGCCTACTACTCGGCGTTGAGCCCCGGACTGCCGAAGAAGTGGTGAGAAGCAGCACAGCTGGGTCGGAGCTGAGGGGAGGAGGAGGCAGGGGACGGCATCAGAGGTGAACAGGTCTTGGTGCCCTTTCCCCCCTCACCCATCCCTTCCCCTTAATCAGGCCCTGATTGAGAGAAGGAGCACCACAGAGACTGGGGGACCTTCCCCCTATCGCCCTCCCCCTGATCGTAGCGCAGAAGAGTCACATGGTGTGCAGTGCAACAGAGGGGCATATTTATACTCCGTTTGCGCCAAAATTGCGTCGTTTTTTTTGACGCAATTTCGACGCAAAACTAACTCCATATTTATACTTTGGCGTTAGACGCGTCTAGCGCCAAAGTCCATGGAGTTAGCGTCATTTTTTAGCGTGGACACCTACTTTGCGTTAATTATATGCAAGGTAGGTGTTCCCGTCTAAAAAATCGACTCCGAGGCATGTACGTGGGATTTATACTCCCGGGCAAAATTCACGCCCGGGAGTGGGCGGGTCAAAAAAAATTACGTACGCCCGCTTTTGCGCCGTTTTTTAGCGCCTGCAAAAGGCAGGCATTAAGGGACCTGTGGGCTCTGAAGGAGCCCACAGGTGCCCCCCCATCCCCCAGGGACACCCCCTGTCACCCATGCCCACCCCAGGAGGACACCCAAGGCTGGAGGGACCCATCCCAGGGACATTAAGGTAAGTTCAGGTAAGTGGTTTAAAAAAAAAAAATTGGTGGCATAGGGGGGCCTGATTTGTGCCCCCCTACATGCCACTATGCCCAATGACCATGCCCAGGGGACAGAAGTCCCCTGGGCATGGCCATTGGGCAAGGGGGCATGACTCCTGTCTTTGCTAAGACAGGAGTCATTTCTATGGGGGTTGGGAGTGAAAAAAATTGGCGCAAATCGGGTTGAGGCGAAAAAATTGCCTCAACCTGACTTGCCCCATTTCTTGACGCCCAAGCTCCATATCCCCCTACGCCGGCGCTGCCTGGTGTACATCGTTTTTTTTAACGCACACCAGACGGCGCCGGCGGCTAACGCCGGCTAACGTCATTCAATAAATACGGCGCCCGCATGGTGCTACAGAATGGCGTTAGCCGGCGCTAATTTTTTTGACGCAAAACTGCGTTGGCGCAGTTTTGCGTCAAAAAGTATAAATATGGGCCAGAGTGTCCAGAGTAATGGACAGAGTGTGCGACCCGCAGCACTTAAGGAGCAGAGGGTCAAAGCGGCCTACCATTAAACATTAAACGCATAACAGCGGGAACAAGGTGGCACTCTTGGTCTGCGCCAATTTACAACTCAAGGCAATTCTGAAAATGAGCCACTTTTGGTGCCTCCCTCCCCCCCTCCCAATATACCGACATAGTCCTAGTGTAACAACAGGGGTGGAGTCCTCCAGCTGCCTTTTGGACACTGTGCATCCCCCCCATGCAATGAAGTGACAGTACACGGACAACACCACAGACTGCTGGGGTGATTGGAAGAGGATCCTCCTCAGCCCCTACTGCTCCTAAGCACTGAGGGTCCTGCAATGACACCCCACCCCATACTTGAAGAAGGGACGGTGACACATCTGTGATTGAGCTCCGGATATTCCCTCCATCACTACATGGTGCCGCCACCGGTCTTGCACCCTGTCTCACCTCCACCACACTGGATGCCCTCCCGGCTGCTGCCCCTCAAAGGGGTCTCCTGGTTTTTCCCCTGCACAGAAAGACAGTCACAGGGAAGATTCAAAAGGGGACACCCCTGTCACCACGGGCACTGATCGGCTGGGACGCGGAGTGCTGTACGAGGAATGACTCCACTTGGGGAGGTAAACTGCAATTTGTGAATTGCTGTGGCGGTGACTACACAACCCTTCCCCCCCATCCACACCGTCCCCAGAGTCATCTAGTGCTTGGGGTACCCGCCCTAACCAGGAAACTAGCAGCATTGCCAGGATACTGGAGACTCCATGTGATCAACTCCTTTATATCAATGGAAACACTCAACCTGCCAAGAAGGAACCTGATCTCCCGCTGAGCATTACCATCACTCCGGATAGTCCTGGACCATAGCCCGCGTAGGACTCATAGCTGAGGTGGGCACGAGGATGATCCCCTCCTCCTTCCTATCCTCATCCTCATATCGCCTCCACGACGATCCTGTACCACAAGATAGCACTGGTGGAGAGACTCCTCGGACCTCAAACCCGAGGGCTCCATCTGCGCCACAAGCTCTACGATGCCCGTTGGCAAGATGACAGGCAAACACCCAGGCAAACTGGCGAGACAGCGACTTTTTTCTGAAGCCCTCCAACACTCGTGACCTCTGCCCTCCGCCACTGGAACGCACCCATCCACTCAACCCCATACCATGGTCGACCCGGTACAGGAAGCAACCATGGAACGAATTCTACAAGAGATATTGGCGGTAGGTTGCAGATTAGAGGGAATGGACAATGTTATAACATCGTTAACATCAGACACAAAATCCATGCACTTAGACATTGCGGGCTTCCAGTCACGAGTGACAGGACTGGAGCAACGCTTGTCAACTGAGGAAGATCATCTCACTGCTACCCAAGACAGGGATCAGGAACTTCTATACCTCTGCAGTAAGCTGATTGACTTGGAGGACAGGAGTCACAGAGACAATGCCCGCTTTTTTGGATTCCCGGAAAGCATTGAGGGAACGGACACCCAATCCTTCCTAAGGATGGTTCTTTCCAAGCTAACGGACCTGACCTTCGACCCTCCCCTTTGAATTTCAGAGAGCACACAGACTGGACCCTAAATGACGGGATGAAGCCTCTAGGCCCCCCCTGATCATTGCCTGCCTCCTACGACATACGCAGACCAGTCAACTTCTCCTGGCGGCCCAAGCGCATGGGCCATTTCACGCGGAAGGAGATGAGGTCCGGATAACAGCTGATTTCTCAAAGGAGACCAGTGACCATTGAAAAGCGTTCTTGGCCCTCAGACCTGGGCCGTGCCAGTTGGAGGTGAGTTACGGATTGTTTGAACCAGCGAGGATGTGGATCACCAAAACCTGGTTTATCAAAAGACTACTACGACCCAGGGGACCAGCTCCTTTTTCTGGAGGATCTACAGCCCCAGTCCATGAATACGGCCACTCTGGTCCGACCCAAGGAACAGTCTGCCAATGTTCAGAGTGTGCCACCCCCAGAGGAACAGGCCGTCCCCAAGCAGACTATCATCTCAGAGGACGAGATTTAGAGAGACTCACAAAGACCCACGACGACAGGGGGCAAGTACTACACACCCAACTCTTGGACAGGGACAAGTCTCACTCCCCCCTAAAACCTACCTCGGCTCCCACTTGAAACTGTGATAGTAACACAAAAAACATACTGCAGGCAGCCTGTGAGTCTGGAGCACCTATCGGAGATCAGAGACAACCCCCACCTACCCAACGGATGGATGAGAATCTGACCACATGTTGACGTTGATGTTTTGCAGTTGTAATTTTTCCAATTGTATTTTAAAAACCTGATAACTAGGTCCCGGCTGAGCCTTTAGAGCCTTCGGATCAATCTGTTAGTCATGTCTAATATGACACTGTTTGATGCCTAAAGAAGTTTATACTGTTCTACTCTCGCTATTTCTAGCCTAGTCTTTTTTGCCCTCTCCTCTTCCTCTTCCTCTCCCCTCCCTCCCCTCCTCTACCTTTGCCCTCTTCCCCCGTGGTAGTCCAGCACACTGAGTTCGCTGCCCTATTGAATATGTAACCCACCCCCCCTGTATTTGACGCAACCAGGGGGTCAATGCGATTTGTACACGATCCCTAAGCACATGAGCAATGTCTGGAGCTAGGGCTTCAGCAATGGTGATGAATGACTAGTAGTGGGTTTCAGAGTGCAATACTATAACAGGATGCATCCACATTAGAATACCACCAACACATGCAGCCTCTGGCCCTGAGTGGACCATGATCCCTTCCCTCCCCGCACCTCCCTCCCACTTCACCCGCCGTGATATGCTTGTGGCTAGGTATCACCACTATAGCAAAGGTTTCCTGAAGATATTCATGACATCCAAGACTGGGGGGATACCAGTGCTGCTTTTCTTGCCCTCCCCTCCTCTCTCCCCCCTCACTCACATCCTGGCAAAATCTGTCATACGAGGGTGCGTCCTGGCCTATGACTGCTCCCCCGGATGGTGCGCAATCTCATCTTTCATCAATGTGCTCGGCCCCATATGTCATGGTATATCATGGTATGTCATGTTATGTCATATTATATTACACTCTATTAAGTTCCCATATGTCAGATTATATTATTATTACACTGTGCTGTCTTGTGTTATATTATATCATATCCTTATCATCCTTAACTACAGCCAACCCCTCAGCAGGATAGAAATATCCGGCTCCCCCTCCCGATTGGGGCCCGCCTAGCTGAGCGGGTTAGCTCCACAGGTTTAGACCCACAGTCTAAAGTTATGGACTAATGGGGCTTTGCTCCTCTGCCTCTTCCTCTGATCCTTTGATCATTCGATCCTCTGACCTTCTGATCCCTGTATCCTCAGATCCTCTGATCCCCTGAACCAAAGACACTCAGCCCTTTTTCTTTTTCTTTCTCTCTCTTCTCTTCTTCTCTCTCTTCTCCTTTCTTTCCTCCTCCTACTCCAACCTCCTCTACCCCACCTCTCCCCCCCACTTCATTTCTTACCTCCCTCCTTCCCTCTCGGTGTTTGCTAAGTTAAGGCTGGGAGACTCCTCGATTTGTGTGGTCTCTGTATATGCACCAACAGATCCCTAGCGATTGTTCCTTTTACAAATCACCCGCCTCCTGGCAGAAATAGAGGCATCCTGTTATGTGATTGGGGGAGACTGGAACCAGACACAGTGTTAGATACGACCGGACCCCTTGATGTTAGCAACAACAACGACAGAGCCCTTCAGACAGATGTGATGACAGATAATGTTTTGGTGGACCACTGGAGGCTAACACACCCGAGCGGCAGGGAATACCGTTTTCTTTCACCTGTACATGGTACCCAATCTCAACTGGATTATTTCCTCATATCACACAGTATATTAGCCCAGACCAACAAAATTTGAATATTTGAATGTGGCCTTTCAGACCACTCCCTGATCCTCATATCTGTCCACACGGGCCTAGTGTCCCCGTGCCGTAAACCCTAGCGTTTTGACGTACACTGCTATTGCTCCCCCCAAGGTAAGGTACAACTACAGGCCCATAGGTCCACCTACATGCATGACAAGGCTGGCACAAAAGGGTTCCATGGGCAGCGGGTAAGGTGACTCTACAAGGACAAATAATGAGAGACACAGCGTTGGCCAATTGAGAGAGAAAGATCCTTCAAAAGACCCTTAAGGCTGATATAAGCCATTTTAGGTGACAATACACAACTCACCCATCTTTCTCTACACAATGACACCTGGAATGTGCCCAAATGCCCCTAAATGAGCTTTTCACTTCCCAGGCCGAATTTGCCCTTGAGCACCTACAAGGGCGTCATTACGAGCAAAGGGAGAAGGCCGGACGACTTCTGGCAGCACAGCTCCGCCAGATAACGGCAGCCCAAGCCATCCCTGCTATCACTATCTCTAATGGAGAGATACTCACCCACCCACAGGAAATTGTTAATGAATTTCCGACCTCCTACCAACATCTCTATACTCTGGAGTCGGTGTCTAGTTCCATTAATCTACCTTGTCTCTCGGCTGATGGTCGCGCCCTTCTTGATGGAGATTTAAGCAGGATGGAAATAGCACAAGCCATCTCCGACCTCCCCTACCATGAGTCAGCAGGGGAAGATGGTTTCTCTGTGGAATTGTATAAGTGGGCTGGTGAGAAGGCAATGGATACCATCCACGAGGCGTTGGGTGAGGCCTGTCGAGAGGGTTCTTTGGGCGCAATATCCAACAGAACAACAAAATCGGTTATACCGAAACTGGGACGGAACCCTTTATTCTGCAGCAACTGCTGCCCCATATCCCTCCTGAATGGCGATATCAAGATACTGGCCAGCCTTCTAGCGGCCTGCTTGGCAAAGTTCTCCCATCCTTGGTTCCTCATACTCACGTTCGGTTTGTACCGGGACGTACCTCCAGGAACCACCTGCGCACTCTTTGTCACACTCTATGGGACTCCAAAAACAATCCTGATGGAGCACTAGCCTTATATCAAGACACTGAAAAAACATTTGATTGCATAGAGTGGCCTTATTTGTTGGTGACTATGGAAAAATTGGGTTTAGGAGAACAATTTATCTCCAAGGTTCGTCTGCTCTATGACCACCGCATGGCGTAGGTCAACCCCGCCTACAGAGGATCTATGACATAGAAGACTGGACGGACATTCTGGATGCCCTAGAAAGAGGCACCCGAGAAGCCCGATTGAAATTCTGTCTCATTAAGGTAAATCAGGACTGGTACTGGACTCCGGCAAAACTGTACAGAGCTGGACGTCTGCCACAGGCGAACTGTTGGCACTGCCCGGAGACCCGATGCAGCTTGCTCCATATCATATGTGACTGCCCATTAGTCCAACCTTTGTGGGGGCAGTGGGACTGACCCTAGCTGACTCTGTACCACTCTGACCACCGCTTTCCCCCTCCCTCATAATAATGCATGATATGGAATCTCTCCCAGTCCTGTCACGACCGCAGTAACGGCTATTACACACAGCATTAACATCAGCGAAGATATGTATTCTCTGTCACTGGAGATCGACTGTTTCTCCAAACCCCGGAAGAATGGATTGTGGCGATAATTCGGATTGCCACATATGAACCCGTCATCTACAACTTACAGGATCAGGCTACGCTATTTAAACAGGTATGGGGTCGGTTCCTCACAGAGACACCACCATAGCGTGCCCACCATTGGCCACCCCGCTACCTGTCCCCACCCTCCTGTCCCTTTCAAACACTTGCCACCATTTCCCACCCTCCCCCCAACCCTCTCCTCCTCCCCACCATATAGCACAGAACATACTCTACTCAAACAGCACAAACATAATGATCGAAACCCAGGGTCGCTGGCACTGTACTTTCCCTCCTTACCTTTCCTGCCTTCCCCTCTCCCTCCCTGTCACATGTTATTTGACATCTACATACTAACATCCCCTTTTCCATGTGCACTCTCCCCCTTTCCTGATGTTTCTTGTACCTACCTCTCACCTTCTCTGTGGACCCACCCTTTTGTCTCACCCCTCTCCCTTTCTTTTTCCCCCAAACGACTCACCCCTATTACGTTGGACTATTCTGCTCTCCACCCACACTCTTATCTCTCTTTCAATAGAAGCACTGCACGCCTATTGCTCCCACTCTTCCGCAGCTGATCACCTATCCTATACACCAGGGAGCAAGATATGAGAATAGGTCACGATGGCAGTTGTCGCCCTTCACCCCTCCCCTACCCTCGCAAAATTTTAACCTGACCCTCAGCATCTAACAGTAGAATCGACAGATGAATGCTGGCCCATACACCGACGTTAGATTCACAGGTACATCATCGGATATTCTGTATGTTGGGGAGACGGACAATACTGACCCATACGGCATGTTAGCATCGGGATACCACTCACCAAAAGCGAAGTGTAATCCCGCACCATACAGGATTCTCCAATTGTAGTTCCCTTCCTCCTCTCCATCTTTCTATAATCCTTCTTTCCTTTTCCTTTTCTTTTCCCTCTCTCTCCCTTTTCTCCTTCTTTCCCAACCTCTACTAATGCCCTCTTACAATGGTTAGAAAAGCAGTAGATCGCATTTGTTATTCAACACCACCACTGTGGTATATTTCACAACGTCATAATTATGTATAGTTACTTCTCTCCTTTTTCCCTTCTGTATCATCATGATCCTCTAATAAAACTTTTTTTTTTTTTAAAAGAAGAAGAAGGACTGCTTAGTGGAAACCGCAGCAGAGAAGGAAAGGAGACAACCTATGAGTTGGCCTGAGCCCTACCGGCCTGTCTCCTGCTTCAAAGAAACTGCAGAAGAAAAGTAACGCGTCTTGCAGGTCCAGCAACCTCTGAAAAACCTCCAGAGGACTGCCTGCATCCCAGGGGATCAAGAACACCCATGGACAGCGGCCCTGTCCAAAGAATAACAGAAGAAGAAACCTCTTCTAAAGGACTCCCACCTCACTCCCGAAGCGTGAGTCCTAACTACTCTGCATCTGACGTCCATGGCCCGAGTCCAGGTGGCACAACTGACCAGAGAGGACGCGTTGTGTTTTGATTAAACAGCAATTTGCTTTTCTTTGATTCCTGAGTGTGCGAGTATTATCTTTTTTCAGTGGTTTATGAATTACCGGCTTGCTCGTGCCGGCTCTCGCACCACCCCTCTTGGGCCGATTGAGCTCTTTTCGAGCATTTGGATTTATTTATATATATATATATATATATATATATATATATATATATATATATATATATATATATATAATAAAAAAAAAAATTTAAATGTTGGTGAACCCGCAAAATTGGATTGGCAGATTTATTGCAAACACGTTATCCGAACAAATACAATAAAGTAGGTCCCGTCTATGTTTGTGGTTCCACTGAGGATCTGGGGATCCAAAAAATGTTTAAAAAAGAAATACACTTAATACAATTATATTTATGTGATCACTGCTTTCCTTTTTTTTTTTTGCTTTTATTGTGTGCATTGACTGGTTTTCACTTTGCTTTTCCTCCCAACATTTGTCTACCATCTCTTTTCATTTCAATGGTATTCACTACTTTATACTTGCTTGTTTGGTAGTCGTTTTCCTCTCCAGGCTTTCCATTGTTTTCATTGCTTTTCCTTGCTTTTTCTCCTAATTTCTATGTGCCCCCTCCTTGTATTTCTCTCACTTCATTAATTGAAGCTTACTCATTTACCCTTTTTTGTGTCCCATACTTCTTTTCCCTCATTTTCACTGCTTTTGCCTAGCTTTTTACCACATTTTTTTTGTCTTCTCCTTCCTTTTCTCTAGTTTTCACTGCTTTCTCCTTCATTTTCCATTTTATTCAAGGGCCTTCTCCATATTTTTACCTTGTGCTGTGGTGCTGGAAGCACACAGTAAATAAGCCATATAGCCTGACCACTGGTCAGGTCCTGTCGCCAAGCACCACTAGATTTAAAAAGCCAGTTAGATTCACTTAAAAAGATAGGATAATAAAATTTACAAAACTTAGAAATTGACTTAAAAAATAGGTTTCAGGGATTTCATAGTTAGGAAATAGAATTAAAACTAAATGTTACAGGGACATTACAGTTAGGTGAACATTTAAAATATACAAAACCATAGAAACTCAGCAGTTATAGCTATCTCACCTAATTACAACTTACGTTACCCAAATGCACTGGTTATGACCTCACATATTACTTCACTCTTGACATGGTCAGTGACTCACTGATGACATCTCAAATGACATCACTGTTGATATCAACAAGAGAAACACTCATATACCCACTCATACCCACATGTAGTCTCTCATACAGCTACTCACACACCTACACAACTACTGCCATACCCATTCACACATCTGTACATCCACTTACAGACATTCAATATACCATAGAGTCTCTTATACACCCATTCACTCACCTATACAGGTGTGCACACAGCCACTGACTCACCCATAAAAAGACTCACACAATCACTAACCCATATATAAAACAACTCACACAACCACTTACATATTTGTACAGCTACTCACATACCCACTTTATCAACCATACAACCACTCATAAACATATTCACTAACCCATACAACTTCTGAAAACAGCCATAAACTTACTGCTGCAAATACTAAAACAAACACACCCACACAACCACTTGCATAGGCATTGGAATGTCCATACAATAACTTACCCACTCACTCACTCATACAAACACTCACACATATATCACTGTCCATTACAGCCACTCACACACCAACTATTGAACCAAACATGAACTCAACAACACAAACCTGTCACTCATACAACAACTAATACACCCACTCACATACCACTCAGCCATCCATACACCCACTAATGCACTCACTCACTCAATAATAGAACTCACACAACCACTCACTTTCTCATACAACCACTCACACAACCACTTATTCACACATTCAGCCACTCACACACCCATGCACCCATCTATGCAGTCTTTAACACACCCACCCACATACAGATTCAAACTCTGACACAGTCACTCAGATGCCATATGATTAAATTAGGATTATTAACGCAGAAAAAATAGTGATTAAACTTATGCAGTAGCTTACTTTCTATAATTCTCAGAAACATATATTAAACATTTGCACTCAGTGGATGATGTCATCAGTGATGCCATTTGAGATGTTATCAGTAATGTCACTGACCATGTCATGAGTGATGCAAGTTATAGTTAGGTGAGGTAACTACAACTGCTACATTTTTATGGCTTTGTGTGTTTTAAATGTAACTCTAAGTATAGCCTACCTGTGAATTTTGGATATTTCAGTTCAGTGAAAACATATATATATATTTCTGAAGAAATCCCGCGTTCCCCATCCAGGATGCAAGAAAAAGACATACATAGACCGTCACACCGGTGATTCACACTGGGCCTGAGTGGTGGATGTAACCATCTTTTCTGAGGATCTGTTCATTGTGTTTGGACTCAGTTAAAATGTCCACTTAAAAAAACGAAGCCCAAATTTACAGGAATCTGACGCATCAGTACTGATGAGCCAAATTTCTTGTGCCCCCCCACAACCATCTAACGTCCTAACGACACCATGGGTGCGCAGTATTTAAAGTACGGCGCATCATGGCTCATGTCAGGCCAATAGCACGAACAATTTCGATGCTATAGTGGTGTTTTGCTCCACTTGCTTTGCTCCACTGCCCTAAAAACATGTGGACATTAGTGGAGCAAAGTTAATGGAGGCCCATTGATTTCAATGGGTGTGTCCTTTCAATGCCTGCTTTGAGCATGGAGCATTAGATGTATGAATTAAGGAGTTAAACTAGATTTTTGAGTAAACAAATGGACGTATATAATCATGGTAGTACTGAGTACGAAATATTATTTGCATTAATGTTAAAATAAGGAGAGTCATCTGAGAACTTTGGGAAACAGGCAACTATTGGTTTAATCTTGCTCATGTGAGTTGATCTTAGATGCATAATGTACACATTTTAATATTTGATATCTTGCTAACATGAGCTTATCCTTATCATCACTCGCTGCTAACTGATATCAGATGAATACCTAAGTAGCCTCAGAATTCCTTATATATTACTCAGTACAAACTATCATTTATAATGTTAATTTCATTTATAATTCATACTTCATTCTATTTTCTAGTTTAATTTCATTTGTATTCTCAATTAGATAGTGGACAGTGACAGATACAACCGAACATACACAATGGTGCATAATTCAAGGTGCATAATTCAAATGAACACATTTCAAGATGGCACTGCCATCTGAATTTCTTTTTTCTATCTGCTTTTGCTTTACCTTAATGTGTAGAAGTCCCTTTTCTATTGGTTGTTTGGGTATTATAAAGAAAATCAATATGGCCGACCTTGTGTGTAGTGAACAAGACTGAAGTCGATACGTGTCTCACAATAAAAAAAATTGGATGCGCATTACACATTTGAGTGCACGTCTTTCAGTTTCATTTGTGGCTGCGGAAATGTGTATATATATATATACATATATATATATATATATATATTTTTTTTTTTTACTGAAAAAACACGAATGTTACAGCAAAGTTATACTTAGGAAATAGAATTTAAAAAACCTTAGAAATTCACTGAAACAACAAAGGCTACAGGGACGTTATAGTTAGGTCCCTAATGAGCCCTCGCCATGCACTGCTAATTACCTCAAATATTACATCACTCATGACATTTTCTATGTCATCATTGCTAATTTAACTGTAACATTTGCAGTAAAATTATTGATGAGAAAACTGTGCATGGTGAGGGCAAGAGTTCTAGTTAATTTGGGGGGTGAGCTATAGTTTCTTAAGATAACCATTACAATAACTGCTGAACTTCTACAGTTTTATGCAAGTAAATTTAGAACATAACTACAACGTCCCTGTAATCTTTGTTTTTTAAAGTGAATTTCTATGTTTTTTTAATTCTGTTTCCTAACTACCTAACTCTAATGTCCCTTTAATCTTTGTTTTTTTAGTGGAAATATATATATACCCATGCGTCACGTCGTAAAGAAAAATGACAGTAACGCAGCAAAAATGACTGTGAGCCGGTTTACAACATCGCAAACCTAATACACGCCTTTTTTTGACGCAATACCGTCAAAAAGCGGCGCAAGCACAGCAAAATGTGCTAAGGAGACCCAAAATGGACAGACCCCAAGAAGATGACACAAGACCCAGGAGAGGGAGAAGAAGAAAAGAAAGTGTTGCTTCAGTGCAGAGGCGCAGGAAATTCTGGTGAAAGAGGTGACAGAACATGAGCACCAACTTTTTGTGACCTCAAAGTTGCCAATTAGTAGGAGAGAGGCAATATGGCAACAAATTGTTGACAAGATAAACAGTGTGGCAGAAGTACGGAGAACAGTCATCGAGTGCAAGAAACGCTGGCATGACTGCAAGCGCAGGACAAAGGAAAAGATGGCCTGGAACACGGAGGCAGCACTGCAGACTGGAGGTGGGAGTCCAGCACTGCAGGAGGCCTTGGACCACATGGAGGAGATGGTGGTAACCGTCATCCCTGAGGAGGTAATCACAAGGATTCAAGGACAGGACAGCACAGACTACCAGGAGACAACATAGATGCAGGTAAGTCGCATGGGGAATTAAAATGCACAAATGTTAACTGCAAGCAGGGGGGACATACCTACTACACAATGCATGTAAGTCATGATATTCAGGGAGTAGCATGGGTAAAGGGGCACGGCACAGGGCATGGGCTGTTCAGAGGAAACCTGGGGCACAGTACTACACTACACCAACAACCTTTGCATGGGGGTATGCTGCCATGCCAAGGATGTTGGAAAGGTAAAGCCAGTCCAGGAGGGTAGGGTACAATGTAAAACTGGCCTGCTGTCACATTTCTGCTGTCACACGACAGCTGGTATTCTCCCTACATGAACTAGAGCTCAATTAACAGTCTCAGGCCATATCTGCAAGTGGAATTTAACATTGACAACAGTTGCCACTACCACCTCTGCTGTGTGTGCATGTCAAGTAGCTAATGGCAGTATTGTCCCAATGGATCAAACACACCCAATTAGAGGGTTCAGGATGAAAAATTTATCAATCCAATGTAATAAATATAGGGGGCATAATTATACTCCGTTTGCGCCGGAATTGCGTCGTTTTTTTTGACGCAATTTTGACGCAAAACTAACTCCATATTTATACTTTGGCGTTAGACGCGTCTAGCGCCAAAGTTCATGGAGTTAGCGTCATTTTTTTGCGTGAACACCTTCCTTGCATTAATGATATGCAAGGTAGGTGTTCCCGTCTTAAAAAATGACAGCGATGCATATGCGTCGTATTTATACTTCCGGGCAAAAATGACGCCCGGGAGTGGGCGGGACTAAAAAACCTGCATTTGCGCCAGATTTTAGCGCCTGGGTCAGGGCAGGCGTTAAGGGACCTGTGGGCTCAGAATGAGCCCAGAGGTGCCCTCCCAAGCCCCCAGGGACACCCCCTGCCACCCTTGCCCACCCCAGGAGGACACCCAAGGATGGAGGGACCCACCCCAGGGACATTAAGGTAAGTCCAGGTAAGTATTTTTATTTTTTTTTGTGGCATAGGGGGCCTGATTTGTGCCCCCCTACATGCCACTATGCCCAATGACCATGCCCAGGGGACAGAAGTCCCCTGGGCATGGCCATTGGGCAAGGGGGCATGACTCCTGTCTTTGCTAAGACAGGAGTCATTTCAATGGGGGATGGGCGTCGTAAGAAAATGGCGCAAATCGGGTTGTGGCAATTTTTTTGCCTCAGCCTGACTTGCACCATTTCTGGACGCCCATACGCCATTTTCCCCCTACGCCGGCGCTGCCTGGTGTACGTCGTTTTTTTTAACGCACACCAGACAGCGCCGGCGGCTAACGCCGGCTAACATCATTCAATAAATACGGCGCCCGCATGGCGCTTCAGAATGGCGTTAGCCGGCGCTAATTTTTTTGACTCAAAACTGCATTGGCGCAGTTTTGCGTCAAAAAGTATAAATATGGGCCACATGTTCTAATCCTATCAAATGTTAATGTCCACAGTTGCAACAAACATCAGCCATTGTCATAAACATTATGAGGTACACAACACTAATGTCATACCCATGCTGCATATGTCAGGGTCCACCCTGTGCCTGGGTCACAATAGCTCCAATGACACCATGCAACATCCCAAATGTCATACTTCTCAGACAACAGCATTGAGGGGGAGGACATATGTCACCGGCTAATAAAATTCACCCTCACAGTCAGAAGAGGAAATGGAACACTGCTAGGACCATCAGTGCAATCCAATGTAGCACACATTCCCCAACAGTATCATTACACACTACCAATGCTGACATCTGTAGTGTGCCATGCCAATGCTATACATAGTATATGCTAGGTCTCAGCAATACACAGCTGGATGTGAAATATCAGAGACTGGCTCAGTTCCAGATTGTTAAGTGTGGTGCAAGTGCCAACAGAACAACCACAGCCAGTGCAAGGCCTCACCATGAGAATGGAGGTAGACGGAGGGTTGAGTAGGACAAGAATGTGGCAATATACAATTTGGCCAGAACCAACACCTAGAGGATGTTATGCTGACAAGTCCCCAAACTGACCACACTACATGTGACATGCAGGTGGGGCATAGGACTGGGAGAATGCTAATATTATAGATAGGAACAAAGGACAGGAACCAATATCACAATGTGCAACAAATAGGATGGCAGGCACGTCACATTACAAATCCAACAAGACAGACACACTAATTGTACAATATCTCATTGCAGAGGACGAAGGCTCTCCTGCGGATATGCTCGTCCTGGACTTCCCTGATGACATGGATGACAAGCTGACAGACATCAGCCAGCAGACCCTCCAAGATGTCGTTGGAACCCTCCAGGCCCCACCTTCAGTTGCAAGGAGGAGCACAGATACAGCAGCCATCACAGAGGACCCACCTACCACCCCAATTGTACGACCTGCTAGCACCAACCCAGCTGAGGACTCTGATGACACTGGCACCAGCTTTGAGAGAACTGTAGTTGGAGTACAGCGGGAGCTGGCCAAGGAGATGTGGGTGGGGACGGAAAATATGGCAGCCAGCCTCGAGGGGGTGCGTTTGTGCATGATGTCAACTGCAGAACAGGCAGAAGCCATGCAAGGGCAAACATCTATCCTGCAAGAACTTGAAAAAAGTGTGAAGGAAATCAGCACAGCTGTAAGAGAGTTGACCCAACACCTCCAACAACAAACTTTTCAACATGTGCATGAATGCAATATTGACCCCCTCAGGGCCGACCTGGCTGCCTACCACAGTGATATGGCTGCTATTCTTAAGAACCAGCAGCTCCTCCATGCTGCAGTACTGCCCTTAATAAGCCCACAGTTGGCAGCTACTGGGATGTCTGACTCCAAGTCTTCAAACACTGAGGTGTGTGTTGCCCCTTCACAACCACCACCACCAAGGGCAGAGGAGACAACACACACATCAGAAGATGAAGACGTGGAACGGATCACCTTCACCCGTAAGAGTACCCAGTAGCACTAGTCCCTGCCACATGGACACTTATAACCAAGGTCCTGTGCTTTGTAACATGCCAGTCTTGCAACAGCTGCTCTCAAGCACTGTTCTCCAGCCCACTATTTGTCTTGACACTCTGCCCTGTGATTGTCTCTCACTAACTCATTGGCAAATCATGTCCAATGACATGTCTTTTTGCACTTGTGTAGGATCACAATGGAAGGTGTCACACCAATGGAATCACAATCATGGACAATGTAAATATAGCACTACAGCACTTTATAATAAATAGCACTTACACAACCACTTTGGGGGTCATTCTGACCCCCGCCGGCGGCGGATGTCGCCGTCCTGGCGGGAACCGCCAGAAGACCGTACCGCGGTCAAAAGACCGCGGCGGTCATTCTGAGTTTCCCGCTGGGCTGGCGGGCGACCGCCAGAAGGCCGCCCGCCCGCCCAGCGGGAAACCCCCTTCCACGAGGATGCCGGCTCCGAATGGAGCCGGCGGAGTGGAAGGGGTGCGACGGGTGCAGTTGCACCCGTCGCGATTTTCAGTGTCTGCCACGCAGACACTGAAAATCTATGTGGGGCCCTGTTAGGGGGCCCCTGCAGTGCCCATGCCAGTGGCATGGGCACTGCAGGGGCCCCCAGGGGCCCCACGACACCCGTTCCCGCCAGCCAGGTTCTGGGAGTGAAAACCGCCAGAACCAGGCTGGCGGGAAGGGGGTCGGAATCCCCATGGCGGCGCTGCTTGCAGCGCCGCCGTGGAGGATTCCCTGGGGCAGCGGGAAGCCGGCGGTTTCCCTTTTCTGACCGCGGCTTTACCGCTGCGGTCAGAATGCCCCCGGAAGCACCGCCAGCCTGTTGGCGGTGCTTCCGCGGTCGTTGGCCCCGGCGGTCCATGACCGCCAGGGTCAGAATGACCCCCTTTGTCTCTGTGTAATGTGACACATCAACCGTGAGGGAGATCAGTGATGTTAGCCTCATGTCAGTGATTATAGAATGTCAGTACAACTGCCCTGAAAGAATGTGGGCTGATAACTATGCACTGGAGTCTGGATTGTACCATCATCTGCCCTTCCTGAGGGTTAATTCTGAGGTAAATAGAAGCTGTACAGTATAATGATGTGTTGGACAGAATAAGCCTTCCTCAAGGGATGTCTGAGCCAAAAATTGTCTTCAAATGTTTCTTCAATACAATCTTTACGTATGTGACATTTGACCCCAATTTTTCCTCACACACAACATACAGCAGGAATGGATGTGTATGAATGTACGTACAAATAAGTAACCTGGCTGAACAATGTAACAAAAAATAAGTGTGAGTTATGTATACTATACTACATGAGATCATACCACCACTCACCTTATAAGGCTTCACTTGAACATCAAGCTGCATTCAGACTTAACACAGTGTCCTCAATACCAAATTTGGTCCCAAAGTATGTGAGATTGAAAACATACATCAAAAGTTAACAACATATTGGGATCCATAGTAACCTTGAGTTGTGGGTGCAACGGGTGGCAGAATCTTAGCGAAGTAGCTATGGTGTAGGTGCCAATGTAACAGCTCAATTGGGAATTGGTTGCAGGATGGGACATAAATGCAAATACTAAAGGGACACTGTTCAGCCCTGGCAAGGCCCTGATTCCCAAGCATTTGACACATACTGTAAAGGAGTACCATAAATATATATTTAACAGTAAAAAGGGAAGATAAAACCTGGGGAAACACCTTAACTAACCTAACCTATCCTAACTACACATTACCCACAACAGGCCCTAACTAACCAAAGCTAAACGTACTTATCAAATTTAACTAAACACTCCAAACATCAACCCCCCACCTCCCTTATAAGACGGGACACATGGAGGACAATAAATACTAACCTAAACACATACTATCTTATACTAAACAAATATATATTGTTTTGTATTTTTATATATTTGTTTTTAAACACCAAAACCCTAACATCATCCACACATATATTTTAAAAAAAACATTTTAAATTATCATACCCCTAACCCACTACTACTAACTAAACTAACAGCCTATTCTAGCCTAACACTAAGCCCCCTAAACCCACTAATTAAAAGAACCAGGAAAGAGGAGGGAGGGGAGGGATTCAAGGCAGAGGGTACAATTTTCACAAGTTCGCCCTCCGCAGGGTCTTGTTGATGGCGCGCACCCTCTTATTAATTTGTGACACCTCCTGCTGCAGCCTGTTCATTCTCCTCAACATACGTTGCATGTCACGTTGCAGGGTCAATGACTGCAGCAGGGGTGGTCTGGGTGCCAGTTGTAGATGTTTGTCCGGTTGTCAGTGCCATGCTTGTAGGGTGAGGTGCAGGTAGTGCTGTAATAGGTCCGGGAGCAGTGGAGGTCGATGGTCCTGCAGTGGTGCCTGATATGATTGGTGCCACCTGGGTGGTAGTGGTGGTGCTGATGGTGGTGGTTGTTGTGGACACCGAAGGGCCCCCTTGGGAAAATGCCCTCCACACTCCTGAGGCTCTTTCATGGTGACAATACTGTGCCATGTGGTGGAACCCAGACTCCAGATCCAGAATGTGGCAGTAAGCATCGCCTGGCGCTGAGACTCCGAATCTGGATGGCATTCATATTGGCTGCTGTTCAAAAAGATAAAGTAAAACATTAGGTATGGCATTGTGTGATATAGCTACTGAAGAAATTCAGACAATACATCTAATGAAGCTAGAACAGGCCATATCACCATACAGATCACAGATTTGCCCTGAGGAAGTACATGCCAACGCAGCCTACACATGTCCTATCTAACAGCACAGTAATGCTCTAAAAGATGTGTAACAACTGAAATAACCTATGCATCATTGTTCAGCCATTTGTCACTTAAAAAATGCTGCAAGTCCTCCACATGTGGCAAGCCAACTATTGACTATCTTCTGGATGACTATCAAGGGCCACGAGATCTGTGATTTGTAAATGGAATTGCCAGGATGGAATGCAGTTGCTAATCATGAGTGGGTATCCTAGTTTTGAACAAGTGATTTACAGATTTACATGTCTGTGTACTAAACCTGGATCATCCCACCTAGGTACACATTTCATAACGCTAAGCCTGTGCCTCGGGGGGATGGAGATCGCAACAAATACTTTCAAACATCTAAGACACCCAGGAAGCTTTGGACAGCTGTACATGGATTTGGGCAGTCCACCACAGGTAAGGAGGATGTCCAAGTTGGATACACCCAAACCTTAGCCAATCCCATCCACATTTATGTTTGTAAATGCTGACAATTGTCAACATCATTTAATACCACTAATACCTGTCTTACAACAAGCAGATAGATGCAAGCACACATCTGGCCATGCGCTACATGTACACCTATGACATTGTACTCAAGTGCCGCATACACGTAGCACAACATGTGGAGCTACATGCTACTAGGAAGTCAAACATACAGTAGAACATGTTCATTAGTGAACAGTGAGGCTCAAGTCTGTGGGTAAGACTTTGGCAAACCTATTCTGTGAGATTCAGGGTCTGACTTGCTGACTAAATCATAAAAATGTCCCTCTGACAAATTTTCTTCATAACAAATTTAACAACAGATGCCACCCTATTCACATGGCCATGCCTACAGGGCTGCACTACATTCCCAAAATATGACTATACGCAATGATTGTCCAACTCAAAGATGGGAAAAAGTGATATTCCACTCAAGTAACATATCCAATCATTTACCAGCACATCATACTGTGCAATGTGTTCAACACACAGGAGTCAGTCACACAACAGCTGCAAACACAACACAGAACTGAAATATCAACACTTCCTGGATATGTCTGGGCCAGCTAATAGAGCCACCTCTCCAATTATGTAGGGGGCAAGTCCACCTGTAAAGCATGGAAGGGAGAAATGTGCTCAATGTCTGTGCACTGTGCAACACTTCCAAATAAAATTACTGTGTGTAACATTAAATCTGAAAGTCCAGCGTCCCAGTCATGATGATACTGCAACAGACATACCACTCCAAACATGTACAGACCCGGTCACTCCAGTGAGTGATACATACATATCTGCACACATGCAGTGGCCCTAACTATCATTTGTTGACAAAAATGCTCCTTCAATTGTTTGCAGACTCATTTATGGAGTGTACGCCTCTCATCATTTGTAGTAATGAGAGACATGCAAAGCCACTTTCCTGGAGCACTGCAATTCCAGTCACTCAGGTATTGTGGCTTGTGCATCAAGGGACAATCATTTACTGTGTGACGCACCTGTGGGTTGATTTAAGATCATGATTTATCGTGCTTTCTATGGTCCCTTACATATAGGGCCTGTGTTGTGTCTAGGTTACATATGCTACATTAAGTGTATCCTGAGCCACATATGCCCCCTATGACACCATAATGGCAGTGATCCTGTGCATTAGTTGGTGACAGTTTGAGGCTAGCCATGGATTGACCAGTTTTAATATTTGGATACAGCAAGAAGATATATGTTGACAGTGTATATTGTAGTCATCCATGGCAGACTGCATGGGCGCAGGTGTAGTCATTGCACCTGAAATGTGTCACTCATTGCCCTGTGTACCCATTATGGGTTTTGCAAATCACCGTGAGCCACATTCATCATCTTAAATTTGGCAAGTTGGTTGATCAGCGGCTATACAGCAAACTGACACTGTCATATTATTAACGCATGGTTTAGCAAATGTACCACTGTGTCAATCATGATGATGTAGGTTTCAATTTGTGTGTACCTTCGGAATGGCAGCAGTCACAGGAATGCTGGTCTTCTGAGCTTAGCATACACCCATGTCTGTGATAGCCTCCATACTGGGAAGTTAGTTATTAAACATATGCTGCACTAGATCAGCAGGGGTGTGCCAAACTAAACTAGCAAAGTATTAGGGAACTTTATTTGTATGATGGAATTGGTCAGGGGTCCCTTGCACGACATCATGCACGTAATACATTGTGATCATGCATTCCCCAATGTCAGGTATCCCATGATGATCCCATTATTTATGAGAAGTTCATGGCTATAGAGTAACACAGATGGCAAATGCATTAGCTCTGTTCAAGCTATTGTGCCCAAGACCGATGTAAAACACACAGGTACAATGAACAGAGGGCCATGGGTAGTTTTTACTCCTCATTCTGTATCATTTGCTTCATTTTATGTGCCACAGCTATGGGAAGTAGCACCAAACATTCAGATATGAACCTGTGTTTATTACTTTTGGCATCCATTCCTAATTTAATTGCGGCACAAACAAGTCAAACTATCAGCCTAAGATGTTACCTGAGTTAGAAATAACTTGGTACACATGTGTCAGAATCCAGTTCAGACATGTCTCAGAAATAATTGGGGGACACAGTAATTCTTGAAAATTCCTGGATTAAAAACATGTCTTTCCTGGTACACTCACTCTGCCTAAAACGTATGTTAGAGTCAAATTTGCATCATCTATTGACATGAAGGCAGCACTAATTTACAGGCTCCAGTTTTGTTTTGTAACTCAGTGCAGCTGTTGCATCAACAAATGACGGTAATGTGTAGCAATTATTGTATAACTCACTGCCACTGTATGTTTAGCTTGCATTCCACATGTCCAAAAACATTGCCTGCAGCATATGAACAAATCTGCTACTGTCACTACAGAGCATTTAAATGTGCACATTACTCTCAATTGTACTCACCAACAGGGCCTCCAGTCACTATCCCCAGGTGGTCCGGCAGGTCTTGCTTCCTGGAAAGAAGGTCAGCCCAACGGTGCTTTAGCTGGTGGTATGTTGTATATGTGTTGCAGATGGTACAGGACCTTTGCCCACCGGAGCCTCCTTGCCTCTGTGTGATACCCCTGTATCACCCAGCCACCTGCTTCTATCATCAATGAGAGGAAGTGGAATACCAGCCAAATGAATCCCCCAGCTCCTCCTCTCCCATTCTACTGAGACGTGGCCTACCCAACATGCTTAAAAAAATGAAGGAATTAAGGGGTACAAAGGATAATGAAGGGAAAGGAGGAGAGGGAAATGAAAAGTAAATAACACTACAAAAGCCCAACTATCCCCAAACTAACACTACCCACAACAGACTCCCAACAGTACAAAGGCAAAATTTGACACCAGAAATGACAAAAATACACTTACACAGGATACCACAGACACTTAGAAAACACCAAAAGACAATATAAAGAGCACACAGGAGACAAATTCACAATATTCACAGAGACAAGTCCAAACACAGCCACACAGTCAAGAAAAATCACAGATTGCAAAGTGAAAGTGAAAGTACACCCACTGTACCAATTCTGTAAATAGGATATCCTATTACATCACTTCCTGCCTCAAATGCGGTATGTTTTTATTATGATGCGTCAAAATATTATAACGTCACTTTTTTAACGCACATGCTTAGAAATTATTCAGCATCCATATTTTCAAATATTTTTCATAGTTAAACAATTTCATGGTGTACAGTGTGTGAATTACAGCTCAGGGCCAATGGATGTATCATGGCAGTGAGCGTCATTTTTCTACGCATATGATGCATTTTTTGATGCATGTGCGTCTTTTTTCACTCTTATGCATCAAAATTTATGTCTTTTACTGGGTTTAGATAATTTCTCACATTTTATAGTACATGACAGCTGTAACTATACAGAGATAGGCTGTTTGTACCTACATTGTGCATTCCAGTGTATGGGCACATGTGGCAGATTACACTACTGCGGACCATGATCCTCTAGCTGTTGTACCAAATTTGCACTCTTCACTGACGCAAGAAGATCCCCAAATTTTTGGAATACAAATTAGTATTACCCAGTTTGAGCAGGTTGTGCTTCAATAGAGGATAGCAAGGCTACGCTACTCAATACAGTAACTCATTTCCTGTGTGTCAATCTGTGTGAATTGACTCTTACTATTTTAGTTGTCCCACTGTGTGAACATCACAAGACGTGTTTTCATAAATGTGCTTGTATGCATGTGTTGTCAATGTGGACAACCATCAGATGCTATTCAGTGTGGAAATGAGTAAGGAAATGTGTTAGTCATACGCGTAGCAACAAATGCTGTGTGAACTTCCCAGATTTTTGAGACGTAAGCATCTCCCATGACAAACCATGCACAGGATAGATAGAAGATGGTTGATCATGGCAATGTTCCAAGACTAAGCCATCACATGTCCTAGAATGTTGGATACCACTTCCTGGTCACCCGTTTGTATACTATCCATGAGTCAAGCATTTGAAAATGCTATGTGGGTATGGTGTTTGTGACACCGAATCCCAAACTCAATCCACAAATGTAATGTCACTCCACAGTTTGAGTCGTATAAATGACCGATGTTTCTCCTGTGGCAGTGGAGGACCAGCAGACCAAGCAGCACGTGTTCACATTTTTCCAGTGGTTAATTGCACAAAGGTGTCTAGTTCAAGTGTGTGGGCCCATGTGTAGTCTGTGTCAATATTGGGGTCCATGTTGTCACATTTATGTGCAGGTCTAGTCATGAGTCTGTGGAGCCATTCCCTGCATTAACAAAGTATCCTTCACAGCTGAATTGAACGAAAGCCAAAGAGGAATTGAAAAACACATGGGGATAGTCCAGCTGTGGCACTGCAGAATTTTTATAAGACTGACAACAGGGCAACCTTGGTGTGCTGACAAAGTTAATGGATCAGGAATTTTAAACCAGCAGGTTTCCTCACAACATTTGTACACAGGGTGGCCTCTAAAATTCCCACTGCAGCCGGGAACATCAGTGCCTCTGTGCTGATTAATCTCACAGCTATTCACCACACAAGCCCCATCAATATTTTGGGGCCGATGTGAATCAGTGTGTGGACCATCAGGGTACAAACATGTGTTGACATTTCATGCACATTATCTAATGGTGTTTGTTGTGCTGGAGGCACCATACCCAATCCATGCATACAGCCATGGTACACTGTCACTTTTTGTCACTCATGCATAGATGAAACCAAGACAAGGGATGGGCTGTGATTAGGCTATTTGAAGACAAGTTCCACCCCATGAGTCTGTACCTCTGGATGATGTCTTGTTGCCGGAGTCCCAGAAGGGTTGTCCTGGTGCTGAATATCCTCTCCTACCTTCGGCGTTGACTTTGGGGCCCCTGCTGGTGTTATGGAAGCTGCTGTTGTTGGTCCTGTGCAAAGCACCTCCATGTCTTCCTTTTGGAGCTCTGATGTTGCTTCTGTGTGTTTTCCTTAAGTACTGGTGTGTTTGCCCCATTTTAACACCTGTCCTGACCCAGGTGTTATTTTTTTATGCAAATCGGGCTGTGCACCATTTTTCGACTCTCGGCCGTGCAGGATTTTTGTGCTGTAGCATAAATATGGCGTATGGGTGTGTAAGTCATTTTTTGGATGGGAACGCCTACCTTGCATGTCATTAACAAAAGGCAGTTCCCGGCATCCAGAAAATGACGCACACTGCAGAATTTTGGCATTCGCGGGCTCACGCGTCATTGTATGAATATGGTGCAAGGTTTGCGCCGAATTTGCGTCAAAATATTTGACGCATATTCAGCGCAGTCAGAGTATAAATATCCCCCAAAGTCTTTTGCCATTTGTACAGCAAAATCTTTAAGCATAGGATTGACACAGTGTCATCCTCACAGAGCTGAAAAATGACAAAACCCATTTACCACTCCAGGCACAGTATTACAGTTTTGGACTGGTCAAATACCATCCAAGCCAACCTGGAATGTATAAAGCAACCCCTGACACATATTTCGCTCTCATTAGAGCTCTTCAGAGGGGTTTAACTTTGTCCAGACACAAGGGAGCACCCAGTATAAACCAAAACAAGATCCTTTCAATGTTAGAGTGACACATAAATTATGCAAAATACAAGTGAGAACTCTGGGTAGTTCCCAAATTTAGGTGGAGAGCAGCTCCAATAAGGAGCACCCTACAACACCAGTGACACTCTAGATTTGCTCACTTACATTGTTTGTGCTGAATGTGCGTCAAAACATTTGACGCATAATCAGTGCAAACCGTGCACCATATTTAAACTTTGTCGCCGGAGCCCGCAAACGCCAAAATTCCGCAGTGTGTGTCATTTTCTGGATGTGGTAAACTGCCTTGCGTTAATGACATGCAAGGTAGGCGTTCCCGTCCAAAAAATGACTTCAACACCCATGCGCCTTATTTATGCTACTGTGCCAAATTCCCGCACGGACGGGAGTCGGAGTCGGAAAATGACGCACAGCCCGATTTGTGTTCAAAAATAACGCCTGGGTCAGGACAGGCATTAAAATGGGGCAAACACACCTGCACTTAATGGTACAACTGGCAAGCCATTCAGCAGCTGCTGCGCAACATTGAGCCACAGTTGGCACCCAGCTTGCAGACACCCGCACTATTCCACCAGAAGCCAAGCTGCTAGCTGTACTCCACATGTTGGCAAGTGGCTCCTTTCAAACCACTGGTGCCCTGGTTGCTGGGATCTCACAGCCCTCATTCTCTGCCTTCTTACCCACGGTATTGGATGCCACCATCTCCCTCACACCCCACCACATCAGATTCCCCAACACACAGCAGAAGCATCAGGAGACCAAACAGGGCTTCTACCAAATTAATGGCTTCCCACACGTGCTTGTGTGCCATTGACTGCGCACATGTACACATTGTGCCACCTGCTTCAACCGAACATCTATACTGCAACAGGAAGCACACACACTCCATCAAAGTGCAGGCCATTGTCGATCACCGGGGTTTGATCACCAACATTGTGACAAAGTATTGTGGGAGTGTACATGATTCATTCATCTTCCGTCACAGCACCATCAATCAACACTTCCAGGATGGACGATATGGAAATGGCCTACTTGTTGGAAAGTACAGAAACCCAGTTATATACATACAGCACAGCAACCCTGTAGGACACACAACACATGCACTACTACATTGACATGTGGCCAGGAAGACACTGAGGTTGTGACACTGCTAGGCATGTTTGAATTCCTGACCCAATGGGATACACACCTATGAACAAATGCAAGTTCCATATAACAACAGATGCCACTCCACAGACACAAGGGAACAATTCAAAACAACACAATGACAATGACATGGACTTAACTGGCAGTACAACTTGGAAGAATAATCTTTCAATATCACATCAATAACACTCAATTAAACACCCTTCCAAGCAATAACTATTGTGTAAGGGGTGTGCAATGTGTTTTGCTGCAGGTCAGACCCCATGAGACACATAGCATGATGATGATGACTACAATGAAGGTGACATGGAATCATTGAGGCAGTACCAATATCTCACATCACTCCTGCTATGACATTGCCCACTACCAATAAGCAAGTGGACTGTGCTAAAAACACATATTGATGTGACAATATTGAAAGTGCACATTGCTACACATATGGTTTGAGACAATTACAACCAACAGATGTACAGGCATATGGACCTTCTGACACTCAAATTGTCAACCTCACAACCAAGTTAGCCAGCTGAACTGGACCAGGTTCACTAGTATAGGTACAGGTTTGAACATTTGTCAACTCGGCAACAGCAGAAAAGGAGGTCTGCAGAGAACTTGTCACACATGGGATATTTGAGCATTGTCAATTGTCAACAATTCAGTGCTGACAACTTATGGAGATGTGTTGTACATTGTCACCTAGCCAAATCAAAGGGCCTCACTGATGTTTAACAAATTCTATTCCATATGTTAAATTGGAAGGGATCTCAAGGCCATATAGATGCAACTGTGTTACACCACTGTGGAACTGATTCTGTGTATGGAAGTATCATGTCACCCCCAGTTAAGACACATGGACACCTCTTTCACATGACATAATGCAAGGGAGTACACAATGTACTGCAACTCTACAAAAATAGCGCTGACATCCGGTCCATTAGACAAACACCAGTTCAGATAATGAAACAACCCAATGCAGATGGTACATCCTAGAAGGTTAGGAGTCCACACAATAACACAAACACAGATGAGTCACAGACAACACAAGAGAACAACTGCCATGCAAAGTGATAATCATGGTGCTAGCAACATCAACATTTTTTCACAAATTTTCTCTTTCAGCTGATCAGGGGTATGGGATCCAGCCATGGATCATGACCCCATTTGCAAACTCAAGCACTGCAGCAGAGCATGCCTATAATGAGGCACATAGGAGGACACGCACCATAGTCGAGAGGACATTTGGCATCCCAAAGTCAAGATTCAGGTGCCTCGATATCACCAGAGGCAGCCTCCTATACTCACCAGAAATGGTGTGCAAAATAATTTTGACCTGTGCCATCCTGCACAACATATGTGTAAGAAGGAACATTCCCCCATATGAACCCGACCCACAAATGCCTGAAGAGGAGGAAGAGGATGATGCTGTCTATCAGCATGAGGGGGACCATTCAAACACAGCTGCAGGATTGCGTCGGAGACAACATACTGTCCAAAAATTATTTTAACTCTACTCATCCATCACCACTGTCTTACCATATGTCAATAAACACCTATACTAATCACTGTATCATGGTCTGGATAATCATTTTTGCATAACATTATCTCTAACTATCAGAATCAGAGTTTAGCCTCATGGAACATTTCAGAAATACAGATTAGGACACAGAAAAATCCACATCAATTTTGATAAATATGAATGTACAGCCAAATTCACACACACTGTAAATGACATATGTCCTGTACATTTCACATTTGAAGGGCAATAGCAGAGGACCACAGCTATTTCACACATACATGTTGGCAACGTGATTCATTGCAGCATATGGCACACAACTAAGACAACGTCAGTCAATAATGGAAAAAAAAATCCTCATACATGAGGCAGTGGATGTGGTTTTGCATTTGTGACAAGAAGGTATGACCAGACCCTTGACAGCAGTAAGAGTTACATTACCTATCTTTCCAAGGACTATGGGGGTCATTCTGACCTCGGCAGTAAAAGGCTCTTACCGCCAGTCAGAAGTCCGCCATTCTACCGCCGCGGCCGCGGTAAACCGCCACGGTCATTCTGACCCACAACTGCCAAACCGCCAAAAACCCGACATCCACGGAAGGCCGCCTCATCAGCGGTCAGCGATAAACTGGAGATGACCAAACCTCCACCGTCACGCCAACACAAACACGCCCATGCCATTACGACCCACGAATCCATGCGGCGGTCTTTCAACCGCGGTATTCCATTGGCGGTACACACCGCCGCGGTCAAAATACACACACCTTTACAAAACACAGCCACATTGGACAATTCAAAATACACACACCTGATACACATACACACACCACACCCACACATCCAATCAACTATAAAACACACACCCACATCGCCCACAAACCCCCACTACTAGAAATTCGGAGAGAAGGCGAGAGAGAGAGAGAGAGCACAGCTATCGAAAACCCCAACACACAGAGGAACACAACATCATCACCCACACTACATCCACGCACAAAACACCACACACCACCACACACACCACACTCATCACCACAAACACCACCCCACACCACCCCATGGCACCCCAAAGACACCCCAGGTTCTCGGACCAAGAACTCAGGGTCATGGTGGAGGAAATAATTAGGGTAGAGCCCCAGCTATTCGGCACACAGGTGCAGCACACCACAATAGCCAGGAAGGCGGAGCTATGGCAAAGGATCGTCGACAGGGTCAACGCTGTGGGACAGCATCCCAGAAACCGGGAAGACATCCGAAAGCGCTGGAACGACCTACGGGGGAAGGTGCGGTCGATGGTGTCAAGACACAACATCGCTGTGCAGAAGACTGGCGGCAGACCCCCACCCACTCCACCCGAATTCACAGCATGGGAGCAAGAGGTCTTGAACATCCTGCATCCTGAGGGCCTCGCTGGAGTAGGCGGAGGAATGGACTCTGGTAAGTCTAATCCCAACTACTTCACCCCCCCCAACCACCAGCATGCCAACCCACACCCCCACCCTCACCCCCAACCCCCCAGCACACATCCTCCCTGCCAATGTCTCACCAGCACAACCCACCCAACACAACACCAATCCCTGAATGCCAACACAAACCATGGACACCCATCACCCAAGCATGACCACTGCACATACCCATCCCCCCCCACAAACCACCCTCACAACTCCTCCCACAAGGGAATGCCAGCACTGGGGGACAAGGGCACCCACAAATCGCACGCCATGGCACACACAGAAGCAATAACCATACTCTTTTACCCCTGCAGGGCCCGAACGCCAACACTCCGGCCAGGAGGGTCCAGATTTGTCCATCCCGCCCCCAGAACAGGCCCCTAGTGATGACAGCAGCTCTGTCGACCTAGAACCTGATGACCAGCCCGGACCATCGGGGACCTCTGGACAGTCGGTTCCCCACACACAGACACAGGCCACAGCAGACCCAACCCCCTCTGGGAATACCAGCACAGCTCCCACCCAGCGGGCCCATGCCTCTGTCTCCAGGACGCGGCAATCAGCGGTGTGTCCGCCACTACAGGGCACCCAGGCTGACCCACCACCCCAACAACAACAGGGACCTGGGGGCAGTGGTAGTGGGCACACCGTCCAGGGGACAGAGGCCCGGGGAAACAGGGGAACTGGGAGGGCTGCTGTGCGAGAGGGGGTTGACCGGCCCAGGGAACCCACTCTCCAAGAGGCCCTCACCACCATCATGGGAGCATACCACCACTCCCAGGAGACAATGGCGACGGTACTGTCCAGGTTCCAGGAGATCCAGGCACAGCAGGAGGAACGGTACATGGGGTTCAGAGACGAACTCAGGAACATCGGTACCGCAATGGGGACCATCGTCCTGGCCCTCAACCAGATAGTCACCACATTGCGGGACCATGTGGCACCCCAAAGGGCCCCTGTCAACAGCCCGGACGACGAACAGCCTACCACCTCCGCCGGCGCCAGTGGACAGGAGGCCCCCACACAACGACAGGCCACCAGAACCCCACCTCCTGCTGAAGATCAACCACCCCGCAAGCGGAACCTGAGATCACACAAGAAGACAGAGTAGGATGCCAAGACCCCCGCCAGCAAACGATACCCCCTGATGTCATCCCACTGTCCCACATTGTCACCCTGTCCAACCTTGAACTGCCCCTGCTCCATCCTTCCACAGGCATATGGGCAATGCACCTGTGCTACTGAGAACTGGACTCTGCCATGGACATTACTCCACCCCCACCCATCACCGTTTTACTATCATGGACCTATACGCAGCACTTAAAATAAATCACCAATTGCACTTCAAATGTCAGGAGTCTGCTTGTATTCTTTACAAATGTATTACACATAACGGTGCAATAATGTTCATTTACATTGTGATGACAACATACCAGTGTCAATAAGCATTAGTCCATGGGCAAACAAAGCAGAAGTCACGCTGTGGGTCATACAGCTCTGAAAAGGGAAGGGAAAGTCAAAAATCAGTTAAAAGGAACTGGGGGGAAACACAGAAAGTAGAGATGCAGGAGGCCAGAAGTAAATGTAAAATGGCGTGGGTGATTCTTACCTGTGTGCTACTGAAAATACTGTTGTATAACTGTGTCCCTGTTGTCCGTGTTGTCCCCATCGTCTTCCTCCTCTTCACTCTCCACAGGCTCCACAGCTGCTACAACACCACCATCTGGACCATCCTCCTGCAGGAAAGGCACCTGGCGTCGCAATGCAAGATTGTGAAGCATACAGCAGGCCACGATGATATGACACACCTTCTTTGGTGAGTACATTAGGGATCCACCTGTCATATGCAGGCACCTGAACCTGGACTTCAGGACCCCGAAGGTCCGTTCTATAATCCTCCTAGTTCGCCCATGTGCCTCATTGTACCGTTCCTCTGCCCTGCTCTGGGGATTCCTCACTGGGGTCAATAGCCAAGGCAGGTTGGGGTAACCAGAGTCACCTATTAGCCACACACGGTGTCTCTGTAGCTGTTCCATCACATAAGGGATGCTGCTATTTCGCATGACATACGCGTCATGCACTGACCCCGGGAACTTGGCATTTAGATGGGAGATGTACTGGTCAGCCAAACAGACCACGTGGACATTCATCGAATGGTAATTTTTCCTATTTCTGTACACCTGCTCATTGTCTTTTGGGGGTACTAAAGCCACATGGGTCCCATCAATGGCACCAATGATGTTGGGGATATGTCCAAGGGCATAGAAATCACCCTTCACAGTGGCCAAATCACCCTCCTCAGGGAAAACAATGTATCTCCGCATGTATTTCATCAGGGCAGACAACACTCTGGACAAAACCTTAGAAAACATATGCTGAGACATCCCTGATGACATGGCCACTGTTGTCTGAAAAGACCCACTTGCCAAAAAATCGAGTACTGACAGAACCTGCACCAGAGGGGGAATCCCTGTGGGTTGGCGGATGGGGGACATCAGGTCTGGCTCCAGCTGGGCACACAGTTCATGTATAGTGGCTCTGTCAAGTCGGTATCGAAGTATAATATGTCGTTCTTCCATTGTCGACAGGTCCACCAGCGGTCGGTACACGGGAGGATTCATCCTTCTCCTCGCAAGTCCCAGCGGACGGTGCCTAGGAAGGACAACATGGAGCACAGAGTCAAGCAACCCACAGGTTCGTTCACACAGCTTGCACAGTACACGAATCGCTATGCATTGAAAGGCTTGTATGAGTGGCAATGCAAGGCCTAGGCCTGTGTGATGCAGTAGCAATTAAGCCATGTGGGCCCTTGTAATGGCGGCTGCCTGACCTGAGAAGTGTGACAGAGGGATGTGAGGTCAACGCGCTGGCGTGGCACACCGTGGCGGTAGGCGGTCGAAGACCGCTGTGCGAAGGCGCATTGGTTAACATTGCACCCTATGGGTCTCAGGAGCCAATGACGATGTGCGCCTGTGGTCGCGGTACGCACCGCCGCGGTACGCACCGCCGCGGGCGTGACCGCCATTTTCTATCTGCTTAACCACTCGAGACCTGACCATCCACAGGAGAGGACCTATAATGCAAGTGCTGCTGTGACCTCGGTCTGGAAGAGACAATGGCTGCTGCGACTGGGGAAAGGGCCCCTGCCTTCACTTCAGAAGAGTTGGAGAAACTTGTGGATGGGGTCCTGCCCCAGTATGCGCTACTCTACGGTCCTCCAGACCAACAGGTAAGTACACTGGGTGCACGTTGAATGGGCTATGCCTGGGTTGTGTATGGTGGATGTAAGATGGTGGGGTGGGGAGCGAATGAGGAGTGCAAGGCACGACAGATGAGAGCATGTGCCACATGGCAGGGTTGGGGAGGGGGGGCAATCACATCTAACATGCAGAAAAATGTTGAAATTTCCTTTCCCACCCTGTACATGTCAAATAGGTCAGCGCCCATCAGAAAGTCGACATTTGGCGTGCCATCGCCAAGGAAGTCCGGGACCTGGGGGTCCACAACAGACGGGGCACCCACTGCTGAAAGAGGTGGGAGGACATCCGCCGCGGGACCAGGAAGACCGCCGAGTCACTGCTGGGGATGGCCTCCCAACGTAGGATGGGTGCCAGTCGTACCTTGACCCCCCTGATGTCCCGGATCCTGGCGGTGGCCTACCCCGATTTGGATGGGCGCGTGAGGACATCACAGCAGACACAAGGGGGTGAGTACCAGCACATTCTGCTATCTTTTCAAGCAGTGGAGGCGTCTGGGTGGGGGTGGAGGGCTGTGGGTGACATTAGGCCAGGGCGCTTTCTGTAGTGTAGTCCCCTCCTTTAGGCATGGCCCTGTGCCCCCGCCCCCCACCTCTGTAGGGTGCCAAGTACAGCAATCCATGGTCCAGCATCACCCATGTGCGCATTTGTTGTCCATAGACCTGTTGGCCTAGTCACAAGTACTGAGTAGTGTACCCCGATTGCGCGGCGTAGTGCACGAGGCTCCTGTGTCTGTCCTCTCCGCCAACGGTGTTAACAATGCATGCACTCAACCTATTTTTATTTCTCCCCCCACCCTTTTTCTTTATCTTCTTGTGCATGTGTGCATTAGCATCATCAGGCGGAGGAGAATTGGCATCGGAGCACGAGGGAGCTGCAACTCACAAGGCCCCGGTGGGCCATGGTACAGACACCGAGGTCACCAGTGATACGGAGGGCGAGGGGAGCACCACAACGGGGACCCGTGGTGACACCAGCAACACCGACACGTCCTCGGAAGGGATCTCCCTAGCGGTGGCGGCAACATCCGGGCCCCCCGCCTCTACAGGTACAGCCACCACCCAGCGCACCAGCTCCGCCCTCCCAGCAGCCCCTCAGCCTTCGCTCCGTGCCCGCTCGCCCAAGAAGGCGGGCATCTCCTTCGCCCCAGGCACCTCAGGCCCTGCCCCTGTTTCCCCTGCTGCCCTCAGTGAGGAGGTCATTGACCTCCTACAGACCATCATTGTTGGGCAGTCTATCCTTTTGAATGCCATCCAGGGGGTAGAGAGGGAGGTGCATCGGAGCAATGCATACCTGGAGGGCATTCATTCGGGTCAGGCTGCCCATCAACGATCGTTCAATGCTCTGGCCTCAGCACTGACGGCAGCCATTGTCCCTGTTTCCAGCCTCCCTCTTCTAACTGCCTCCACCCTGTCTCTGTCTCCTGTTCCTCAGCCTATCCCATCCACACCATCAGACCAGCCTGCACACACCTCAACACCCAAGGGCAGCTCATCCAGACATAAGCACCACAGATCACACAAGCATTCTCCCAAGCAACACTCAGATCCAGACATGCCAACAGTCACTACCACCTCTGTGTCCCCCTCCTCCTCGTCTCCCTCCTCCCTCCCTGTGACGTCTCCACTCACACCTGCATGCACACCACCATCAGCCAATACTTCCATCACCAGCACACCCTCCAGTACAGTCCGCACAGGTGCAGTCACCACCCCCACTGCCATTTACACGTCCCCTGTGTCCTCTCCCACTGTGTCTGTCACCCCCTCTTCCAAGACACACAAACGCAGACAGCCACCCACCCAACAGCCAACCACCTCACGACAGCCTACGTCACAAGCACCTGCACCCAAAGACAGCACACCTGACTCTCCTACAACCACATCCTCTTCCTCCACTCCCATACCCACTACACCTACACTTTACATTGGTCCTAAAAAACTTTACCTCTCCAAACTTAACCTCTTTGCCCCACCTGACCCACCCCCTCCATCTGCTAAGAGTCCCAAGAGCATCTCAGCCACCACCAGCCCTGCTTCAAGTGTCACCATTGTGCACGGGTTTTGGAGTCCACCCTTTCCCAGCACTGATACATCGGCCAGCAGCAAGGGGACAGCCAGCCCCCCCCCTGGAAAGAGGACCCGTAAAATCAAGGGCCGCCGCGAGAAGACTGACATGGCTGCCCCCAAGGAGCAAAGTCCTGGGCCGTCACCTGCCACAACATCCAGGGGAGGCAAGGGCCAGAGAGCCTCATCGAAGGAGGGCAAGGGCAGCAGGGCAGAGAAGTCAGCCAGCTTGGGCGCGGACCAGGAGGGCCCCACAAGCCCCATCCCGGGTGTGAGGGAGGACACCCACGGGCCCAGGACTCTGTCACAGAAGGGTCCAGCAACTGCACGGTCGGAGGGCGACTAAGCAGGGAGTGCTGGCCAGGTCTGGCTCCCTTGAATGACTGGACAAGCGCTGCTGAAGAGGGCCCCGCCGTGCAGAAAGGCACTGCTGAAGAGGGCCCGCCGTGCAGAAAGGCACCGCTGAAGAGGGCCCCGCCGTGCAGAAAGGCACCGCTGAAGAGGGGCCCGCCGTGCAGAAAGGCACCGCTGAAGAGGGCCCCGCCGTGCAGAAAGGCACCGCTGAAGAGGGCCCCGCTGTGCAGAAAGGCACCGCTGAAGAGGGCCCCGCCGTGCAGAAAGACACCGCTGAAGAGGGCCCCGCCGTGCAGAAAGGCACCGCTCCGCTGGGCCCGCCGTCTTAAGCACCGCTCCGCTGGGCCCTTCCTGTCAAGCACCGCTCCGCTGGGCCCGCCGTCTCAGGCACCGCTCCGCTGGGCCCTGCCGTCTCAAGCACGGCTCCGCTGGGCCCTTCCTGTCAAGCACCGCTCCGCTGGGCCCCGCCGTCTCAAGCACCGCTCCGCTGGGCCCCGCCGTCTCAAGCACCGCTCTGCTGGGCCCCACCGTCTCAAGCACCGCTCCGCTGGGCCCCGCCGTCTCAAGCACTGCTCCGCTGGGCCCTTCCTGTCAAGCACCGCTCCGCTGGGCCCCGCCGTCTCAAGCACCGCTCCGCTGGGCCCTTCCTGTCAAGCACCGCTCCGCTGGGCCCCGCCGTCTCAAGCACCGCTCCGCTGGGCCCTTCCTGTCAAGCACCGCTCCGCTGGGCCCCACCGTCTCAAGCACCGCTCCGCTGGGCCCCGCCGTCTCAAGCACTGCTCCGCTGGGCCCTTCCTGTCAAGCACCGCTCCGCTGGGCCCCGCCGTCTCAAGCACTGCTCCGCTGGGCCCTTCCTGTCAAGCACCGCTCCGCTGGGCCCCGCCGTCTCAAGCACCGCTCCGCTGGGCCCTTCCTGTCAAGCACCGCTCCGCTGGGCCCCGCCGTCTCAAGCACCGCTCCGCTGGGCCCCGCCGTCTCAAGCTCCGCTGGGCCCTTCCTGTCAAGCACCGCACCGCTGGGCCCCGCCGTCTCAAGCACCGCTCCGCTGGGCCCCGCCGTCTCAAGCACCGCTCCGCTGGGCCCTTCCTGTGAAGCACCGCTCCGCTGGGCCCTTCCTGTCAAGCACCGCTGGCCCATTGACAGTGCCGGTTCTGTGTTGAGCTAGTGTTCACGCTGCACTCGGTGCACCCTGCCTCCTCCATTACCTGTGGAGTCTGTAATCCACCTGATGGCCTGTGTCTCTGCACTCCCCAGGATGGCACAGTGGGCAGACCACCCACTGTAGAGACTTGTGAGACTGTGGCTTTGCACTCCCCAGGATGGCACAGTGGGCATGGTGGACCCTTCGTGGATCTGGCGTCGTGGACTCATGTGGCTGAGGTGCCCCCCCTTCCCTTCCCCCTGAGGTGCCTGTAGTTTTGTCATCTGATGCCCCAGCAGTGTTCTCTCCAACGGACTCAGGTCTCCTGTGTGGGATTTGCCCATGTGTTGATACACTTTGGCCCACGGACAGTGGAAATTTAAGTGACTGTGCAGGACTTATTGCCTATGTTTATCGGTTTCGCAATGTTCTTACTTGATTTTTTACAATTCATATTGCTATTTTACCATGACTTCAAAGAACCTCTTTTATACATAAATTTTGTTTCTCACTTTAATTATGTCTTTGCATTATTCCGGGGGGTTTGGGTGGTGTCACTGTGACTTGGTGCTCTGCATTGGTGTGTAGATAGTTGGGGGGGGGGTCGCATATGTGTGTGCCCGTAAGCTTTCCTCCTCCCCCCTCCCGTGTGTCGTAGGTGCAGTACTCACCGTTGTAGTCTGCGCCGGCGTTCGTACTCGTGGTAGAGGAGCAGGTAGACAATAGCTGGTAGGATGTTTAATTCAGGTTCCATGCTGTTCTCCGTCCTCGTGGAGTGTGTATAGGTGAGCGTTTTCCCGTTCGTAGTCTGTTTCCGCCGTGTTTTTATCGGCGGGGCTCCCGCCCCGGAAAAGGTGGCGGATTGGTGAGTTGTGATAGTGTGGGCGGTACATTGTCTGCTGCCTGCCTGTTGGCGGTGACCGCCGCGCTGTTTGTGTGTCCCGCCGTGGCGGTCGGAGTGTTAAGGTGGTGGGCTGTGTTGGCAGTTCCCGCCAGGGTCAGAATTCCATTTTTTGGACCCCCTGCCTGTTAGCGGGTTGGCCGCCGCTTTATCACCGACCGCCATGGTTGGAATGACCCCCTATGTGTGACAAGATTTCCTTATAAGCAGCAAATGGATAGCAGAAGTGCCCCAGGTATGACTAGAATTGCTCACATGACATCCCCTGCACATGGCAGGCCATGTCCTAAGTCCAGCCACACCCATGTTCCCTGTCTCACCCCACCCTTCTTCAGAGGTCCCTGGAATGGGAATATGTGTACCCAGATAATACCTCCTCTACACACACCCAGACTTACAATGTGAATCCAGTGTGCTTCCCTCTTTATTATGGGATGCCATAGTCATTGTACTTTTGTCTGCATGGATGTCGGGTTAAATAATGCACTGCCTTGTAGTCTGTAGGACCTGTAATCACCTGTACATTGCTTCCCATGTGAAAGGTACTGTTGGCCCTTTGAACTTGAATCTCACCCACAGGACTTGTGAGAGACTGATGCTGCACACACCTGTGAGCACCTCCATGGAGACCAGCCATACGAACATGCACTGCCCTTGCAGCTGCCTGTAACAGCATAGAAGCTGCCATTTTATCTATAACACTATTATGCATTGCAGTAAAAATCAGCTGTGTAACACAGCCCTTGGGTTATTGTGTTACGTTCCAACACACAGGTGAAACACAGTTTTAATTTTCCACAGTGTTGTTCCACCTTTGACCAGTCTCAGTCTGACCACTGTGTGTTTGCCTTTTTACATTTTTGGATCCTGATTGATCCTGCATCCTGTTAGCCTGACTGGTTCTTGTCTTTGCGTTACCATAATGGTTCCCTGTGGCTACATTTGTATCATAGTTGCTTTCCCAGCCCTCACTTTCCTCCTGGGGTATTGTGTCAGGTCGGTCTACAATGCATACTCAAATACATTGTATAGCATAATCAGTTTACTTATCGTACCATGGAGGGGAACTTGTCTCCAAATAGCCGAATCATGGCCTATCCCTTGTCTGGGTTTCATGTATGCATGAGTGACAAATAGTGACAGTGTACCATGGCTGTATGCATGGATTGGGTATGGTGCCTCCAGCACAACAAACAACGTCAGATAATGTGCATGAAATGTCAACACATGTTAGGACCCTGACAGTACACACGCTGATTCATATTGCCCCCAACAGATTGATGGGGCTTGTGTAGTGAATAGCTGTGAGATTAATCAGCACAGAGGCACTGATGTTCCCGGATGCAGTGGGAATTTTAGAGGCCAATCTGTGTACAAATGTTGTGAGGACACCTGCCGGTATAAGCATCCTGAGACATTAACTTTGTCAGCACACAAGGTTGCCCTGTTGTCAGTCTCATAACACGTCTGCAGTGACAGAGCTGGACTATCCCCATGTGTGTTGTCAATTCCTCATTGGCTTTCCTTCAATTGATCTGCAAAGGATACTTTGTAGATGCTGGAAATGGCTCCACAGACTCATGACTAGACCTGCAAGTAACTGTGACAACGTAGACCCCAATAATTATACAGGCTAAACATTGGCCCACACACATGAACCAGACACCTCTGTGCATTTTACCACTGGAAATATGTGAACGTGTGCTGCTTGGTCTGCTGGTCCTCCACTGCCACAGGAGAGACATGGCTCATTTACATGATTCCAACTGTGGCTTGACATTACATTTGTGTATTACATTTGGGACTTGGTGTCGCATACACGGTACCCACATAGCATTATCCCATGCCTGACTCATGGTGAGTAAACAAACAAGTGCCTAGGAAGTAGTATCCAACATTCTAGGACATGTGATGGCTAAGTTTAGGAACATTGCCATGAACAACAGTCTGCTATCTATCCTGTGCATGCTTTGTCATTGGTGGTGATTATGTTCCAAAAAACCTAGGAAGTGCACACAGCAGTTGTTGCTACGTGTATGACTAACACATGTCCTCTCTCATTTCCACACTGAGTAGCATCTGAGGGTGAACACATTGACTCCACCTGTATACAAGCAGATTTGCCTAAATGTGTGTTGTGATGGTCACACAGTGGGACTACAACAATAGTAGGAGCCAAATCACACACATTGACCCATAGGCATTGAGTTACTGTATTGAGTTATGTCGCTTTGCTATCCTCTCTTGACGCAAAACATGCCCAAACTGGATAATATCTAATTGTATTCCACAGGTTTGCCCATCTATTGCGTCAGTGAAGAGTGCAAATCTGGTACAACAAGTAGAGGATCATGGTCCGCAGTTGTATGATCTGTCACATGTGCCAATACACCGGAATGCCCAATGTTGGTGCAATCAGCCTATCTCTGTATTGTCACAACTGTCATGTACTATTACAAATGAGAAATTACCCAAACCCAGTTAAAGACAGAAATTTTGAAGCATAGGCGTCAAAAAAGATGCACATGCGTAAAAAAATGACTCATTTGCGTCAAAATATGATGCACATTACCATGAAACATCCATTGGCCCTGAGCGGTAATTCCCACACTGTACCCCCTGAAATTGGTTAAGTATGAAACATATTTCAAAATATGGATGCGGGGGTATTTCTAAGCATGTGCATCAAAAAGAAAATGATGCACAGACTGTAAGCGTCATAATATTTTGACGCACAACAATAAAAACGCACCGCATTTGAGGCAGGAAGTGATGTAATAGGATGTTCTGTTTACAGAATTGGTACAGTGGGTGTACTTTCACTTTCACTTTCCAGTCTGTGATATTTTCTGACTGTGTGGCTGTGTTTTGACTTGTCTCTCTGTGCATTTTGTGAATTTGTCTCCAGTGTGGTCTTTAAATTGTCTTTTTGTGTTTCATAACTGTCTGTGGTATCCAGTGTGGGTGTTTGTTTGGTCACTTCTGGTGTCAACATTTGTCTTTGTCGTGTTGGGAGTCTGTTGTGGGTAGTGTTAGTTTGGGGATAGTTGGGCTGTGTTCTGTTAGTTATTTTGTATTTCCCTGTCCTACTTTCCCTCTATTCTCCTCTGTACCCCTTTATTCCCTTTTGTTAGTGCAAGCATGTTGGGTAGGCCTCGTCTTGGCAGGATGGGAGAGGAGGAGCTGGGTGGCTTTATTTGGCTGGTGTGCCACTTCCTGCCGTTAATGATTGAAGCAGATGGTTGTGTGATACAGGACTATCACACAGAGGCAAGAAGGCTCCAGTGGGCAAAGGTGTTGTACCATCTACAGCGAATCTACAACACACCACACAGTAACCACCAGCTGAAACACCGTTGGGCTGACCTGGTTGCCCAGGAGCAAGACCTGCTGGGCCACCTGGGGATTGTGATTGGTGGCCCTGTTGGTGATTACAAATCAGAGTAATGTGCACATTTAAATGCTCTGTAGTGACAGTAGCTGATTTGATCATATGCTGCAGGCAATGTTTTTGAACATATGGAATGCTAGTTAAACATACATACATACATACATATTTCAACTTTATTAGCACCGCATTTGCGTCATGTTTTGAAGCAAGAGTGGTGCAAACTTACAAAATACAGTTGAATTTTGTAAGTTTGCGCCGCTTTTGTTTCAAATAGCAGCACAAATGAAGTGCAAAAATGTATAAATATGGGCCACAGTTGCCTGTAAGATATACAATAATGCCTACACATTACCGTCATTTGTTGACGCAACAGCTAGACTAAATTTCAAAACACAACAGGAGCTTGTAAATTAGTGCTGCCTTCACGTCAATTGATGATGCTAATGTGGCTCTAACATATGTTTCATGCATGGTCTGTGAGTGTATCAGGAAACAAAAGTTTTAAATCTAGATTTTTACAGTTAATATACTGTTCCTCGATGTTTTGTGATACATGTCTGAACTGGATTCTGACACATATGTAACAAGGTATAGCTGACCTCAGGTAACATCTTAGAGTGATATTTGGAGTTTGTAGTGCCACATTTAAATTAGCGATGGGTGGTAAAAGGTATGCACACAGGTTCATATCCCTATGGTTGGTGCAACTTACCATAGCTGTGGCACATCAAATGAAGAAAATTATACAAATTGAGGGCTAACAACTGTCCCTGGAACTCTGTACATTGTACCCGTGTGTCTTAAATTGGTCTTAGTCACAATGTCTGGGTGACTGGTACTGCAGTCCTCCCGGAAAGTGGATTGGCATGTCTCTCATGGATACAAATGATGAGAGGAATACACGCCATGAATTAGTCTGCTAACTAATGAAGGAGCATGTTTGCCACCACATGATAGTTAGGGCCACTGCATGTGTGCAGATATGTGTGTCTAACTCATTGGAGTCCCCGGGTCTGTACATGTTTGCAGTGGTATGTAGGATGCAGTATCATCGTGTCTGAGAGGCTTGACTTTCTGAGTTAATATTACACATATTATTTGTATTTGGAAGTGTTGTACACAACACAGACATTGAACACATTTCTCCGTTCAATGCCTTAAAGGTGGACCTGCACCCTACATTATCGGAGAGGTGGCTCGATTTGCGGACCCAGACATCTCCAGTAAGTGTTGATATTTCTGTTCTGTGTTGTGTTTGCTAATGATGTGTGATTGACTCCTGTGTGTTGGACACATAGCAAGGTGTGATGCGCTGGTCAATGATCAGATATGTTCTTTGAGTGGAGTATAATTTTTTCCCCATCTTTGAGTTGCCCAATCATTAGCGTATTGTCATAATTTGGGACTGTAGGTCAGTCCTGTAGGCACGGCAATGTGAATAGGGCTGAGTTATGTGGATAAAACATAAAAACACAAAATGTAGCAGTGGACCATATTAGTGATTTAGTCAGCAAGTCAGACCCTGTTTCTCCCAGAATAGGGATGCCAAAGTCTTACCCACAGACTTCAGCTTCCCTATTCACCAATTAACATGTTTGACTGTATGTTTAACTTCCTAGCAGCATGTAGCTCCACATGTTGTGCTACGAGCATGAGGCACTTGAGTACAATGGCCTGGGTGTGCATACAGCTCATGGCCAGATGTGTGCTTGCATCTATCTGCTTGTTGTAAGTCATTGGTTACTGGTAGGAAATGATGTTGTCAATGGTCTGCATTTCTAAAGATAAGTGTTGATGGTATTGTCCAAGGTTTGGGTGTATCCTAGTTGGACTTCCTCCTTACCTATGGTGTGCTGGCCAAACCCATGTACAGCTGTCCAAAGCTTCCTGGGTGACCTTGCTGTTTGAAATTATTTGTTGCTTGTCCATCCCCACCAGGCACAGGCATAGGGTTGTGAATAGTGTGCCTAGGACTGATGATCCAAGTTTAGTAAATAGACATGTAAATCTGTAAATCACTTGTCCAAACCTAGGATACCCACTCATGATTAGCAACTGCATTCTATCCTGGCAATTCCATTTACAACTCGCGGATCTTGTGGCCCTAGATTGTCATCAAGAACATAATAATTTGTTGGCCTGTCAGTGGTGGAGGATTTGCATTGTTTTTACATGACAAATGGCTGAACAATGATGCCAAAGTCAATCCAGTTGTTACCCATCTTTTAGAGTTTTGCTGTGCTGTTTGATGATAGGCCATGTGTAGGCTGGCTTGGCATGTACTGCCTCAGGGACAATCAGTGATCTGTATGATGATATGGCCTGTTTCTGGTACATTGGATGTATTGTCTGATTTACTTCTGGAGTCATTTCACACAATGAAGTACCTAATGTTTGGTTTTCTATTTGTCTTAACAGCTGCCAATATGACTCCCACCCAGATTCGAGAGTTTCAGGCCAAGGCGATGCGTTACCGCCACATTCTGGATGTGGAGTCAGGGCTCCGCAACATGGCATCGCCATGAAAGAGCCTCTGGAGTGTGGAGAGCATTTGCCCAAGGGGGCCCTTCGGTTTCCACCACAGCTACCAGCACCACCACTACCACCCAGGTGGCACCAACATTGGCAGGCACCTTTGCTGGAGTGTCAACAGTCACAGCTCCAGGACCTGTCACAGCACCACCTGCACCTCCTCCTACAGACATGGCACCCACAAGAGCCCATACTTCCTCCTCTGGCACCCAGACCACCCTTGCTGCAGTCATAGACCCTGCAGCTTTTCTACAGATGCAACGGAACTTGGACCGTGTGTTGCGGAAAATGACCAGGCTGTACCAGGAGGTGGCACAAGCAAATCGGAGGGTGCGGGCCATCAAAAAGACCATGCGGAGGACCAACTTGTAGGCATTATACTCAGCCATGATTACCTCCCCTCCCTCCTCTTTACTGGTTCTTTAAATTAGTGGGTTTAGGGGGCTTAGTGTTAGGTTAGTTAAAGGCTGTTAGTTTGGTTGTAGTAGTGGGTGGGGGTTGAAGGTATCATACTTTTTATAACTGTTTTTTATTATGTGTGTGGGTGGGTAGGTGGGGGACGATGTTGGGGTTTTGGTGTTTTAAAATATATATATATAATATAAAAAATATATATATATATATATGTTTAGTATAAGATAGTATGTGTTTTTGTTAGCACATGTTGTCCTCCATGTGTCCCGTCTTATAAGGGGGATGGGGGGTTGATGTTTAGATCGTTTTGTTAAATGTGATAAGTACGTTTAGCTTAGGTTAGTTAGGGCCAGTTGTGGGTAATGTGTAGCGCTGGTTTGCATCAAAAAGTATAAATGTGGGCCAAAGTCTTTTGCCATTTGTGCAGCAAAATCTTTCAGCATAGGGTTGACACAGTGTCATTCTCGTCGAGCTGTAAAATGACAAAAGCCATTTACCACTCCAGGCATGGTATTGCAGCTTTGGACTGGTCAAATACCATCCAAGTCAAACTGGAATGTGTAAAGCAACCCCTGACAAGTGTTTCACTCTCATTAGAGCTCTTCAGAGGGGTTTAGCTTTGTCCAGGCACAAGGTAGCACCCAGTAAAAACTAAAACAAGACCCTTTCAGCGTTAGAGTGACACATAAATTATGCAAAATACAAGCAAGAACTCTGGGTAGTTCCCAAATTTAGGTGGAGCACTATACAACACCAGAGACACTCTAGATTTGCTCACCTCAAATGTCTGTTTCTCTAATAAAGTTTTTAAACATAGCATCAGCATAGTGTTATCCACGCCGAGCTGGATAGAGACAAAGGCCCGCATTACAACCCTGGTGGTCGGTGTTAAAGCAGCGGTAATACCGCCAACAGGACGGCGGAAAAGAAAATGGAATCACGACCATGGCAGAACCCGCCAACATAGACAGCCACTTTAACACTCTGACCGCAACGGCGGTAGAAACAAACACCGTGGCGGTAACCGCCAACAGACAGGCGGAAGACAAGGTTCCACCCATTGTATTACAAGAGGCCTATCCGCCACCTTTTCCGGGGCGGTACCAGCGCTATCAAAAGCACAGTGGAAACAGGACTTGGAAGGGAAACCACTCACCTCTTGACACCCAATGAGGAACCAGGACGCCATGGAGCCCGAACTACAGCTCCTGCCCATGCTGGTCTTCCTTCTCTTGTATCAGGAGCAGCAAAGATGCCGTTGACGACCACAGTGAGTACTGCACCTAGCATACAGGGTAGGGGGGAGGGAAAAGAGAGTGACACACACACTCAACACCCCCACCCCCAGCCTCACCCACAACACCATAAACGCAAATACATGCAGCAACATTACATATACACCCCGTCACCCCCTGGAAGAATGCAAGGATAAAAGAAAATAATTGTAACAAGTGTAATCAATAAAAATCAGACAGGCAATTTAAAAAATCAGTATATACAAATATGTACACAAACTACACAAGTCTGGATATTAATCAACTCATTGTCCATGGATCAGTGTCCCAAAATACATGGGCGAAGCTCACACAAGATACCTGAATCGAAATGGAGAGAACACTGCTGGGGCATCAGATGGAAAATAAACAGGCACCTCAGGGGGGGGGGGGGAGGCACCTCAGCCGGATGAACGGACGACGCCACTGTTCCACGAGGGGGCTCCATGCCCACTGCTGTATCCTGGGGAGTGCAAAGCCACAGTCTCTCAAGTCTCTCCAGTGGTTGGTTTGCCCACTGCTGTATCCTGGGGAGCGCAAATCCACAGTCTCTCAAGTCCTTCTGGTAGGTGGTTTGCCCACTGTTGTATCCTGGGGAGCGCAAAGCAACTGTCTCTCAAGTCCTTCCAGTGGCTGGTGTGCCCAATGCTGTATCCTGGGGAGTGCAAAGCCACAGTGTCTCAAGTCTCTCCACTGGGTGGTTTGCCCACTGCTGTAGCCTGGGGAGTGCAAAGCCACAGTCTCTCAAGTCTTTCCAGTGGGTGGTTTGCCCACTGCTGTATCCTAGGGAGTGCAAAGCCACAGTCTCTCAAGTGGATGTCAGTCTCCACTGGTTCTGGAGGGGGAATTGTGCCCAGAGTTCTTCATCCTGCCAAGGACTGAGGTAGTGGATGTGAATCTCCACTGGTTCTGGAGGGGGCTTTGTGTCCAGAGTGCTTCATCCTGCCAAGGACTGAGGTAGTGGATGTGAATCTCCACTGTTTCTGGAGGGGCTTTGTGTCCAGAGTGCTTCATCTTGCCAAGGACTGAGGTAGTGGATGTGAATCTCCACTGGTTCTGGAGGGGGTTTTGTGCCCAGAGTGCTTCACATGCAGTGTAGCAGGTCCCATTACCTCACCTGGGTGTGTGTGCCACAAGATTGCCTGGGAACAGGTAGCATGATCTGCCATGGAGGCAGAGACACACTCCACCCAGCTGCGACTTCGCCTGCCACCTTCAGGTACAAACAGTGCTGGGAGTCATGCCTCGTGGACTCTGAGCAGGGTCCAGTACATCTCCTGCAGCCTCGGACAGCTGCACACTGGGGATGATTGCCATGTCAGCTGTGGTGGCACTGTCTGAGCACGTCGCGGGGCTGGTGGTTGCGGTGGTGTCTGTGGTGGAGGTGCTGGCGGTGATGCATGTGTCTGCACCTGTTGAGGGACACAGCAGGACGTCTCATGCAGCCTTGGATGGCTGCCCACTGGGGATGATGCTGGGGACTGTTGCTGAGGCAGCAGACATGCAGGTGGCGGTGCTGGTGGCGGAGCTGGTGGCAGTGCAGGTAGCGGTGTCCACCGCATTACAGGTTGATGTTATGGTTGACAGAAGGGGTGACTCTGGTCCCTCAGCTGGAGCCACCATGCCCGGTCCTGACCTACTCTTCTGCTTGTGTCCCTTCCCCACCTTTGATGTTGCTGCTGGTCTCTTGCCACTGTCCCCATTTGGTTTGGAGGAGCCCTTGCTTGCTGGTAGGTGCGGCTTCTCCCTCTGGCATGTGGGCACCTTCTTCACATTGGCAGGAGACGGAATGGCCTGCTACTTGGCCTCACTAGGTGGCACACTGGCAGCCCTGATGGGTGGCGCCCGCGATGACACCGGAGTTGCTGGGACCACTGTGCTTGAGGATTTGGTGGCTGAGGTGCTGGGCTGGGACCTGGACAGCATGGCCCTAGGGGAAGGACGGGGAGGAGGTGTAGGGAAGAGGTCAATGTTAGCCAGGAAAAGTTTCTTTGACACACTGGGACAGGAAGATGGAGGGGGTTTGGGAGTGGAGGAAGAGGTAGTGGTTGTAGGAGGTGTATGTTTGCTGAATTTAGGTGAAGGTGTATGGGCCGGAGGCTGTTGTGAGTTGGATGACTGTTGGGTGGGTGTGTGCCTGCGTTTGTGTAGTTTGGGAGGAGGGCTCACAGACACGCTGGGAGAGGACACAGGGGATGTGTGAATGGTAGTGGGGGTGGTGAGTGCATGTGAGCAGTGTGTGGTGATGGGCTTGCTGGTGATGGAGGTAGTGGCTGAGGATGTAGTGCATGCAGGTGTGAGTCGAGACAAGACAGGGAGGGAGGAGGAGGACGTGGAGGAGAGGGATACAGTGGACGCAGTGGATGTTGGTGTGTCTGCATGGGGATGGTGCTTGTGTGAGTGCCTGTGGGATGTGTGGTGCTTATGTTTGCGAAGTCCTCTCCTGTGTGTTGATTAGTGTGCATGCTGGTCTGATGGTGTGCTTGGGATAGCCTGAGATACAGGGGATTGGGTCTGGGTAGAGGAAGTTGGAGGGGAGAGGCTGGACACAGGGACAATGGCTGCTATCAGTGCTGAGGCCAGAGCCTAAAATGCTCTCTGTTGGGCCGCCTGGCAAGAATTGATGCCCTCCAGGTATGCATTTCTTTGCTGCAAATGCCTTTCAACACCCTGGATGGCATTCAAAATGGTAGATTGCCCAACAGTGAGGGATCTCAGGAGGTCAATAGCCTCCTCACTGAGGGTAGAAGGGCTGACTGGGGCAGGGCCTGAGGTGCCTGGGGCGAAGGAGATGCCCACCCTCCTGGGTGAGTGGGCACGGGAACCATGCTGAGGGGCTACTGGGAGGGCGGTACCGGTAGGGGGGGTGGCCGCTGTACCTGTTGATGCGGTGGGCACAGAGCTGCCTGCCACTGCAAGGGAGCTCCCATCAGAGGAGGAGTCGCTGTCGCTGGTGTATGCTCCTGTCCCCGTCGTGGAGCTCCCCTCGCCCTCCATCCCACTGGTGACTTCATTACTTCACCCTCCAGGGCCATGTGGGATGTAGCTCCCTCCTGCTCCGGTGCCACTGCTCCTCTGCTACATGATGCTAATGCACGCAAGAACAGGGTGACAAAACAAAAAGGGGGGGGTACAGAAGAGAAACATGGTCAGTGCATGCAACACCACTACCGTTGGTGGACACAACACACAGGGAGCAGCCCTATGCACTAAGCCATGCACTAACAGTGCAGGGGAAAACCATATGCCCAAGGCGGACTCTGTCTAGACGCATTTCATGCACAGCTGGAACCCATGGGAGCCTGACTAGGTGTAGAGGACAAATACCACCTTTGGGGTTGGAGTGGTAATGAGGCTGCAAAACAATGGATCTACCTTTGTGCGTCTGCCCTGGCCTAGGGGAACCGACAGGCCACCACCCCTACCCAGGCACCTTGTCAAGTGCGCAGAGTCAGCAGAATGACAGTGTACTCACCACCTTGTGGCTGCTGTGATGCCGTCAAGCATCTATCCAACTCCAGATATACCACCGCCTTGATCCGGTACATCAGGGGGGTCATGATGCGACAGGCACCCCTTCCACGTTGGGAGGCAATCCCCAGCTGGGCCTCTGCCGTCTTCTTGCTCCGACGGCGCAGGTCCTCCCATCTTTTCCAGCAGTGGGTGCTCCGTCTATGGTAAACCCCCAGGGTCCGCACTCCCTTGTCGATGGCACACCAAATGCCCTTCTTCTGGTGGGCACTGACCTAGAGGAAAAGTGAAGTGAGAATGGATGTTACTCTCCCTTACAGTTCTTCTCACACATTGCCTAAGAACCTCCCACCCTGGCCCAGACATACATACACACACACTATCCTCACATGCTGGCCTGTCACCCCTCCCTCTTCCATCCACGACACTCCATACAATCATGTGCCATCCACCATGCTCACAGTGTACTCACCTGTTTGTCTGGAGGACCGTACAGTTTCGTGTACTGGGGGAGGACCCCATCCACTAGTTTTCCAAATCCTCCAAAGTGAAGGCAGGGGCCCTTTCCCCAGACACTGTAGCCATTTTCGCTTCCAGACACAGGTCACAGCAGCACTTGCAGTGCTGGTCCTCTCCTGTTGAAGGTGAGGTATCAAGTGAGGGAACAGACAGAAAACGTCACCGCCGGCGTACATCGTCATTGGCTCCTGGAACCCATAGGGCCCAATGTTAACCAATGCTGAATTGCGCCGCGGTCTTCGACCGCCTACCGCGACGGTGTGCAACGCCAGCGCAGTTACCTCATTTCCCCTTGTCCCACCTTACAGGTCAGGCAGCCGCCATTTCAGGGGGCCACATGGCAGGCCAAATAACTGCGTCAAACCAATTTAGGTCAGGAATACGAACAGACAAAGGCACATAGAGAAAATGTAACGTTTTCGCAAAACAACACTGTGATACCTAAGTGTTGTATGACCCTCTGCTCACTGTTCTCCTCCATAGGGCACGTCCACTGGGGCAGGTGATGAAATGGCGGCATCCTCCGGTGTACAGACCCCGGGTGGACCTGACAACAATGGAAGACAGACACATAATTATCACTTACAGACTTGATTGTGCAACAATACAGGAACTGTGTTTCCAGTGGGAGCCTGACCCGATGTCAGCTATCCACCATCCCACAGGAATACCCCCTTTAGTGCAGGTCATGTCTGTATTCCATTTCCTGGCCAGTGGGTCTTTTCAAACAACAGTAGCCATGGCATCAGGGATGTCCCAGCCAATGTTCTCTAACGTGTTGTCCAGAGTGTTGTCTGCCCTGCTGAAACACATGCGCAGCTACCTCGTTTTCCCTCAAGTGGAGGATTTGCCCACAGTGAAAGGTGACTTCTATGCCCTGGGACATATCTCTAACATCATTGGTGCCATTGATGGTACACATGTGGCATTTATCCCCCCCACAGGAATGAACAGGTGTACAGAAACCGGAAAAGCTACCATTCTATGAATGTGCAGATGGTGTGTTTGGCAGACCAGTACATCTCCGGTGTGTATGCCAAGTATCCTAGCTCAGTGCATGACGCTTACCTTTTGAGGAATAGCAGCATCCCTTATGTGATGGGACAACTCCAGAGGCACTGTGTGTGGCTAATAGGTAAGCCTAAAGTCCCCACACAGTTTAATTTGCTGTCTGGGTATGGGAGATTCCCTAATGTTTGGAGTTGTCCCTCGATATTTGCAGGTGACTCTGGTTACCCCAAACCGTCATGGCTACTGACCCCAGTGAGGAATCCCAGGACAAGGGCAGAGGAACGCTACAATGAGGCACATGGGCAAACTAGGAGGATAATAGAGCGCACCTTCGGCCTCCTGAAGGCCAGATTCCGGTGCCTCCATCTGACAGGTGGCTCCCTATACTACTCACCGAAGAAGGTGTGCCAGATAATCGTGGCCTGCTGTATGTTGCACAACCTGGCTTTGCGACGGCATGTGCCTTTTCTACAGGAGGATGGGCCTGATGCTGGTCTTGTGGCAGCTGTGGAGCCTGTGGACAGCGAAGAAGAGAAGGCAGAAGAAGAAGATGTAGACAACTGAAACAACATCATCATGCAATACTTCCAGTGAGACACAGGTAAGAAGATGGAACTGCTTCCCACATCTCATACTATTGTAGAACCTAGCATAAGTCTGCCTTTTTACCTCTGTGAATGGACCCTGACTTGTCACTTTGGCTTTCCAGTCCACAGATCTGGGTCCCAAATTGTGCACTCTGCTATGTTTACTTGTGGCCTACAGCTGTGTAACATTGGTATGTGCACAAGTACATTGACATTGCTATATTCTAGAGATTTTGCAATTACACATTTGTGAAAGCACAGACTGACTCAAGATTTGTTGGTGATTTAAGGGTGTTTATTTCTATGCAAATAAGTGGAGGGGGGTGAAATGGGCTGGGGTGATGGTGGAGGAATGTCCATGGCAGATTCCAGTATCTTGGTCTCACAGGTGCATTGTCCAAAGGGCATAGGAAGTGGAGCTATGGCAGTTTAAGGTGGACAGGGTGACCAAGTGGGACAGAAGGGTGACATTCAGGAGGGTCTTATTTCCTGGCTGTGGTCTTGGCAATGTTCTCTGTCTTGTTCCTGGATGTCAGGGACCGTTTGTGGGGTGGTTCTCCTTCTGCAGGGGGTGGGGTGCTACTGGCCTGTTGGTCCTGTGGCGGTGCTTCCTGTCCACTAGCGCCAGCGGAGGTGGAGGGGTGTTCATCGTCCAGGATAGTGTCAGGGGCCCGTTGGTGTGCCACTGTGTCCCTCCTGGTGTTGACAAGGTCTGCCAGCACACCTGCAATGGTGTCCAGGGTGGTGTTAATGGACTTCAAGTCCCCCCTGATTCCCAGGTAGTGTTCCTCTTGCAGCCGCTGGGTCTCCTGAAACTTGTCCAGTACCGTGCCCATGGTCTCCTGGAAATGGTGGTAAGCTCCCATGATGTTGGAGAGTGCCTTGTGGAGTGTCGGTTCCCTTGGCCTGTCCTTCCCCTGTTGCACAGCAGTCCTCCTAGCTTCCCTGTTATCCTGTGCCTCTGTCCCCTGAACCGTGTGCCCACTGCCACTGACCCCAAGTCCCTGATTTTCTTGGGTTGGTGGGTTTGCCTGGGTTCCCTGTAGTTCTGGACACACTGCTGATTGACGTGTCCTGGGGACAGAGGGATGGGCCCGCTGGGTGGGTGCTCTAGTGGTGTTTCCTGAGGGGGGAGTTTCAGTGGTGGTTTAGGACTGTGTCAGGGGAACCAACTGTCTGTTCTGAGGTCCCTGATGGGCCTGGCTGGTCATCTTGATCCAGGCGTGCAGAGCTGCTGTTATCACTGTGGGGACTCTTCTGTGGTGGGACTGGATATGTCTGGCACCTCCTGTCCGGTGACATTGGGTATGGGTTCTGTTGGGGTGTAAATGCATAGTTTTAGTATCTGTGTGTGCCATCTTGTGCATTGGGTGAGGTACCCTCTACTCCTGTGCTTGCATCATTGTGTTTGCCCTTTTGTGATAGTTGGTTTGGGGTCTGTGTGGGTATCTGTACTGGACATGCTTTGGTGACGGTGGTCCATGCACAGGTGTTGCATGCAGGGCCTTGGTATTGAGATGTGTGGGTTGTGATAGTGGGACATATGTGAGATGATGGTGTGATGGGAGTGAGGGTAAGGGTGGGGGTATGTGATGGCATGCAGGTGGGGTGGGGGTCTAAAGTAGTTAAGATATGACTTACCAGAGTCCAGTCCTCCTGCTACTCCTGTGAGGCCCTCAGGATGCAGTATTGCCAAGACTTGCTCCTCCCATGTTGTTAGTTGTGGGGGAGGTGGTGGGGGTCCACCACCAGTCCTCTGTATAGCAATCTGGCATCTGGATACCACGGAACGCACCTTCCCCTGTAGGTCGTTCCACCTCTTCCTGTTGTCATCCTGTGCTCTTGGATGCTGTCCCACTGCGATGACCATGTCGACGATTCTCCGCCATGGCTCCATCTTCCTCGCAATGGAGGTGTGCTGCACTTGTGATCCGAATAGCTGTGGCTCTACCCGGACGATTTCCTCCACCATGACCCTAAGCTCCTCCTCAGAAAACCTGGGGTGTCTTTGAGGTGCCATGATGTGGTGTGGGTGATGTGTGAGGTGCTGGCTGTTGTGATGTGTGGGAGGATGTTTTGGTGTATGTTGTTTGAGGTGCTTTGATGTTTTATAGGTGATGGTGTTGTGTGCCTGTGGATGCTGGTGTTGTGTTTGCTAATCTCTCTCTCTGGCCTTCTTCAAAATTTTAGGTGGTAAGGGTTTGTGGGTAATATGGGTGTGTGTTTTATAGTGTTGTGAGGGTGTGAGTGTGGTGTGTGTATGTGTGTCAGGTGTGTGTATTTTGAATTGTCCAATGTGGTTGTGTTTTGTAAGTGTGTGTGTATTTTGAGCACGGCAGTGTGTACCACCAATGGATTACCGTGGTTGAAAGACCGCTGCGTTGATTCGTGGGTCATGATAGCGTGGGTGTACTCTTGTTGGCGTGACGGTGTGGGTTTTGGTATCACCAGTTGATCACTGACCTTTGGTGTGGTGGACATGTGTGGGTCTCTGTATTGTGGCGGAATCCGAGATGTGGGTCGTAATACCTGTAGCGGAATTCCGTCACCGCAACGGTATGTTTGCAGTCTTCAGCACGGCAGAAAGCGGGATTTACCTCCATGGTTGTAATGAGGCCCAAAGTCTTTTGCCATTTGTACAGCAACATCTTTAAGCATAGGATTGACAGAGTGTCATTCTCGCCGAGCTGTAAAATGACAAAAGCCATGTACCACTCTAGACACAGTATTACAGCTTTGGACTAGTCAAATACCATCCAAGCCAACCTGGAATGTGTAAACCAACCCCTGACATGTGTTTCGCTCTCATTAGAGCTCTTCAGAGGGGTTTAGCTTTGTCCAGACACAAGGAAGCACCCAGTATAAACCAAAACAAGACCCTTTCAGGGTTAGAATGATGCATAAATTATGCAAAATACAAGCGAGAACTCTGGGTAGTTCCCAAATATATGTATATATATATATATATTCACAAATATATACATCTATTATATCTAGTGGTGGTCGCCACTGGGTAGTTATAGTTAGGGAATAGTTTTCCATAGACAATGCGTTGTTTGTCATGCCGATAACTTTGGTGCTGCTTGATAAATCTTCATGAAATTTTCAAAACTTATACTTTGATCAGTTCAACTGCTGTCTTGAAAGTTTTGGATTAATTTCCCAAGCAGAAAAAGGGGATCCCAAAACACTTTTTACTCATTTTAAGTCAATGGGATTTTTAAATTTCTGAATAAGGCTACAGCCCGAACCGCTGGACAGAATTACACCAGATTTGGCAGAAAGCCAGCTCTTGGTCCAGAAAGTATGCTTTCTGTGACTTAGTGTAAATCCGTTTAGTAGTTTCTGAGATATTAGAGTTGAAAATCTAGGGGTGCCGATCCTTCATGTAACCAACTGTTCCTGTGCTGATATCTGATTGGCTGGCAACACTTCAAGCAGGATGTGCTTGAAAAAAAGTGAAAAAAAAGCGACCAGGATAGGGCCTGATTGACCCCTTAGATCTTGTGCTGAGGCTTTTAAAACAGATTTTTCCAGTGTTTAAAATAATGGATGGGCTGTTTCACACTGTTTTCATGAAGTCCCGGATAGGCCAAGTCCCTGGGCCATTCCTGGGCTTGCCAAAGCCTGGGGGACTGCCACCTCCCTAGGGATAAACTGATAAACTAATAAAGCAGGACCCAACCCCCACAGCACCTGGGCTGCCACCTCCCCGGGGCGAAGACTTTGCGCAGGGGGTACAATGCCCCACTGCAGCCCCAAGGACCATCACACCCAGTGCAAATATTTAGTTCTGTGCTGAGGTCACACAGCCAGCCCACAACCTGAGGAACCACCACCTATCCAGAGCTAAAATACCATAATGAGGGGCATCCTTTGGCTTTGTGCTGCAGTGGTTGGATTAACTTATAGTAGTGGCAATTACTTTACATTAATAAAAACATAGACATTCACTGAAAAAACAAAGGTTACAGGGTTGTTATAGTTAGGAAATAGAATTAAAAAAACAGAAATTCACTGAAAAAAACTAAGTTTAGAGGTACGATATAGTTAGGCTTACATTTCACATGTTCACAAAAATAAATAACATACCCACACAGCCACTAACATACCCACACACTCACCCATACAAGCAGTCACACACCCACACATCTATCTAGTCACAGACACAGCCACTCATTCCACGATACAGACATTTACACACAAAGTAAGCTGTACAACAACTACCATACCCAGTCACTCACACGTACAATCACTAATACACACCCAGTCACTCACCCATGCAGACACTAACTCACGTCCTGATAGAGCTACTCACACATCCACATACTCTCCCATACAGTCATTGATACAGACTGCCACATACGTATACTGTCACTTAAACACCCACTCAGTCACCCTTAAAGTCACTTATTCACCCTCTCACTCACTGATACAGTCACCAACACAGCCACTCACTCACCAGTGCCGCAACTCATACACCCACTCACATACCAATGCAGACCCTGACACACCAAGTGACTAACCACTGCAGCTACACACCCACTCACTCGCCCATAAAGTCACTCACACAGCCATATAGTTATGCATAAACCCTCTGATCCACTCACTCACCTGTATACTCACTGACTCAACCACTCACTCACTGATACAGTCACAAGCACACTCTGTCACCCACCTATACAAGCACACACGCACCCACTCACCTGTACAGCCACTCACACATCCATACAACCAATTCTACTCAATAGATGATGTCATCAGTGATGTATTCTGAGATGGCATCATTGATGTCATCAGTGATGTCACTGACCATTTCATCAGTGATGTATTATGTGAGGTCATAACCAGTGCATTACGGGGGCACCAGTTATATTTAGCTGAGGTAACTATAACATCTGAATTTCACTGGTTTTGTATGTGTGAAATGTGAGACTAATTATAACACCCCTGTAATCTTTGGATGTTCAGTGAATAATACATATATATGTGTGTGTGTGTATATATATATATATATATATATATATATATATATATATATATATATATATATATACATACCTGTGACATTCATTCAGTCTTACCATATAAAATCAACTCATTTCAGATGCTGGAAATGAAGCTGATGTTGCTGTCACTTTAGTAGTAGCCAGCAATGGTGTTGGGTAATACTATTCCACTTGTGATGAGATGCATCTAGAGTACTCAGAGCTAACACAATTGTCATCTCCAGAGGCTGAGGAAGGCATTTCACTTCTGCCATGGCCTTAAATTTGCAATTACTCTTCTTCCAGATCACCTGCTTTTCTGAGGATCCCTTTCTTGTAAATTGGGACATTTCAGTATAGAGAAAAGAATAAACATTTTCTGTACATTTCTGTTCAGTGGCCCACACAACCTTCTTTTGGTGCCTTTTATTAGTCTCCAGTTGAATGGTTAAGCTGGTGACCAAAACATCTGCTCCTTCAAGGATATTACTAAATGTTTGTTCCACTTTTTCCAAATGGTCCTGAAGCAGGTACATCAACTTGAAAACTTTGTTCATGGTACTCTTCTCTTTGTGGACTTTCCATGGCATAATCACAAAGCAGAAGTTGCTTTTGGATCAGGCACCCCATAAGCCCTCATTTGTTCACCTTCATCACGTTGGCTTAGGCAGTTGCATCTCCTCTCCTTTGAAGTACACAGTGATTGATAGGCCTATCCTGCTCCAATAGACGGTGTAGCATGTAGTAAGTAGAGTTCTAACATTTTGGCACCTCCTACAGGTATCTATTAGCATGCAGAATGAGCCTCAGCTACTTCTGTGCTTTGAACAATGACTAAAATGAGTGCACATTCTGCAAAAAGATACCAGTATGTTGTTGACTACTTCTTTTTTGAGTAAGTCCTGCACAATTTGGTTTATGCAAAGCACTAAACACAGGACTCTGGGGTATTCTTTATCAGCCTTGACTGAGGCAATATTACTGCCATTGTCATTAGCAACAAATAACAAATCCAGTACTGAGACTTCTAGGTTGACACCATTTGAAGACAGGTATTAAATCTGTCCAAGAAGTTGACATCTGTGTACCTATATGTGATACCTATATGGCAAACATCACAACTGTTGTATGTTGCGAAATGCCCCAAAAGCATCCTCAGCCATTGACACAAGTAGTTTGCCACTGCTTCACTCACTGTTGTCACAGCCATGATTTCATTTTGTTTCAATTTTTGAATATCATTTGCTCTGCTGCAAAATGCTTCACATAGTAGAAGTGGCAGCAGAAAGGAAGAAGTAAACATAGCAGGAGAGACGTGGTCACATACGATAGCCTGGTCACTTAGAGGAATATTTATGAGAGGGTTGCACTCAAGTTGCATCACAAACAGTGGTGCAAGCAGTCCTCCATATTTAAAAGACAATGCATTTGCATATTTTTTGAAGGCTTGCATTAGTTAAATCATGTACCTAAACCAGCTGTGCCATGCACAAATTAAAACAGGCATTCCCCTGCAAAATCTAAAACAAAACCAACAAAGTGATATGTATGTGTTTGGCAATGTGTGACACATTGTTGGGTTGCCACACGCAAGGCCTGAAATGTACAAAATAAATGCACAATGGCAACACAGGCGTAAGAACTGATGCAGTCACTGTGGTGTAAAAATGTGAACATCATAAAGCACTTTGCAAGGTTAGCTACACCAAGGAGATTGTGACCCTGCTGTTAGGAGTCACCAGGAGACTACCACCACCCGACAGGCAGTGAAGGAGGAGGGAGCATGTGTTCCGGCAGTACATGTCCCTCACTGACCTCAGGGAGGAGGAGTCTATCAAATTCTACAGACTCAGGAGGGAGTCTATCATGGACTTGCTCAACAATATTGGACCAAGTCTCCACCCACTAACTGCCAGTCCCACTAACATTCCTCCACAGGTAAAACTGATAGCTGTGCTCCACGTAATGGCATCGGGTCCCTTCCAGATCACAACAGCCAGAATGACAGGGATCTCACAGGCATCATTTTCTGCTTTCCCCTTCTGTCTTAGATGCCATAATCATCCTCACACCCCAATACCTACTCTTCCCCAAGACCAAACAACAACAACTGTGCACAAAGCAAGGCGTCTATGCCATTGCAGGATTTCCCCATGTCTTAGGTGCAGTGGAATGCACACAAGGATGATTTACAGATTGTCTGCAATTGTCTGAAATGTTCAACATGAGAATACATTTTTGAACTCATTCATTGTGTTATCTCTATATCACAGTCAATGTAAACATCAAGTCACTCACGTCTTCTCAACTCGAAGTAGGCTTAAACATGTGTCAATCATATTGTCAGGACTGTTGAGCAACATGGGACCATTGCTCAAAATATTTATCCAACCAGTGCAGCAATGCAATGTGATGTAGCACCCTGCATGAAAGGGACAGGCCAGGCTAGATACATATCCACATCGAAATGGTACATTCCTGTCCTCATGCACTTGAGCAGTGCAATGCTGTACAGCTAGCAGTCTTGCTGTATTCTGCAGCAGCAAAGTTAGTTTTATATGGTACTCAGTGAGTGTTGGAACACAAATCATCCAATATGCCCATACCTGAGACAAACCACTTGTTGTAGTGTGTCTCACCAACGTGATGACATGCAGAATGGCAGCACTTTACAGGAGCAAATGTTGTTGCACATACTATCATGGATCATGAGTAGCAGTTGTCATGGACAAAGGGCAAGTATCATGTGTGTATCGAAAAATATAATTTGGAGAGAAGGCATATATATATGTGTGGGGATTCTCATGGATTTTGTCTTTCAAGGAAGGATAAGAACATGCTGGGACTAGGTAAGGGAAATCATTTTTCAGAGAGAAAGTTGATGGGCCCCCAGTGGCTAATAGTACATTAGCTGCCCAGGATTCTGGCCTCTGCGGGCACAATTAGCCAGAGGTTCACAACTAAAGACCACAATTACAGGTGGGAGCATGTACGGTTTTATGTAAACAAGTACTTTGGCCAATATTGGACCGTCGTCCAAATCAAACATCATCATTGGGCAGTAATTGTGGGATGGGAGCAAGATCTTGTGGATCTGCTCAGACTGGAGATAGTAGGCCCAGGAGGCATGTATGTATGTACGATCTGCATGTTGTAATGTAGCTAGAGCAGTCATACCAACCGGTAACAGTTTAGGGACATTATTTGATTTGCTGTATTTTCGCATTGCAGCATGCAACATCCAACATGTGTTTTGCAATGATTTAATGTAAAGATATAATCTATTCCATGGAAAGTTTGTGTGCCTCAGAATATTGCCTATATTAAGCCAGTATAAAGCAAATCGGTGGTGATAGCTGGTTTGCCATAACCTGGGACAAAGGAAGGATCAATGGCTTGTGGGTGGTAATATACAATGAAAATGCAAGGAGGTTTGAGCATTCCCTTCTTTAACATTTGTGTCGCGCCGCATGCTGCGGCGAGAGCCGAACATTCTGCTCGGGCCGCACCACGCGTCTGTAAGACGCGGCGCACCCCCAGTCTGCAGTGTGCTTTGCGAGGCCCCAAATTGGGCATGGGGCCTCTCTCTGTTTCTGTGCACCGCGTTTTTCGGGCATTCTGACCCCTCTTACCTGTTCTTTTCTTTTCTTCTTTTCCTGGGACATCTGGTTGTACCTTCCTTTATGTTTTTCCCCCTTCCCATGTTACCTTTTTCTTCCCAGCATTCCATGTTCCCTATTCTCTATGGTTTCTAGTCTATTCTGTTCTATGTACTTTTCCCTATCTAAGATGGTGTCCTTTTACTTCCTGTTGGTCATTTCCTGTTTAGTGGTATTTAAGAGCTGTGTTTCTTTCTCTCCTTGCGCTGCAACACTTTCTGTTTGGATGGTGTCTTCGCTCCTGTTTCTTTGCCTTTCTGTGCTGGTTCTCGTCAATTCAGTGTATTTCCTATATTTGCCTCTGTTGATTCCTGTTCTTTTGTTCCTGTTTCAGGAATCTATCTGTTTGGAGGTTTTTTCCCCTTTTCAGGTTTTTTTTCCCTCTGGCACTATTTCTGAAGGGCACGGTCTGTTCTTGGCGTTTCCATTGCCTACAGCACCGTGGCTACCAGAAAGAGGCGCCCCTATCTGGGCCAAAGCTGAACATTCAAGACCCACGCCACTCGATCTGCGGATTCCAGGCGTAAGCAGCACGTGAGTTTTGACAATTTGTGACTGACCAGGCAATGCTTCCAAAATGACAGCGCACCACCATTGATGACTAATGAGAAAAGATATGTGTCTATAGACATCAGTGTTAAATGTTCCATATGTGCTGCCTTGTGCTGCACACATACACAGTTTAATATGCCTCTGAAAAATGTTAATGTGCAGAAATGTGGGACCTGCAAGAAAGCACAAGGCATACATCCTTGCACAACATTGTACATTGAATTTCTGAAATTCAGCCCTCTGTGCACCAGTTGCATTAAAAATATGATATGGGCTTGACAATGTCACATACCCTGTACATCTGTCCTTTCACATCACAGCAATACTTAGTTTGGACTAGGGCCAATAGTGTCACCCATATGTCATGGTTGAATGGGACCTGACAAGGTGCTGACCGGCATATTTATAAAAAACAGATGCCTGAGACATGCTTCAGGCATGTGATGAAAATATACCTCTGACAGTCACCATCCTAGCAAGCTCAGCCCTGCAAGATGAATAACTGTTCCTATATTGATAGAATTAATAAATATGTGTGTCAAGAGTGTTGCATATATCGGATATACTGGGATGACACAGTTATTAGCATTTAATTCTGACCGTGTGTGACTGCATTAGTTACAATGCAATGCCCAAAACTTTGTCTTCTATGTGCACATCTCCCATATACCCAGAAGGAGGAGGGTAGCTTCAGAAACCCAAGTGCTACCAGTAAGTGTAATAAGTACATGTATGTTGTTTTTTTGACATATGTGTGTGTGTGATCATGTAAATGATAAGACTGTGATATCTTTTGGGAGGTATCATTCACTTACAACCAACTTTCAGTCAGTGTGACAACAGAACTGAATCATTTGCAAATGTCATGGAGGCATGTCATTGTGAATGTAGGATCAATGTAAGCAGACCCATATGCTACAAACATCTTTAAATCTGTGGTGAGGTTAACATATCTATAGTATTGATGCTTTTGGCACAGGAAACATGATCTGGTGCATAATCTGCATTTGTTTAACACAAACAATTGGTCATACCAGATATGTCACAAACATAACGTATCATGTTTCAACATATGAAGCAGCTTAGTCTGTTGAACTTGATTAATCTTGTCTGGGCAGGTTTTTGTTGCATATGTGCAAAATTGCGTATGATAGAGGTCCTGACGATGTGCAATATTAATACACAGACACTGTAAACAATTGTGATATCACAAAATCAAAGTAATACTAAATTTGATATGACATATATTCCTTCTACATGCAGCACACTATGCTCATAAATGTTGTATTTATTTAAGCTCTCCTGAAACACAATTGCAGGGTGACTGGCCATAGGTGTGCCAAGATAAACCTGGGGTGAAAGACTGAAAATGTTTGTACACTTGTTCCCGTCCCTGTACCTGTGGGTCAAACCTAAAGCTTTATTTTTTCCCAAATGTAGGACAGTGGTAGAAGGGTAGCCATCAAACTCAATTGATTTTGACTATAATAGATGTTGAAATGTTGTTGAGATAGGAATATATTATTAGAAATCATGGCTGTGAGCCATGTCAGAAATTACAAAACATGGCTGTATGTGTTTTAGTAAGGGTGTTAGCACATTATCCTACAAACTTTCAAAATTATGACTTTCACACACTAACCTAAGCTATGGCTGTTGTAATCCAGCCTCAGGGGTATTTGAACCTCCCTCAGAGTAGCGCATACGATCTGTATGTGAAATGGTGTGACAAAGGAGCGATAACACATCTGCCCGGGATGCTCTAAGGTTGCAGGCCTGCTACTCAAGGTACACATAGGACATCATTACGACTCTGGTGATCTTGAGAATGCCAGGGTCGCAGTGGCAGTCATACCACCACCAATGTGGCGGTCCATCAGCCACATTCCAACTTTGGCGGTCGCACCACTGTCGGACCACCAGCACCGCCAGTTCATGACTTTTCATAGGTCTGGCAATGCTGGTGGTCCTCATTTGCCAGGGCAGCGCTGCAAGGAGCTCTTCCCAGGGGATTACAATTCCCTTCATTGCCGGAGACTACATGGCGATAGCCTTGTCATATAAAGGCTGGCAGAGACAGGGTGAAGGTTGCCTTTTGAGGGCCCCTGCTCTGCCCAGGCACTTGGCATGGGCAGTGCAGGAGTCCCCATGGCCAGCCCCATAGCGCTTTTTACTGTCTGCTTTGGAGTCCCATTTTCCTATTTTGACCAACACCAACAGTTATACAATGTTTAGATGACCAGACAGAGTCCATTTTGGAGACATGTCTTGTGGCATGTGGAGGTGAGCAGAATTTCAATGATGATGTACAATTTTCCATTAGGGAAGGTAGGAGTGTTTCAAAGTCCTAAAGTAGTTAAACTCAACAGGTGCCCAAACAAAGAGTACAGTACTGGGTGACAAAGGATGTGGCATGATGTCAAACACAGGACCACTATGAAACTGGCCTGGAGACACTGACCAATGTTATCGGGCAGATCACTGCCAAAAACAGGTGAATTTACATCTTACTCTTTTTGATGGGTGTTTTGCCTCTCCTGCAGGTGACGGTTTTTGTGTTGGAGGCATCTGGGGCACACATACATCATTGGCCAAAGATGTGTCTCCCTGTCCCCACAGACATTCATCAGTGCCAGTAAGGCAGCCTAGAAGTCTCTTACAAGGTTCTGAATTCTTGACAAAAAAGCAACAATGTTGCTAATGAGATCACCCCTTGTTGCTATCTAGGGGGCCGAATTGCGCTCCATGGATTCCATGATGTTATAAATGGCCCACAGCTGTGTGCCAACTTCACCGGAGTCAGACATAGAGGGATGATGATGAACCCTCTGCATCATGACACCAGCAATGTCACATAGGGGCTCTTTAATCAAATGGAGCCAAGTCTATCTGTCTGCAAGAGCCTTTAACATAACCCTTATTAAGACTCAGATACCTACAGACTCCTTCAATGGTTTATTCTATGGTCTCCCTCCATCCCTTCATGTACATCATCAGCCATTCGCTGCTGGACTCCTACTACTGACCTTTGAAATTTAACTTGGGAATCCTCGGAGTCCTCAGCTGGGACAGCACAGCTAAATGGGTCCTGTACTGTTATTCTGGAGACCATCAACGTTGTCCTCCCTTGGCAAGATCAGAGTAGGTGATTCAATAGAGTCCAGAAGGTGTTTGAAGGGGATCTCATCCAGGGGGGGTACGATGGTGTCCTCATTAGGTTTGCCATTAAGGCCAGGAGGTATTGTTTGTTCCTCTAGAAAGAGATAGGAATATGTCAACATTGATTGGTTGTATCTGAGGACATATATGATTTACTGAAATACATACTGTTTTTTTTTCATTTGTAAACTACACATGGATATGCAAAACATATGTTACAAGAAGTAGTTTAGGTCATATTAGACTATTGTTGCGTTACACATGGCAGACCTTTAGCACTGTTCATACTATCTCTGCCTGAACAAGGGGTACCATTAGTTTAATTACTGTTAGAAAATGGGTTATTGGTAAGGCCAGGTATGTACCTACACTTAGCAATAGGCCACTAACCTCCACTTAGGTCCAGTAAAGTCTCAATCAATAAATTAAAACCAGCTCTACCCTTGGTAGCTTGGCAATGAGCGACAATGCTTAACTTAGGAGACTAGTGTGTAAAGCATTTAAAAATAACAAAACAGTAAATAAGTAAAACACAAAACACAATAAAAATCCAACACCAATTCATAACAATAGATTATATTTTGATCTTTAAAATGACACCAACACTATTAAAATCGGACAAGGGGAACCAGAGTTATGAACGTGTAAAGAATTAATGCTTTTTAGCGCTTAGAAACAAATAGCGCTAATCTGGTCATCTGGTCTCACCTCGACTGGGGCAAAGTCAAAGTTTGAGGCCAACTGCGATGGAGCCCTGCTCGGCCACAGCTCGTGGGAGGCCTCGGTCAAAAGTTTACCTTCGGACTTAGTCGTTTTCTTGAAGATTTTCTTCAGCGAGACCAAGTCGCCAGTGCAACCTGAACTCCTGAAACTCTTCCTCGGATACGGGTCGCGGTAGCCCTTGGTGGAGATTTTTACCTTTGGACTTAGTCATTTTTTCAAGATGAAAATCCTTCGACCAGGGCAAACCTGAATCTTGATTCGACATCCCTGGAGCACTCTTTGTATACACTGCCTGGGAGGTCCCGGTCAACTACCTGCATTCGTACTTAGTCACTTTTTCGAAAAGAAAATTCAATGGGACAAACCTGCAAGTCAGGCCAGGTCGTGGTTGAGGCAAGCCGGCTAGAGTTGCAGCCACGAGTCCGTCCCTTTATGAAGCTTTTTTCCAAAATTTCTTCAAACTTCTCCAAACTTCTGGATCTTCTTCCAGATGTTGCTTTGATGTTCTTTTGAGGTCCACAGCTCATCCCAAGGTTCCAGAAGCTCTGAGATGCTCCTTGAGGGTGCAGACTACAACTTCCAGAATGCACCTGGTGAAAACTTCTTTTTGGCTACTGGACAGTGGTTAGCTGGTCAGTTTCTTCAGGAGTTGGTGCATGGGACTCTGGTTAGCCAGTTTTCACCTGTAGCAAACAGAGAGTCCCTCTTTTAAACAGTTGTAGCCAAGAAAGGTCCTTCTTGTGGTGAAGCCCAAGTGTGCAGCTGATGCAGTCCTCCAGAGTGCAGTGTCCAGGTGCAGGTCAGGGGTCCAGCAGGGCAGTCCTTCTTCTTCTGTAGTTCTTCCCTGTAGGGATCTGGTAGGGATTTTAGGTGTGGGTGCAGATCTGCCAGTTTTATCCTTGCCCTGGGTAAAAAACAGGGGTGTCCTGGTTCTCCAATCAGGTGCACGGTCCTTCTCCCTGTGATGACCACTTCCTGGGAACTGTGGCAAAATCAATCCCAGGGAGCAACATTCCTCAAAAATACATTGTGGCTGAAAGTGATTTTTGGAGGTTAGATCTGGCTGAGCCCACCCACTGGTGTGGCTAAAGATCTGAAACACACACTTCTCCTGCCCTCTCCTAATCTAATCAGGGGGCACCTAATTGTCTGGGTTTGCAGGATGTAAGGGAGGTGCTGGGTTGCTCCAAATGTCCTATCCTGCCTTTGAAGACCGTTTGGCAGTCCTCCCCCTTCCTGCTTCCCCATCTGCTGAGGGAAGATCTCCTCCACCAGGCACATCTCTTTCTGTTGAGCCAGGCCACTTCACACCTCATCAAGGCAGCCTGGCCAGGCTGACAGAGGTTGGCGATTCAGAACAAAGCAGTAAAACACTGCAGGGTTGAAGTTGGCAATTTTTTTGGTAAAGTTTAAAACTCTTTACCTGAACAAGTTATATTAAATCCAACAATTGGAAGTTGTGGGATTTATTATAACAATTAGTTTGATACCAAACTTGTTGTATCTGTCACTCAAGGGGACTTCATAAATTAAAATAAAGCCTGTGGAGGCCATTCACTACAATGAAGGAAAAACAAATTTGGCTGTTTTACCTCGCCAGGGCTTATAAAATCATTTTTATAAGGTCCCTGCTTAAAGTTATATGGCACCCAACCTTAGGGGCACATCGGGAACGCCTTAGGGGTGACTTATATGTAAAAATAAGGTAGTTTAACACTTTGGAACTACTTTTCATTCCAATGTCGAATTTGCATGTAACTTTACTTTAAAAGCAACCAGCAAGCCAGGCCTGACTTTAAAATGATACTAGGCACCTCAGCAGTCCACCTTTGGGGGCACCACCTATGCTGGGGTCCCTAAACCTTCATGCCCTACCATATACTAGGGATTTATAGGTAGGTTGACTTAGCCAATTATAATTAGCCTAATTCGCATACTCATTTTATACAGAGCACAGGCCCTGGGACTGGTTAGCAGTACCCAGGGTACCATTAGAGTCAGGAAAACACCAGCAAAAAGTGTAAAATTGGGGAAATAAGTCAGGGGGCCTCTGCAATCAGGCCTGTTTTCCCACAATGAAACATAACACAACACAGTTTGGCAGCTTGCTGGCCTGCCCTGCATGAACGAGTGAGTGCAGGTAATAAGTACATTTGACATTAAACATATTTTTTGGGGGGGTGAACACCTTCACTGGTGCTACATTAGGTTCTTCATCCAACTTCTTAGACTATTGCACCATGCCACCAGGGTGGTAACCTTACCTCTGGTCATAAGTTAATATCACAGTAGTGTCCAAGTCATGTTACTTTGCTATGTTTTGTAATTTATCCTGCACTCTGCCCTGCACACAGTAAACCACAAAAATGTGCCTTGCTGTACTGTCTTGCACGCAATTGTAGCAAATTAACAAATTATGTGGCATGGGGGCATATGTGTCGGACATGCAGGTAACTCTACACAGCAAGGTGCCTTGCTACACTGCAGGAACGGGTTAGGACATGTATATACAATAATTATATTTTATTTCGATATCCAGTAGTTTCGTAGCACACACATTCAGTTCCAGAGTATAGAACAATAGACACTGACCCCATCCCTGAATGGGATTGTCAACATTCAGATTGAAACTATGCAACATCTCAACCTTGGTCCATTTATCCAGTACCCAATGTACTCTTCTGCAGAGTTCCACTGATCTCTTTAGTCACCCACACTCAGTTGTACTTGTACATGACTCATCAGACAATCATCATTCAGACCCAGACACTGTACCTAATCACAACACACTAATGACACACATATCATGCAATGACTCTCAGAAGACACAAATACCATGAACATGTGTTACATTATGCTGTTGTCCAGCATGCCTGCCTATATGTGAGAGCAATGGGTCATACTGGACTTCAGTAGATGTTAGTGAGGATATTCAGCAACATGTACCTACCCTGTTAGCCCACACAATTAGGCCCAAACCCTCACCCTAGAACCATATTAGAAATCTGACCATTGTCCAGGACAACTATGTCACCCTTACAATTCACAAATCTCTGTTTCACAACCACCTGAATTTACATATGTTGCACAATCAGATGTCTCTTCTTTTCCCTCTTGCCACCTGTGACAGCATCCCCAGGCCCTAATCACATGTAGACTGTTTTATACCAGCTCCCTCTACCACACCATGTTTTCACATCTGCAACACAAGTGTTAAACTATCATACACAGCAGTGCCAACTATTACTCACACTACCTTGTGGTACACACATCGTCCCTTGCCTTCCTGAGATACAATTATGTGCCCTGATTCAGAGATAATGCCACCTTCTTCTGCTCCTTCACACCTACAAGACACTACACTACAGAGACCCTACCTAGCTCACACAGAATCTATGCTCCCAAAAAATTATACACCTCTGCTGTGCCTTGCTTGCAGTCGCTCCCACTCCCAAACTCCACATGAGCAAGACAGGGTGTAGAGTGGACATTAACATAGCAGACAACGCCTTTAACAACCTCATTCAGCACATCAGGACAGCTGGGTGAAAAATGATTTAGTTCAATTGACTATATGCCTGGCTCTTCAGGTGATCATACTAGTTGAGTCAGCACAAACTCAACATCTGAATACCCTCTTGAATGAGAGGTTAGCTCTCTAGCAAAACACAGTACTAAACATTGAATTCCATTCCACTTTTGTCTGCGCAGCCCCAAGACAAGCACACTTGCTTAATTGTGCAAGGGAGCTGGCATTGAAACTGACAAATCTGCACAGTTTCCAATTACCATGCATGATATGCTGCTCCAGTCACAGTTTTTTGCTTTGTATTATGAGATTTGTAGTTCACTTCTATCATGTTGTAGATTAGTCCACAAGTTCCAGGATTAATTGGACAACCTGGACTCTACCACTGAAAGTTGGCAGAGCTGGAGATAAACATATGTGACAGGGCAATTATTTCACAGTTATATGATGCATCAATTCATGTGATAGGTTCCTGCCCTTTCACATGCACACAGTGCAGTGCTGCACACCAAAGTGACTTGTTGCACTGCATTGCATTATAAAGCTTTTTATTATGTTCCATGGTCCCTTGTTGTCACTTACCCTGTAGTCCTCAACCACAGCACTGTCCTGTCTGGCAACTCCTGCCACCAACTCTGTTGTTGGGATGAATAACGCCACCTGCTTTTCCAATGGGTCCAAGTCCTCCTGGAGATCAGGTCCTCCTCCACTCCTAATGGCGGCCCTAAGGTTCTTGCCCAGTGACCCTTTGGTCCTGCACTTATAGTTATGCCACCTTCCTGCATGCCAGTCCTGCACTGTCCTCCTTGTTTGTCCTACACTGCTGATTTTGTCCACTATGGAGTTCCAAATGGCTTCCTTTTTCCCTAATGGCAATTCTAAAGGAAATTTGGAGGTGACAAAGAGAAGGTGTTCATTTTTTGTCACCTCAGCTAATAATATTTGGTTCTCCTCCTCACTAAAATTTGTCTTTCTCCTTACCTGACCTACTGTCTGGTCATCTTGGCTGGGGTTCGGATTGTTGCCCTCCTGACTTGTAGATGTTGCTCCCTCCTTTTTGTGCAGTTGTTTTGGGCTGCTGATCTGATTTTTTAAATGTGTAGTTTGTTTCGCTTCCTGACACACAACGCACTTCTAAGTGCCTGATTGCAGCTCTCACAAGTGCTTTACAAAATACAAATCAGCCTTGCATCATGTAGGGGACAGTTATCTTACTACATTTGCGTCATTTTTGTTGAAAATGTGGCAAAAATGTTGACGCACCTTCAGAGCTTGCGACACAGTGCGAACAGTGCGCCAGACCATAGCTCTGCCGCATCCATGTCACAAGCAAATGGTTCTACACAGTGCATCCTTTTGATGCATTACTGCTGCAACACAGTGTTGCTTCCCTTCTCATAAACATGCTCCTAGTGTCAAACACAGCATGAGCATTACAAGCACTCTGCAGAACTTTTATGACAGAAACTGTGACTGAGGTTTTGGGGTGAAGTTCCGGGGTAAAAAGCCATGAAAGTGGACTGACTTGCCCTTAGACCGTTTGTACTTTAAATTGGCAGAAGGCCAGCACTAGACATGAGAGACTGTTGCATGGTCCTATTGCTGAATTTCAGTTATGTTGGCTGCCATAGAGGAGCAAGAAGGAGGTGAATGAAGAGGATGATATTTCTCAGCATTCTATCAATGATGAAAAACGGTCTGTACTTCCTGACAGTACCCTAGTAAATACGGTGTCCTTTTAATAAAATATATCGTCCATTTTTTAATCTGTCATATAAGAACCTCAAACAACAAATTATTATTTTTTTAAATTGTAAACGTCATAGGTTAGGATCATTGAAATACCATTTCAACTTTAACCAACTTGCACACAGTAAATCAAAGAAGAGCAATGCAGTGTTGCTTTACAAAGCATTGCATTCTGGGTAGATTTCTCATGATTTAGTTCATTTTACAGAATGTCTTTGGAGAATGAAAATTGAAACCGGAGGCTAATTCATCATAAGCTGTGTGAAATATTAGCAAAACTGCAGAATCAAAAATAAATAGTTTTCACAAATCCCACTAGAAATAAAAAAAACATAGGAATATAAGATATATAAACTATTACTTCCCTAATCAGAGTTTTAAAAGTTTCAAATGAATAGAAGCGGGTATTACAAAAAAAACAGTGGTTATATTTTGCAGGATAATGAAAACGCGATCATCATTTATAGACAGTGAAGGGGCAGAGAAAAGAAAGGGAACTTAGTGAAAGTGCATCACACCGTCCTGCAAGGTGATTTCTAAAACTACCAATGTTGTCTGGGCACTGACAATTTGGAAATGTATGCACTATAATGACGTTTAATAGAAGCTATTGTGAATAATTTTGAACCATCGATAAATTTGAAAGGCGGTAAACTGGGTTCTCCAAAGCATATAAATGTTGGCGGAACTTTCGCCGAAGAGGCAAAACTGCAGAATTTTCCCATTTTTACCTTTCACTTGTATAGTGAAATTAGGGTTACTCTGCAGGCGAAAAAAAACATAAAACCCCTAAAACTGTTATTTTGAGGAGCACTGTCATGGGGCTAGCAGTGCAATTACCTTAATGGTAACTGCATTAAGATAATTGCATTGATCAGGCAGCTGACAGTGCTTTTGAAAGCAACATTGCCATAAGGAGACGCTGCTTGCAGGATCGTCCATAAGCACTCTAGGAGGCAGGCACCACAAACAGGTATTTTTAATGAAGTAGCTTTCAAACACTGCTGCTGGCTGGACAGTGTAAATACCTTAGAACAATTAGCATTAAAATATTTATTTCGGTCTCACCCTGGCAGTGCAGGACTTCTTAAGTATTCCCTGTTCTTGCATTTCTCATTGAGAGGAACGGGGAATACAGGCATTCCTCCTGAATGCTAATGTTTTTTTAGTTTTCGCCTATACGTTCCCAATAAAAGCATCATATATACATGGATAAAAAGACCGGGAGTCGGTCTCAAATGGCTGTTGTAATTTCTTATGAGATGCCATTGGCTAGGTGCAGCAGCGCAGGGCGCAAATCTCAAGGGGAGGGGCAGGTGGAAAGCGTCGGGGAGGGGGCTATGAGGAGGGACAAAAAAAATATGATTAAAAAAAAAAGGAACTTCACTTTTTCCCGTCCTGCTATATTGATCCTCTGGTCAGCACAGGCTCCCTAGCTTTGTTTACATACTAAACATAGCATAAGCAGTGTCAGGATTCATCTGTGCGTCTCGGAGTGCCGCTCATACACAAGCCTAGGGTCTGTGCTGTTTCTCCAGCCCAGCTGTGTATACAGCCGGGTTGAAAAAACCTAAGTGCGCATGTGTGTTTGGCCTGCCTCAGATGGGGGGGGCAAACACACATGCGCACTTAGTGCACGCTCCCCTCCTACCCCCTCTGACCTCCCATAGTCCAGCCCACCCCACCCTGAGTACACTGCTGGCTGAGCCAGCAGATGAAAGATAAAATGATAGTTAAATATCATCTTGTCTTCCATCTCCTGGCTTAGCCAGGGGGGCAACGTTCCTTTGCCATTGCGAAGGAGCAGCCCCTGACTAGCTAGGATGTCCTTAACGTCACTGCATTTTGTGGAAGGTCACAGTCCCTGTGTATCATCTCATCTGTCATGCCACGATCCTCCAATAGAACCAATTACTGCCTCAAAAAACCCACAGTACCCTCCCAACTGCCCAGTGGAAGGATGTGTCCCCGCCGCCATCCACTGTCGCACTCTGGCACTGGTTACTGTGTTCCAGAATTGTTCAAAGATATTAGTTTGCCAATGCTTGCTGCTGGGCTTGACAGGCACTGGTAAACCCAAACCATTCTAGAATTTCACTTGTGCACACACATGCATGTATGGTGATAACTATGGAATGGAGTTTCTTAAGATCTCACCTGTCAGAACAAATACAATTTAGGCTTGGCGGCTGCTTCCTTACTTGAACTTTGATATTAGTTTCCGTTTCATATTTGCAGTTTTCTCTTCTTTTCTGTCTGTATTTAATGTTCTGTCAAAGTTAAACTCTTGTATGCAATGCAAAGAGTGGGATTTGGGTAAGCCTCTTTGAGCCATCAGTTTATTCAGGTCAGCCAACTTCAGCCAAAGACTTGAATTAGTGCTAATGACATCTTAGACGAGCCCAGAATAGCATTCCTACCTCACCATTGTGCTATAGACTATTGACTAATCAGAGTTTAATTCCACCTCATAAGGATTGCTTCCTTTGCATGGTATCAGGTGAATTTTGTTTTAACATGTGGCAGCGATAATTAGGAGAACACGAAAACCACCTAGAAATAAGGGGGTGCTTTCTAAAAGCAAAGCATTGTAATGCATTCTGTATTATAAAGCAATTCCTACTTTAGGTGTTAAAGGAAAGCTGCTTTGTGAATGTAAAAGACACTATATAAAAAAACAAGAAGGCATTTTCTTTAAATATCATACATGACAAATGTTGTAATGCAGTTAGAACCTAATGTACTAATACCAGTTCACAAACCATGATGGGCTATTTGCACACTGACTAATGGGGGGATTCAGTAGCGGCTGCTGCCAGGAAGGGATTGGCGGGAATAGGGCACAGAGGAGGAGTGCGGGGGGGCAATAAAAAAACATAAAGAACTTACATGCTGCCCTGTGCTCTGCCGCTCCAACCACCTCTCGTCTCCTTCCTCCCTCCCCAGCATGAAAGAAGCACCGGGATTGGCCTGGGCGGGAAAAAATGATGCTCAGGGAGGGAGTGGACACTGCGCTTGGTCTCCACCTGGCTGTGCAACACAGCCAGGTGGAGAGTACTAATTGCGCATGTCAGTTTTGCCGGCCTCAGACAACCGTCCAAACTGACATGCGCACTTAAAAGTGTACCACCAGTCCTCCTCCACGTGTAGACTTGGTGAATGCTGGCCCGCCATGCCCTACAAAAGTGGAAAAATAAAGGAATAATAAAATACTCTTTTATCCCTCTATTTTTCTGCTCTCAGCATCGGGGAGATGCTCTTCTGCCATAGTGGAGGGGCTGTCCCTAGGTGAATGTTTATGCATTGTGACCTATGCACTAATAGGCTGGTTTGTAAGCTGTGCATTTTCAGTGCCTCTTAAAATGAACTGCTTAATGAACATTTATTAGGCAGTTCACAAGCTTCAAACCAGTGTGAATGGCTACAAATGCAGGGGTTGTGGTCTACAAGGGATAGCAGATCACAATCCTTGCATTTGCTTTCCCAAAAGGGAAACATTTTCTTCAAAGCAGCCTGTCTACATTTGTAGAAAAGATGCTGCCGGTGTGGGGTCAAGATGGCCAACGGAACGGGTGGCTGAGTGCTGAGCTCTATGCCAGCCCTTACTAATTCTACATCATCTGTAGTGCCTCGGGATTGGACGTCTCCCTTACCGTGTTGGCTGACAGGGGGGCACCTGTTGGATTGGTGTAGGGGCTACCAATTCCCTACTGTCTCAGCCATCCCTTTGAGGTGTAATGGTGCCTGTTTAAGACTGGGATGGGCCTCGCTGCCATGGAGGCCCATGGGGTGAGCCCACGAAGGTTAGATGCCAGCCTGCATCAAGACACCTGATGCCTGGAGTCAGAGCAGAGGAGCGGGGAATAGAACCACTTGGAGGCTCCCACAGGCTTACAATGTACCTTTCTCTCCTACTGGGACGAGGCCTGCATTGGAGAGGTCCAGGTGAGAGTGGACCTCTCAGCAGGGAGTGAGGCCCGCAGACACCAGGAGGCCTGCATAACCAACTCATGTGGTCACCTTTTCCCTATAACTGCTGCGCAGATGGCACTTTGTGCTCACCAACCACCCCTGCGGATTTCAGAGAGGGAAGGCCAATGAGCCTGGGGAGCTGATACTGATGAGAACGCGAGGCCTTCAATTGAGGTGGTGCACACTATGCTGGAGACCTTAGCAACAAGCCCAGAGTGATGTGCTGTATCTAAAAGGTTCACGTGGGACCAATGGTTGAACAAGAGTGATTTTGTGCCCGCCTGGAGGAGTGCCACATTTCCCCCCTAACTGCCAGAGCAAGGACTGCACTGGTTTTGCAGAGCTGTGAGAGGGCGGCCAAGTGGAGAGGGAACCCCCAGGCACTTAGGGGTTTAAAGGTACTACAGGACACCATCTACTACTTTTGTAGAGCAGGCAGTGCATGGGGCTCCCTCATTGCCCTCGCAGACCAGGAAACAGGCTGGCCCATCTGCCTGGAATGTGACACTGGACTGCAGCCCTTGAGGCCCAAAATGGCTTGCATGAAACTACAGGTGGCTGGGAATCGACTGGGAGGAGAAGTGAACTCTGGTTAACCCACCAACAGAGTTTCAAGGGCTAGAGCATGGGCCCTTATAAGGAGTGAATTGGACTACTTTGAATTGTGTATGCTGAGTTATACCAACACTGGGAGGCACACTCTGAACATTAGAGACCCAAACTAAGGGTACAGGGGGTGGCGGCTGTACCTGTTGTTGGGGTGGGCACAGAGGTGTCTGCCACCGTCAGGGAGCTTCCATCAGAGGAGGAGTCACTGTCGCTGGTATCCCCTCCTTTCCCCATCGTGGAGCTCCCCCTCGCCCTCGGTCCCACTGGTGCCCTCACCCTCCATGGATTCACCCTCCTGGGCCATGTGGAATGCAGCTCCCTCCGTTGCCGGTGCCTCTGCTCCTCCGCCAGATGATGCTAATGCACACAAGGACAGGGTGACAAAAAAAGATGGGGGGAAAGACACAGAACACACATGGTCAATGCTAGCAACAGCACTACCGTTGGCGGACACAACACACCGGGAGCATCCCTATGCACTAGGCCATGCACTACCAATTAGTAGGAAAGTCAACAGGCCACGGGGTACAATGCCTAACACCATTTGCTGCACACCTGGAACCCACAGGAGCCTGCCCAGTAGTAGATGCCCACTAGAAATATTGGAGTTGGAGTGCCTCAGAGCCTGCCCAACAAGGGACCTACCCTGCCATGTGCGCCCTGGCCTAGGGGAACCCACCGACCACATC